>NC_136913.1:2404514-3004514 GCF_949752795.1 Hyperoodon ampullatus | reverse complement strand
TGTAATTTTATTAAAAATAGATTTTTCTCTTTATAGTTTTTAAAGAGACCCAATTTCCTTTTCATTTGCAGAAAAAAAATCTAGTACCTTGTAAGTCTTTATACTAAAATATGGAAAAATGGTCTCTGAAACAACAGCCAATGAGAAAATACATTCAATTGATTAATCCATTTAATCATTAATGAATTCAATTGGGAAAAAAGAGAAACATATTAATAGGTCCAACTCATGTTGTCAGGCTCTCATCTATGAGCTTCAATGGTAAATCACATCAACTCTGGCTAAGCTTTTTGTTTTGTTTGTTTCAAATAAAAATATTTAAGGAGGTAAAATCATCATCCCGTAATGTGTATTTTACAGAGAAATCATATATTGGACAATGCTTGTAGTTATCTAAAAATAAAGGAATGTCCCAGGAATTCACAACCATGGCAGAGGGTTTGGTTGAGGATAACTATGAAGGAATCGGGTAAAACAACTGAAAAAATAATCACCTGGTAAGTGGGTTGGTATTAACAAGGTGAAATGATTATTGATAAGTTATTTGACTCATCCAAAACCTTAATTGGAAAAGAGATATATGTCCTTTAAAACTGAATTTAACAAAAACTGTAGCAAGTAACATGCACACATCTATTTTTACCTACACACACATTGAAAATACATACGTGTGTATATTTATATATGCATGTGTACATTGATTTATATTTGTACGTGTGTGTTGATTTATACTATAAATATATGTATATGTATATATATTAAAAATCTGCCTGTCTCTCTCACAGAGAAATTTTTGTATTATATATGAAATATATATATATGTGCGTGTATAATATATATACTCAGAAAGAGGATGATATATATACGTATTATATATATATATATATATATTTAGAGAGCGTGAGAGAGAAACAGAGGGAGATAGAAAGAGAGAGCGAGTGTATATTTCTACATATAGGGAGAGATCCAAAGGGATTTGGTTTATACAATTAGCCGTAGTTTTAAAAGAGGATAACTAAAATGATATCAGCATAAAAGCAACTACAGAATATAGAATAATCTTTCACTGCAATAATTTGTTATGGAATCTAGATGTTTTTAGTTCTGTTGCAGCTAATGCAAAAATGGAACTGTGTAGGAATATGTCATTTTTATTGTCCAATGAAGAAAACATATCATTTTCTCAGAAGAAATTCATTTTCTCTGGTAGTTCATTAAATGATAAATTATATGCTCTAAATTTTGGAGATCTGATAGAAAAGTCATGTAAAAAAATAATTAAGGTGTCTGAGTTCAGCCCCAAAATAAATGTCCCATGGATAATGTACAGAACATGTCTCATTCAGCTTCAGTAAGAGGGATTCTGGGGCGTCTGTTTCTAAAAGAAAGCAAAGTTGGCCACAAGTTCCAATGCTGTTGAACAATGGAGACCAAAACATACCACCTGTGCAAAGGAACGGGAGCCATGCTCCTTGTGTGAAATCAGGGACACAGGAGTTACTCTTAGGAAGCAGGAGGAGCGAAGGAACACAGCGCAAACAAAATCCTCAGACATCTCCATCCAACCACTCTTCCTCCTCAAGACCCTGGGGACTGGCTTCATCTTAGAGATGCTACAGTAGGAACAAGGGTTTTCCCCTGTGACCTGCAGCCAGTGCACATATGGAGGCTGCTGTGGGCAGATTTTGGCAATGAGCAATGCTGAGGTGTGTGGTGTCAACCAAGATGAGAGGCTACATACACAAGAGCAATGTGCACAGCATAAATCCTATGACACCATGGCAACTGCTCCTACAGCTTGTATGTCTTGGAAGCTGACATGGAGATTAATGATTTAAAAGGCTGTTGTGCTATTTATTTATTAAAAAAAGTTTTTTTTTTTTTTTTTGCAAAAGCCCAAGCCTGAAAAGGATGGCAGCTTGATCCATTTGGCGGGTTCCCAGTTGGTTTCTTTGAAAATGTTCTCTGAAATACCAAAACGATTCATTTTGTTGAATGTCCAGGTGATAAGAATAGAAATCATGCTAAAAACAAAACCTTCCTAATTTCCCATTTCCATTGCAGAAATATTTAATTTTCTCTTTTATTAACAGTGAATTGTAAAACAGAAAGGCATAAATGCAGAAAAATTTTTATAACACATAAAATGGCAAAAACTGTGTGCACAGCGTGATAACAATAGCAAATGTTGTAGTTAATCGTCTCTTACTATTACAAAAAGAAAGGCATAATGAAGAAAAACGTTATAACTCATAAAATGGTAGACATTAGTGTTTGTGCAAAAGATGATTTGCATCAGAAAAATAACTTAATATACACTATGGTGGTGGGGGAATTTCATGTGAAAATTACCATCAAATTCATTGCCATCAAAATGAGGCTGAATAGGACTTCCCTGGTAGCGCAGTGGTTGGGAATCCTCCTGCCAGTGCAGGGGACATGGGTTTGAGCCCTGGTCCAGGAAGATCCCACATGCCACGGAGCAACTAAGCCTACGAGCCACAACTACTGAGCCTACGTGCCACAACTACTGAAGCCTGTGCACCTAGAGCCTGTGCTTCACAACAAGAGAAGCCACCGCAACGAGAAGCCTGTGCACCTCAGTGAAGAGTAGCCCCTGCTCGCCGCAACTAGAGGGAGCCCATGCGCAGCAACAAAGACCCAACACAGCAAATAAATAAAGAAAGAAAGAAATTGATTGATTGATTAATTAATTAATTAATTAATTTAAAAAAGAGATTGAATGTATAGCCTGAAGGAACTTAGAAGTTTGAGTAATGAAAATATTTGTCATGCAGTGAATATCCATGAAATCAAAAGGGTGGGCACTATCTCTAAAATTAAAATATTTGACCATTTCTCCTAGTTCATTTAGTCTAGAAATCAGGAGGACAATGCAGTGAAGTGGTACCAAAATAACAGTTATCCAGGAGGAAGGTTCTAGGCATGGGTGTATATGTGTCCACATGTATGGATCCTCTCATGGACCCATGGTGTTCTTCCTGGACCTACAGCTCTCCCAGGAAGCAGCAGGATCACACTTTTGACCATCACACTGCATTATCCACCTAGAAGTACAACGTCCATCTTTTAAGTCCTCTCTCACAGCAATCTTGATCATTTCATTCTGGTTTTGAAACAGTGAAAAATTGGAAGCAATCTAAAGTATGCACCTAAATGTAGAGAGGAATGGGTAAATAAAATGCAGTTTATTCACAAAATGGAATAATATACACCATTAACAGCAAACTAGGTTTACCTTTGCCAAACAGAATAAATCTCAGAGGCATAGGTTTGAGTCAAAAAGAAAGAAAAAAAGAAAATAATAATTAACAACAAGGTCCTACTGTAGAGCAGAGAGAACTCTATTTAATATCCTGTGATAAACCACGATACAAAACAATATGAAAAAGAATGTGTATATATATGTATAACTGAGTCCCTTTGCTCTACAGCAGAAATTAACACAACATTGTAAATCAACTAGACTTCAGTAAAATACATTTTTAAGACATAAGTAGCAAAAATACATGTAAATATATGGAGAGGAGGGTATATTTTGTGTCCAGTTTGAAATCAAATAAATTTCCTATAAGACACCTAAATGTAAAATGTTTAAAAATATAGATGGAAAGAATGTACATCAACATGAGGAAATTGGTAATACGTGGTGGGGACAGGGAGTGGGAAATTTGGGGGATTTATTTTAAAAATTGACATGAAGCATAAAATTACCCAGTTTTTATTTGTCTTAACATTTAATGTTGGAAATATTTTCTTAATCAGCTAAGATTATATCCAGTATGTGCAAGATCTCTGGGGAGAAAGATCAAAATATTGTTTAAAATTTGCAGAACAGGGGCTTCCCTGGTGGTGCAGTGGTTGAGAGTCCGCCTGCTGATGCAGCGGACGTGGGTTCGTGCCCCGGTCCAGGAGGATCCCACATGCCGCGGAGCGGCTGGGCCCATGAGCCATGGCCGCTGAGCCTGCACGTCTGGAGCCTGTGCTCCACAATGGGAGAGGCCACAACAGTGAGAGGCCTGCGTACCGCAAAAAAAAAAAAAAATTTGTAGAACAAACATAGATGAAGTATGAATACATGTAGATGAGAAAACTCCATACTGTTAAAAATGCAAGATGTTCATTAAGCTAAATTCAATATGATCCCAAAGAAAGTACCCATCTTTTTGGTAGAAATTGACAAGCTGTTCTAAAATCTGTGAGCACAAGTGAGGTGCAATCGTACCCAAGGAAAATTTGAAACTGAGGAATGACTAGATGAAACGGAAACTTCCATAAAGTTATTTATTTATTTATTTATTTATTTGTTTATTTATTTATTTATTTATTAGCTGTTCTAATAGTATGGTGTTGTCAAGAAATAAGTAAACACGTTAGTTTACTTACTAAAAAGATTAAATGATGTGATGAAATTAAATTCGTAGAACAAAAGGTCAACTGTGTCCATGTGATTCCTACTGTCACAGTATGTCCATTGTCACTGAGAACATCTTAGACCAAAAGTATGGGTTTTTAATTTGCGTAAGAAATTTCCACACGTCCAGCAATGAAAAGTAACACCCATTGGTCAGCTCACAGCTTCTGTGGGTCAGGAGTCCAGACACAGCACAGCTGAGTTCTCTTCAAGGCTGCAGTGAAGGTTGCTGCCAGGACTGCATTCTCATCTGAAAGCTTGGCTAGGGATGGACCCATGCCCAAGCTCACCTAGGCTGTTGTCAGAATTCATATCCTTGTAGTTGTAACACTGGGGCATTCTCATCTGAAAACTTGGCTGGGAATGGGCCCACGTCCAAGCTCACCTAGGCTGCTGTCAGAATACATGTCCTTGTAGTTGTAAAACTGAGGCGTTCTCATCTGAAAGCTTGGCTGGGGATGGCCCACATCCAAGCTCACCTAGGCTGCTGTCAGAATACATGTCCTTGTAGTTGTAAGACTGAGGTGTTCTCATCTGAAAGCTTGGCTGGGGATGGGCCCACATCCAAGCTCACCTAGGCTGCTGTTAGAATTCCTGTCCTTGTAGTTGTAAGATGGGAGGGATTGGCATCCAAGCTCATTAGGTTGTTATCAGAATTCACAATATAGGACCTTGCTCCTTCAAAGAGAGAAGGGTCCAGAGTGAAGTCTTAAGTAAAGAAAGATCATCACAAAAGGCATATCCCATCACAATTGCCATAGAAGGTGACCTAATCAAGGGAGGTGACCTCACCATGTCGGTTGTATTCCACTGGTTAGACCAAGGCATCGTTCTCACTCAAACACAAGGGGACAGTGTGACCACCAGGAGGTGGGTCCTATGGACCACCCTACAGTTTCTCCATCACAAATAGTTAGTTCCCAGTGACCTACCACATTTTTTAATTTTAAAAACAACTGTATAGACTGGAAAACCATCCCTAGTGATTTTTTTAAATGTTTATTTATTTTTATTTTTATTTTTAACATCTTTATTGGAGTATAATTGCTTTACAATGGTGTGTTAGTTTCTGCTTTATAACAAAGTGAATCAGTTATACATATACATATGTTCCCATATCCCTTCCCTCTTGTGCCTTCCTCCCTCCCACCCTCCCTATCCCACCCCTCCAGGCAGTCACAAAGCACCGAGCTGATATCCCTGTGCTATGCGGCTGCTTCCCACTAGCTATCTATCCTTACGTTTGGTAGTGTATATATGTCCATGCGACTCTCTCGCTTTGTCACAGCTTACCCTTCCCCCTCCCCATATCCTCAAGTCCATTCTCTAGTAGGTCTGAGTCTTTATTCCCATCTTACCCCTAGGTTCTTCATGACATTTTTTTTCTTAAATTCCATATTTTGAATATGAAATATGTTTCGTAGTTATTTTATAGATTATGTTGACCCAATGGTGAAAATATATTGATCTTTATTTTATACATTATTTATGCAATGTGTTATTTTTACAAATGGGAAGGCATTAAAAATCCCATCTTTCCAGATGTTGTCGAAATTCTACGCACAAATAACTACTGTGGATTATAGCCACCTGTATGTCCTAATAGAAGAGTATAATATGATGCTAATACATTCTCTCTCAATGAAAATGTTTAGAGACTTATTGTTTCTATCTTTTTTTTTTTTTTTTTTTTGTGGTACGCGGGCTTCTCACTGTTGTGGCCTCTTCCGTTGCGGAGCACAGGCTCCGGATGCGCAGGCTCAGCGGCCATGGCTCACGGGCCCAGCCGCTCCACGGCATGTGGGATCCTCCCAGACCGGGGCAGGAACCTGTGTCCCCTGCATCGGCAGGCGGACTCCCAACCACTGCGCCACGAGGGAAGCCCTGTTTCTATCTTGGTTGGAGAAAAGTCAATACTCTAAAAGGATTGCCAGAAAATATTAAAAATCATCATTGACCATAATTTTAACTCGAAGGGTTTATGGCCACAGTATTTATAATGTGACTGAAGAATTCATGAGTAGGGACAAAACTCTATCATATAATTAGGGAAATGACTCCAAGAGGTCATATGATGTTCATGAAGCTAAAGCAGCTGCTTTGGAAACAGAGATCATTCTATGGAAAACAAAAACAGCCTTCCCATACCGGACAAGAATGGCGCCCTGTCGCCATAATCCTTCCCAGCCTTTGCTCAGTGGTAAAGTCCTAGATGGTGAAACCAGCTTGGTTTCGAAAGCTGTTGCCCCCCTTTTTGCTCCATCAGCCAGCACTGAAACGCCAAATCATTGTGCAGACCCGTTTTCATGGCACCCTCTTCCGATACCCCCGCCTGTGGCATTTCTGTGCACATAACAAGTAAGCATTTTAAAGGGGGCCGGAAGAGGGCAACTTCGTAAAAATGGCAAACCAAGCGAAGTAAGTGAAGCCCAATGTTGTTGTAGGGCTGCTGTCTACTTTTTATGAGCCCAGGCACAGGAAGTCCTGTAACACTCACGTGTGCCTTTTCTCCTTCACGCGTTTGTTGCCACCTTTAGCTCTTGGCAATAGAAATGAAAAGATTCCCCACATAATCACTTCATTTCCCTCCCTCCTCTTTCTGTCTCTTGTTTGGCTTCATTGAGAGGCTTCCAACAGACCTCATGTTTTGACTTTATGCCCCCTCATTGTACAGAAACGAATGAAGCGTATGAGTTACTCTGAAAACATCGCTATCATTGGAGACACAGCCGGGTGTCATCCAAAACTGCGGCACGGAGCTAATTTCTGTTACTCTTTCGAGTGCACGTGGCAGTTTGAAAAACCGAAGCACTCCTCATGGTCCTTGGAGCCCTAGGTGATATAGTTGAAATGGACCTCGTTTTGTTGCTCTGCTTGTTCATTAGCTGGGCAACTAGGCAGCTTATTTAATAATGCATTATGTTTGGAACGTACGGTGTGTGCTCAGGCTTAGAAAGCTGGAGATTCATCGGAAGGAGCGCATACAGCAGGGATCTGGGACACCACAAAATGCATATATTCAGCCACTCTGTGAATATCCAGATTTGCACAGCCCACTCTGCAAGCCACTAAGAGGCAGGAGCAATAGACACTGAATGTGACCATTTAGCCCAGAAACATCATCTTTGGAGGATCCTCTTGAAAATCAACTCCACGAGTTCATTGATTTACGGGCATTTGTAAGAGATTCGGCGCACGCGTCATTTTCTTATTCCTAATACTTTCCATGCATCTGGAGATCTTCACAGTGACCTTCTCATCGCCAGGCTCTTAGGCCAAAAGAAGGCTTTGTAGGTATTGTGATGTCAGGTGTATGTCTGTAAAACCACCAAGGAGAGCCTGAATTAGTCATGGCAGGAGTGGACAGCTAGACCATCACAGGATTGAAAACGAATGGATCAACCTGTGTAAAGATGGGAGAAATCTTCCTCAAAGACATGAGTGTACCTGGACCTGCCCTCAGCACCTCCACAACAGTCTTTACAAGCCATTTTTTTAAATTAATTAATTAAAAACTTTTTTTAAGTTTTTAACTTTTTTAAGTTGAAGGATAGCTGATTTACAATATTGTGTTAGTTTCAGGTGCACAGCAAAGTGATTCAGTTATTTCGATTATTTTCCATTATAGATTATTACAAGATGTTGAATATAGTTTCCTATGCTATGTAGTAGGTTTATTATCTATATGGTCGTGTACATCTATTAATCCCCTACTTTGAATTTATCCCTTCTGACCTTCCCCTTTGGTAACCATAAGTCTGTTCTCTATGTCTATGAGTCTATTTCTGTTTTTTAAATAAGTTCATTTGTGTCATTTTTAAATTTTTAATTTTATTTATTTAGTTATTTGGCTGTGTTGGGTCTTCATTGCTGTGTACAGGCTTTCTCTAGTTGCAACGAGTGGGGTCTACTCTTCATTGCGGTGCGCAGGCTTCTCATTGCAGTGGCTTCTCTTGTTGCAGAGCACGGGCTCCAGGCTCGCAGTCTTCAGTAGTTGCAGCACACGGGCTGAGTAGTTGCGGCAGGTGGGCTCAGTAGTTACAGCATGAGAGCCCTAGAGCACGTGGGCTTCTGTAGTTGCGGCACATGGGCTCAGTAGTTGTGGCATACGGGCTTAGTTGGTCTGCGGCCTGTGGGATCTTCCCAGACCAGGGCTCAAACCCAAGTCCCCTGCATTGGCAGGCGGATTCTTAACCACTTCACCCCCAAGAAAATCCAGTATCATTTTTTTAGATTCCACATATTAGTGATACTATACGGTATTTGTCCTTCTCTGTCTGACTTCACTTAGTATGATCATCTCTAGGTCCGTCCATGTTGCTGCAAATGGCATTATTTCGTTCCTTTTTATGGCTGAGTCATAGTCCATTGTATAAATATACCACGTCTTCTTTATCCATTCCTCTGTTGATGAACATCTAGGTTAGGTTGTTTCCATGTCCTGGCTATTATAAACAGTGCTGCTACAAACACTGGGGTGCATCTCACAAGCCTTCTTGATACCTGTGTCCGTCCTCCTTTGTCAAAGGTTGAATTGTCCCTCCCCCCCCATGATTGTAACCCCTAGTTGCTCAGAATGTGATCTTGTTTGGAAACAGGGTCATTGAAGGTACAATTAGCAAACTGGAGGTGTGGTTATGGGACATTTGGACCTGGGGACATGGACACAGGAGGAACCGATGTGATGACTGGACTAATACTGCCATAGACTCAGGAACCACCACCAGAACCTAGGAGAGAGACCTACAGCAGACCCTCCCCTGGGTGGCCTTTAGAAGGAGGGCAGCCCTGCTGGCATAGCTTCATCTCAGATCTCTGCTTCCAGACCTGGAAGAGAACACATTTCTGTGGTGTAAGCCACTTGGTTTGTGATGCTTTGTTGTGGCAGCCCTACGAAATAAATCCAGGTCTTTCTGGTGCAATGAATAGAATTCACATTGAATGCCTTAGGCAGGAAAGGAGTTTCTTACTAAATAATAGAGAGTTCAAAGGATTGCCAGAGAGTCCGATCTTGATGGCTTATGCAGCCTGGAACAAAATCCAACCACGTGTGGGAGATTCTACAAGGTGAACAATGGGCTGCCTGCCACCCTGACCATTGGAAAGAACTGCCACCTATCCTGCTCCAGGACAACCGGACACCTTCTCAGGAAGGGGCGGGGTCCAATTTCCCTGCCACCAAGCCGCTTACCTCTGAAGCCACTCATTGTAAACTGGGTCACCTGGTCGACACCTGATGTCCAGGGGAGTCTGGCATATTGGCTGGATAGCGCCTTGGGAATCATCACAGACTTGGAGAAATTCAAAAACTGAGTGAAAGGTTTAGGTTGGGAAATCAAAGAGGACAGAGGTTTATAGAAGTGGTTGAAATTTCAACCATTATGAACGTTTTGTGATCAGTTCGTCTTTTTATCTGAACTCAGAAAACAAGAGCTGTGGTGCCATCTTTGTTCTAGCCACCAGGAATCCAAAATGAACAGGACAGATTTATTCCTGTTTCTGATGGAGCTTGTCTTCCAATAAGGGGAATCATTTGAAAGCCACATTTTTTACAATATTATAAACCATTTTCGAAGTAGAGTTGATGTACGATATTATGCAAGTTACAGGTATACAATATAGTAATTCACAATTTTTAAACACTATATTCTACTAATAGGTATTATAAAATATTGGCTATATGCCCTGTGTTGTACAATATATCCTTATAGCTTATTTATCTTACACATGATAGTTTGTACCTCTTAATCCCCTACCCCTATGTTACCCCTCCACACTTCCCTCCCTCCCACGGGTAACTGCTAGTATGTTCTCTATATCTGAGTCTGTTTCTGTTTTGTGATAGTCACAAGTTTGTTGTATATTTTAGATTCCACATATAAATGATATGAAACAGTATTTGTCTTTGTCTGGCTTATTTCACTTAGCACAATGCCCTCCAAGTCCGTCCATGTTGCTGCCAATGTCAGGATTTCATTCTTTTTTGTGTGTGTGTGGTACGTGGGCCTCTCACTGCTGTGGCCTCTCCCGTTGCGGAGCACAGGCTCCGGACGCGCAGGCTTAGTGGCCATGGCTCACGGGCCTAACTGCTCTGCGGCATGTGGGATTCTCCTGGACCGGGGCACGAACCCGTGTCCCCTGCATCGGCAGGCGGACTCTCAACCACTGTGCCACCGGGGAAGCCCAGGATTTCATTCGTTTTTATGGTTGAGTAATATTCCATTGTGTATATGTACCACATCTTCTTTATCCCTTCATCTGTCAATAGACATTTAGGTTGCTTCCATGTCTTGTGAAAGCCACATTTTTAAAACATAATTAATTGTTGGTTATGATTGGTGTCTTGAAGGATTAAATACAACTAAAGACCACCAGGTAGAGTTGTGTAGGGTTTTTACCTGCAGCAAAACACTTAGCCCAGCGGTAAAGGAAGAATGAAATCAGCTTCTGCCCTGCAAGCCCTGCCCTGGGGCGTGGGCTGTGTCTGCCCAGAGCAATATGGTCTGTTTGCTAATGAGTGCTGTGCTGTTTCTGGGCCAATGTGGGTCTCTGTGCTGAGGGTATACAGGCAGAGATAATGCTATTTACACTGCGGGTCAAAGGATAAAGAGTTGCCACCCTGACATTTTCTCTGCATCCTGTATTGATACATACGGATCTTGTGATGGTGACCACGATGTATGTTTTCATATATGGCATCTGGCATCTCTTTGTCAATCATTCTCTCTTACCACATTTCAGCTACATATATAGTTTTGTTGTCCTAATGCACTTTATGATTATTTAATCCAATTTAGATAAAAATCCCAGTGGATTAGAATTGGATGGAGTCACACACAACTAATAATTTTCAGTTTTGGTTTGTCCATCAGAATTTCCCTTTTACCGCATAATATACTATTCACAGTTGGTAATAAAAATATTGTTTTATCGCTACCAGTCATTACTATTTTTCTATTCACTTTAATCGCAGGACTAGAAAAATGTTTTTTTTAAAGACAATTATTTGTATCCAGCTAGTTTTCCTAAATCTAATATGAACTCTAGTATTTCTTTTTTTATGGAGTGCGTTGGCATTTTCCACGTATATGGTTATATCATCAGGAAAGAAAAAAATAACTGCATCTCCTCATTTACAATGTCCATACCACCAACCTGTTCTTGTTTTACTCTTTGCTAAAATTTCTAAGGCCATGTTAAATGATAATGGTGCCAGTAGGCATCATCTTCTACTTTCTTCTCTTCGTTAAAATCGGTTTTCATGCTTTTGCCGTTGAAAATATTCGCTGTGGATGTGTGAGGGGTGACTGTGCCTTGTTGCTCACAGCTGTTTTTATTTACGTCATCCCTTCCTTGTCTCCCACAGAGCTGCTTTACCTAAAATATAAGACCTGGGCTCTCTCAAGGTGAGGGCACTCAGCCCTTTGGACACACAGTAGTTAGAGTTTACGTAAAAACTTTTCAAGGGGCTTCCCTGGTGGCGCAGTGGTTGAGAGTCCGCCTGCCGATGCAGGGGAAAAAAAAACTTTTCAAGAGGCATCTACCTGTGGAAAAATGGTAACGGGAGCAAAGTAGAAACAGTGTACAGATTAAGGAATTGAGTCCACATTGTTTTGTTTTTGGCGTTTTGTTGGTTCAGCAGCCCATTTCTTTTGTTTGTTTGTTTGTTTGTTTGTTTGCAGTATGCGGGCCTCTCACTGTTGTGGCCTCTCCCGTTGCGGAGCACAGGCTCCGGACGTGCAGGCTCCGCGGCATGTGGGAATCTTCCCGGACCGGGGCACGAACCCGTGTCCCCTGCATCGGCAGGCGGACTCTCAACCACTGCGCCACCAGGGAAGCCTGCTGGCAGCCCATTTCTTGAGGGGCCCATTTCAGGTTCCTTCGTCCAATTTAAGCCAGTCCTGGAAATGGGGTTTGTTTCTGTCACTGACCAACGGTGATCCAATTAGGTCAATCTGGGTTGACACAGTTTGCAACAGTAATTGGTTTCTTTAATTGGCTGCTGTAAACCAGGATGGAATGGGCTCACTTTACTCTGTCACTCTTCAGGAGGGGGTTTTGTCTCTGGGGAACATGAATAATTACAATGACCAGAGGCTTTTTCCATCCGGCCATACACAGATACGCTCAACCGCAATCAAACAGTTCCATGAAATTTTCCTTAATACTCTTTATACATTCATTAGTCACAGATGCTCATCTTCAGTTTCAAAACAAAGAAATGAACTACATCTTCCTCTCTTTCTCTCTCTCTCTCTCTCTCCCCCCCACTTCCTTCCTTCATTTCTTTCTTTTCGGCTGTGTCAGGTCTTAGTTGCGACACGCAGGCTCTTCATTATGGTGCATGGACGTCTCTCTAGTTGCGGCGTGCAGGCTTAGATGCCCCGTGGCATGTTGGATCTTCGTTCCCCGACCAGAGACAGAACACAGGTCCCCTTCATTGGAAGGCAGATTCTTTACCCCTGGACCACCAGGGAAGTCCCTGAACTACATCTTTCTAAAGAAGGAACTATAAGTCCACCCTTTTGTCTTGTGTTCTCTAAAAGCAAGCGCATAGCACTTTGAACCACACTCTTACTGTATATATCTTGCATCATAGTTAAATGATATTGACAATAATAATAATAGTGTTTATGTGTACAATTTCTTCTGCTTTTTTTTTTGAAGGCAGATCTTATCAAATGTTTTCAACACAACCTTTCTACGCACTGCCATTGTGAAGTTAAGGTAGACAATTTTCTTTCTTTTTTTTTTGACAATTTTCAAAACATCATCAGAGCTTTAATTTTTTAAGCTATTTGTGAAACACTGAATGAAGTCCTTCACATATACCCTATCACTAGCTTCACTGTGCATATGAGAAAATTGGGGTTTTTAGCATTAAAGGAACTAGACAGACTTTACAGCTGTACGCGGTGGATGGAAGTGAAACACATTATCTGCCCGACACATGCTGGATTGCTCAACCACTAGTCAGTACTTCCCCCAGGCCAAGAAGGCCATCAGCCCAGAAGTGCGACTTATTTACTTAATATATCAAAAGTGGTACCTGACTCATTATGTCTGGAACCACAAGTGTCTCCCCCTTATATTAAAGTACCTCATACTTAAGTGTTAAAGGTAAAGGTAAGGTTCTTAAACTCACGTGTATTTCAGTAATAAATCCCCCCATCAGGTAGGAGTAAAATGACTGCTGTATGGTTTTCTGCAAGCACTGTAATCTGTTCAGTTAGTTCTTATTTGTATTAATGAGAGAAGGAATAGGTGATGGAATACTACCTTTGCAGTGTTTTCTGGTTGGATAGAAAAATAAACAAGGGTGCTGTAGTCAACGGCATACGTGTCTTCACATTGTAGGGTTTTATAGAGATTGTTTCCCAAAAGGTAAAAAAAAAAAAAAATCCTTCCAAGAGCTGTTCATTCTCCTATGACTTATGGGGCCCAGATGTACATGGCGGCTGTGATGCATCTAACATTCATATAGCACAGTGGTTTCATCCCTGGGCTTTTGGTTTCATACATTGGCTTCATCGAGAGACCTCTGTTGCTTCATGGGGGCCGTCCGTGGGACCCAGTAATCTCTGTGTTTGCAAGCTCTCATGGGTTCTGATGCATGGCTGGCTAAAATTTGAGAACCTTTGCCTTTCGTGGATGGAAAAGGTTATCAGGTGCAGGGCTTAGGAAAAGACTCCCATTTTACATTTCTATTTCTCAGATCTCAGATGTGTTTCTGGTTGCCAGGGTGAAAATGTAAAAGACCTTTTCAGGAAGTGGCTTGAATAGATGTTCCTGGCTGACGCCCCTGTAGGGAAAGACAGATGAACAAGAGAAAAATAAACAAGTTTATGCACGTGTCTACCCAGGGAAAAATGAGTAACTCCCCAAGGTGGCTCAGAATTCCAGTTCATGTGGCATCTTCTACAAAGAACAAAAACTTTTGGAGAAAAGGCAGGACACCGGCAAGTGGTTTTAGGTTTCCAAGGTCAAGGTAAGCTAACGGTAGATAAAGTGTAATTAGTAAAGTCTGTTATGTAGATTCCTTTGGTGCCACCTCCAGCCAATAGGGTCTAAAGTTGATGTCCTACTTTTAGGTAGTAGGGGGAAGGCAGGAAGTTTTTCTTGTGTCTGCTTCTTAGTTGTCTTCAGCTCAAAATAATCCTTACTCCAAAGGGGCATATTTTGGAATGACTTATGCTATGTTCCACCATGAGCAAAACAACTTCTCCTGTCTTTGTCCCCTTTGGAAATTGACACTCACTCTTTGAAGGATGAAGGTTGTATTTTTGCTTACAAACGACTGCATCCCATCTTGTTCAAATATACGTGCTTTCCAAGAAATGACTGCAAAGGTAACTGCACATGGAAGCGTGCTTACCACCCACACTTGTGTTTAAAAGGCGATTACATTATTCCACACAGTACCCTGAACACGTGAGTGGAAGACAAGAGAATGGGCATGTTTGTTTAAACTACTGCAGGGATGGCAACTCTAAAAAGCAAACCTGGGGACTTCCCTGGTGGTCCAGTGGTTAGGACCCTGAGCTTCCACTGCCAAGGCCACAGGTTCCAACCCTGGTCGGGGAACTAAGATCCCACATGTCGCCCGGTGCAGCCAAAAATAAAATTAAAAAAAAAAAAAGCAAACTTGGATCCCTGGTCACATGTAGTACGTCAAGATTTCAAAATTATGCAACAGCCGTGACTGAGTCATGAGTGTATCCCTCTTGATTTCATAACGGTACATGTTAGATAGGTTCGCATGCATCGACATGGACAGAAAAGGTCAATATTTGTATTAATTGGTCAAATTGAAATATCATGAAAGAACCCCAAAGTCTGCAGCAGCCACAGCTCATGTTTTGAAAAACAAGAGGGGAGTAGAATTTAGGAGATAAATGGCTTGATACCAGCCTGAGCTAATGGCTTGTCATCCTTTTATGGTCGGCAGGCGCCCTCCCACCCCGATGCCCAGACTGGAAGGGAGATAAGGCAGACTGTACTGATGTCCATCATGGTAGAACGGGGGGCATCCCTCGCTCTCTCTATATATAATATTTGATAATCGTCACTAGTCAAAATTATTGGGCTTCAGGAACTGTTTCTGTTTGAATCTAGAAAACATTTTAAAAGGAACAAATTGGGAATTCCCTGGTGGTCCAGTGGTTAGGGCCCCACGCTTCCACTGCAGGGGGCCCGGGTTCCATCCCTGGTCAGGGAACTAAGATCCTGCATACTGTGCAACCAAAACAAAAAAGAAAAGAAATAAAAATGAACATACTATCTAAACATAAATAAACAGACTAGTTTTCTGAAAAATTTAAACGTTGTACGTGCAAAGTTGAGTTAGTTTTTCTGCAGTGGTGCCTCCACTGGATCCCATGGGATAATTCATCCCATCCCATCAAGGCCGGCCTGATCAATCCCATTGCTTTCTGGCCAATTTAAATACATTGAGTTCAGTCTAAACCCAACTTTTCAAATATGTGCTGTGAGTTGAATTGTGTCCCCTTAAAAGGTATGTTCAAGTCGTAACCCCTGGAACCCATGAATCTGGCCTTATGTTGAAACGGAGTCAGGCAGATGCCGTCGAATTAAGATGAGCCCATACTGGGTCAGGGTGGGTCCTAGTCCAGTGCCTGGGGTCCTTATAAAAACAGGGAGATTTGGGCATGGAAACACAGAGGGAAGCCAGAGGCAGAGACTGGAGTGTGATGCAGCTCCATGCCAAGAAACCCCAAGAATTGCCAGCAAACCACCAGGACCTAAGAAAGAGGCATGAAACCACTTTCTCCATCACAGCCTCAGGAGAAACCAACCCTGCTCACACCTTGCTCTGTCTTCTGGCCTCAGAGAATAACTTTCTGCTGCTTTCCGACCCCCGCATCGTGGTCCTGAGTGGCAGCAGCCCTGGGATTCAGTACAGCATCCTATTGGGCTTAACCATCTTTCGACATCAGTGTGGGTCAGCTCCTCATCTGTGGGGGGGGACATGCTGTGGGCTGTCCCTCCCCTCTGCCCCCCGCCTTTTCCATCTTCCAGTATGAAGACGGCACAATGGCAGTTTCACCTCACACTTGCTGTCACGAATTTCTTTGTACCGTGAACGCATATTCTGTGACCAGCATCCAAAAGCTGGTTTTCTTGTGGGACACACATTGGGGTCCTTCTGGAGACATCTCCGCAGTGTAGCTTGGTGAAAGCTCTGTACCGGTTCTGGGCAGCATCCTATTACTCCAGCACCTCAAATTTAAGTCACTTTCCCTCTGGGACTCTTTCACCCATGTATTCCAGAAGACTCAAAATCATGAACGCCTTAATGCCTTTCCTGCTCTCTTGTTTAAGATGGGTAAGCATTTGATGTATTGATTTATAGACAACACTAAGGTGTAATCACAGATGTTTGTAAAAAGAAAAGAAAAAAGAAACTATAATTCCACCCACAGTGTAAATAAATGTTGTCTTTTTCCATTCAGCTTCTTGTAACTTTGCCATTTTATATATCTCAGTTGTTAATGGATTAATTGAAACACGGGCATACACAGATACATTTATATGTTCATTTATAAATGAAAAGAACGTTGCCCTTTGATTTTCCCACGTTTATCAACATTTTTCGTATCTTAGAGTAGCCTACGGAGCCACTAAAACAACCCTGAGCCATAATGATGGCGAGGGACATCTCTACCTTTTATCTGCATTTTTAATAGATATTTTGATATAGAGCTGACAATACTTATCGTTTCTCATTTTAATTTTAAAAAGGGTTTTAACCTTTCATCTGAAATTTTACCAATGGCTTTATCAGTTTCTAATGTTATAATCCTGTGGGTTTTTTCCTTCCTAGTCTTGTTGGTATAAGTTTATTTCAGTGAACCACCAGTAATTTCCAGTAATATCCTTTCCTTAGACAAGGAATTGTATTGTTTTATCAGCATACGGTTGAGTGTGACTTTAAAATATGTTCAGAAATATGGATTAATGATTAATCTGTAGTTACTTTATCATTATTAGTTGTGGTAATCACGTGTGGTAATAATTTATAATAATTTAATGAAATGAACCAGGGAGCACTTGCTTTAAGTAGAATTAAAATCATCTGTTTCTGTTTGCTCATTTTTGTATATTTAAAGGATCATACAGCATTTACCTATGATACCCTCTGGTCCTAAAACCCTTTACAATGGAAATCAATAATCGCATTTCAAATCTCTTTCAGATAATTGGAAGTTATAATTCTCTACCTACATGTGAGTCAAAACTCTCCTTTATCTATTGCAGTGCTTTCCTAGCCACTGTATACCTTGCCCATTTTTTCCTTATTACTACGTCTGTATTATGATAACCTATTTCTCTGGGGTTTTTTTCCCAAGAAACCAGCTTTTGTACTTATACATTATTGCTATTGTTTATTATTTTTGATCTAATGATTTCCAATTTTTATCTTAATCAGTTCTACTTGCCTACAATTTGTTTATTACGTGGTCCATTTTATAATTTCTTAAAGTAAAAATATTCTTCCTAATATTCAATATTTTTCTTTAATAAAATTTACAGCTATATAATCTGTACTTAGTACATACTTGGCCATATATTTTGGCATTTAGTATAAGATAGACATCTGTGTTTTCCAACTTTGAGCTGAATTTAATGTGATAAATCTGATCAAAGAGTATTTAGGGAAATGTTTCTTAATTTATGAGCAATTAAGATTTTGGCAATCCTTTATTATTATTTTCTAATTTCATAATTTAAGATTATTTAATAATATTTAATGTCAGCAAACATCACATTTTCATTTTGTGAAATTTTGATGATCACATACTTAAGCTTTTTCACAGATATTCTAGGGATATAAAATAAGGATTTATGGAACTTGTTCCTCTTTCTTTATACATATGCATGTTGGTTTTATTACCCATAACCCTGCTCAGATTTTGCTCATATTTTTTTGGATTTAAAATCCAAACACTAAAATTTAATTCCACAAGTTTAGCTTATTAAAATATTTAATTTTGCTCAAAATGTGTACCTGAGGATTCTTTTCACACGTGTACATTTATAAATTCTATATTTATCATTACCTTTACTCTATTTCCTGCATGTCCTTTATTATTACATTTTTTGCTTTTATCACTTTGGTTTAGGGATGTTTCTTAGAAATACCATTTTATGAATCCATTTAGTTATTAACTTTTTATATTTGTGATAATTTTATTTTTCTAGAGCCTTTATAATTTCTGACCTGGTCTAATTGGTATTCATCTTTTTTCCCCTAATTTAACAGCTTGTAGTTGGTATTATGCTTTTCTATTGTCTTAGATGGCATTGCCTCTTTTTCTATACTCATAACCAAAAGAAAAAAAAAACAATTATTCTTGTCAATAAGGCACTCTCTCTGTATGTTTTTCCCTTTCATTATCTCCCAGGTACATAATGTAACTTCCTTCCCAAACTTTCTTTACAACTCTGGGTTTTAGACAGTTTGTTCTTTTAATTCTCCTCACCTGTTTTATCTGTTTAGTACATATAGCTGGTAATACCAGGGCTAAAGAGTAACCATTAATTTATTTCAAAATTGGCTTCTCTTCAAAGCCAATAAAATAACCAAACATAATCCTTATGCTTATAGACAAAATAAACCCTTTTTTCTTTAAAAAGAGCTTTTCTTTGGTTACAGTTGCATGAGTATTTTAAGAATCTCAATTCATGCTCCCACACTAAGAGATTTTTTTAATCTACACCATAATACATTTACCAGAATTGTATTTCATCTTATCACTTATGCATCTGTTTCAAAAAGTGGGTACTTTCTTGATCTGTGTTTTCAATTTATAGACATACCTAAATATTTACAGAAGCCCGAATCTGTGGTTTTAAATGGGAATTGTAAGAAGTGAGCGGCGTATGAGGGCTGACATAGGATCACCAAGGGTTATACTATTCACTCTTTTTTTTTTTTTACATCTTTATTGGAGTATAATTGCTTTACAATGGTGTGTTAGTTTCTGCTTTTTAACAAAGTGAATCAGTTATACATATACATATGTTCCCATATCTCTTCCCTCTTGCGTCTCCCTCCCTCCCTCCCACCCTCCCTATCCCACCCCTCCAGGCGGTCACAAAGCACAGAGCTGATCTCCCTGTGCTATGTGGCTGCTTCCCACTAGCTATCTGTTCTACGTTTGGTAGTGTATATATGTCCATGCCTCTCTTTCGCTTTGTCACAGCTTACCCTTCCCCCTCCCCATATCCTCAAGTCCATTCTCTAGTAGGTCTGTGTCTTCATTCCTGTCTTACCCCTAGGTTCTTCATGACATTTTTTTCCCTTAAATTCCATATATATGTGTTAGCATACGGTATTTGTCTTTCTCTTTCTGACTTACTTCACTCTGTATGACAGACTCTAAGTCTATCTACTATTCACTCTTGAGGCAAAGGGCGAAATATTTCAAACTGCAATTCAGATACTGATGACTGTTTAAGGGTTTTTTTTTTTTTTAAAACACCGTGTTATAGAGTTATATTTATTCCTAATAGAATCTGAAGAGCAGGGCCATCAGAATGAAATAAACCACATATCAAGTGATTGTTTAATGAACTGCAGAAAATGTCAAAAGAAAAGCTGTAAATTCTCTGAAAATTGGACATTGCCAGGAGAGATCTGGCACCTACTTGGAGATAATTGCAAAAGAAAATACTCCCTGCGATGAGTTAACAGCAATTTTTTTTTTTTAACAAAAAGCTGAAGTGAACATAATTTGTGGTTTCTGACATGTAATCTCTCTTGAGGACCTAGTGTTTTACAGGTCTGCTCATTCCTATCTCATTTACATGTCACGTTAGCCTGGTCCTTGTTACGAATTCCACACAAGGTGATGTCAGCTCACAGCAGCATCCCTGATTTGCTGTCCTGCTTGTTTTAAAGGCATCTCCTAGGGAAATGATGTAAGGTGTTCCATTCATTGCTAGTGTGATGTACCATTGGCAGATGATGCATTTATATCAACCATGTGTCCGTTCTTACTGAACACAATGGGTATTTCAGTTCTAAGTTCTCCACATCACATTAAAAAATAGCACAACAGGGGATATTATTTATTGCTGGAAATTAGAAATTATTGGGGGGAGATAAATTAGAAGTTGGGGATTAACATAGACACACTATATATAAAATATGTATGTAAAATAGGTAAACAACAAGGACCTACTGTATAGCACAGGGAACTGAACTCAATATCTTGTAATACCCAATAATGGAAAAGAATCTGAAAAAAAAATATATAAATATAACTGAATCACTTTGCTGTACACTTTAAACTAACAGAACATTGTAAATTAACTATACTTCAATAAAAATAAATGAAATTTAAAAAAATCATTAAACATCTGGTCTAGACTTAACCAACATAAGCACTATTTAGGGATTAGTTAGCAGCTAGAATCATGTTGCCTCATATTTTACAAGTATTATTTCTATTATTTTGAAAATACAAATAAAATTGGAATAAAATGTATATTGGCTGCAAATACAATTTTCCAAGCAGATTATTGTTCTGATTTTTTCCTATAAATCAGTATGTCAGTTGCTTCTCCTTAATTAACTAACAGTGAGACTGTTTTTTGATCATAAGTGCAGTTTATTGTATCTGTGAGATCCTTTTGTATATTGATCAAACCATCAATTATATCTAGAATCAACCCTTGGTTGCTGGCAAACATCCAGTCTAGACAGGATGAAGTATAATGGACTCACCAGATTTGTGGTCAACTTTTTTCTTTATAGTAGTTAAAGTTAAGGCATGTAAAATGGAATTCACACATATTTTTCTTAGCCATTGATGGCATGTTATGATAGCATTTCCAACTAAAACAGTTGGGAAGGACTTCCCTGGTGGTGCAGTGGTTAAGAATCCACCTGCCAATGCAGGGGACACGGGTTCGAGCCCTGGTCCGGGAAGATCCCACAGGCTGCGGAGCAACTAAGCCCGTGCACCACAACTACTGAGCCTGCACTCTAGAGCCCACGAACCACAACTACTGAGCCCCCGTGCCACAACTACTGAAGCCCAAGCACCTAGAGCCCATGCTCCACAACAAGAGAAGCCACTGCAATAAGAAGTCCATGCACCGCAATGAAGAGTAGCCCCCACTCGCTGCAACTAGAGAGAGCCCACACGCAGCAACGAAGACCCAACGCAGCCAAAACTAAATAAAAAAATTTAAAACATACACTTTTAAAAATAATAAATAAACAGATAAAATAGTTGGGAAAATGCTCCTTATTCTCACAAAATTCAGCTCTATAAACTTCAGTCAATTTCTCAAGTATGGTGATAATTTTAGACACTAAAATAGAATTGCATAATTTCTATGGGCTTATGTCATTTAAAGTTCCCATAGTACCTAAGCATTCTCGTGTGTGTCCGTGTGCGTGTGCACACATGTACTGAATCTTGATTAGTGAATAAGCTGGCAACAGTTCCATGGAATTCAGTCAAATACATTTTGAACATATACTGCACAGTGCTGCTCTCTGCAAAGGAAAGTGTAAAAAGAAGAATAGAACACTTTCCTCCCAATTTACTGTAATCAGAAAATTATAATAAATATATGAGCTAAACCCGAAGAGAAGATGATTGCCATGGTGGCAGACAGTTAAAGAATGGTAGAGGCTTAGAGGCTGGGGGTAGGCGGGTGTGGAGATACCAGGGACACATCACAGCTTCTGTGGGCTAAGGCACTTTTGCCTCTGTGTGCTCCTTCCTCCATAAAAAAGAAGTATTAAAATTATATTTTATGACCACCTTGATATAAAGATGAACTGAGTCCCTGATTGACTGTTACATGAGCCTGGATATTTCTTCCCTGACATGAGATTATTCTTGGGATTTCAATAACTGGAGAGCGATTTATTATCTGAGACAAACTTTTGGTTAAGGGCAGAGAAGCACCCAGTGCAGGAAAAGAAGAGAATTATTTTCCACTTATATCTTACAAATCATACTTATGCAACGTCACAGCTGTATAAGACAACACTGGGATTCATGGACATGCAAGAGACACAGAGAAATGAGAGGAAAATCCAATACACAGTTTGGAATAAAAGTTATTATTTTTTAATTAAGCGTGGCTTAGGCTATATGTCATAAATGTTGAAACAATTGATTTATTTCAGAGATGTGACATATCTCATACATGTTTAAAGAATTGATTCAACTCAGTTCTCCATATACTATTTGTAAACAAAAACTATTTTGATATGTAATCTGATCTTTGCATTTGATGCTTAAAGGCAGGTGTCATAACGTACCTTAGTCATGCATCCCCCAAAGAAACACGTACTTAGGAAGATCCTAGGGACAACCCAGGGGAAATCCTTCACTCTCACCTACACAGCTCAGCTTCACAAACTCGAATCTCATGACTCTCTTCAGCCTTACCTCCAAACTCATGAAAGTAATGCAAGGAATTCCAAGTCACATTCTTTTCTCTTAGCACCCTTTGGTTATTTCCTAATGGCACTGGGTACAAGAGAAATTCCTTCCTGGTCCTTTGCTCACACTATACATGTAGAGTGTTTATTCCAGCCGGTGTGTAGAACTTAGATAAGACACGGGGAGAGCAAACACCCTTACCCATCATAACACCACACCTCTTCGACTTGGCGAGGATTCTTTAACAGAGTTGCATTTGCACTAACAGAAATATGGACAAAATTCTAAAAGAAATGGATCCTATAGGGACTTAGGGGAAAAGGTACATGAGAGGTGAACCTGAAATCTCTCACTGATATGGAGGATGAGATTTCTTTCTACAAAAGAAAGGCATTATAAGAAGGAAGAATACTTTCAAATGGTCCGTTCCAAAGGAACACATTTTACCTCATTGCTCATCGTAGAGTTCGTATGATAATAAATATCTCTAAACAATATGCGTTTTTAACATTTGCGGTATAAGGACTGCTGCTTCCAAACAACTTGAAATAACAGACACAAGATTTTAATTGTAGCCCGAAGAAGAAGAAATATATACATTTCTACCTATCTGTATATTTATCTTCTGATACTAAAAAGGAAGTGCTGTGGTAGGGATTAAGAACAAAACATAAGGCAATTGGCGAAGTTGGAAAGTAAATGTATTTGAATAAACATAAATTAGTTGCATATCAGAAACACCCCCGCCTTCCAAGATCATTAGGACCAAGACTAAATTATTGCTAACAAGGAAACATGTAAATCATAGGACAATGAGTCCGATAAGCTATTTTGGATAAAAAAAATTAATTAGACTTTTGAAGAGAAAATTAGTTGTTATGATAATTTCAAAAAATAATTACAGTTCCATCTGTGCTAAAATATGCAACGACCTTGCCAATTAGGAATATAAATTTGTTCTTCTGTTCTATTATTTTTTCATTAGAATATGAATTGTAAAAGTATTCATATGAAGCTGTAACCAACTTCAGGTTGTGCTCCTTAAAAGTTTTGAATTATGGTCAGATATAGTTTACAGAAATACCTGTGAAATTCAAAGATGGTTACTCATTAAAGTCACATGAATCAATTACAAGTCAAAAGTAACTATGGTTATGACCCATAACGTGATAAAATGTCCCCTCACGTGAGCTTACAGTAATTATGTTGCATCAGTACTCAGGGGCTAACAAAGACTTGCCTTGCCTTGCTGTACTATGTTTCCTGCCCCTATCCATCCAGAAACCTGAAAACTAAAACAAATATGAGGACTGACCACAGAAAAAGTGTGTGTTATTTGTTGCAAAGAATTTTGCTGAACTTCGGACCAATATGTTTCTTGGTAACTGCTGACTTTTCGTTGCAGAGCTATTGCTACTTGATTATACCTGAAAGATTGGCAAAGGTTATGGGAAATTTTAGTGTGAAAGTCCAGGAGTCTCCTGCACAACCGAGAATAAGAAGATGAGGAATTCCCCGAGACAGTTTAGCTCAGGAAAGAGTGGTGGTTATTTTCTGCCTAAGGGCAGAGGATCATCCAATGATGGGTTCCTCACGGTTCGTCATCACGTGTGTTGTCTTCCTTAAAAGCGTGTAGGAGGTATCATGTTGTGCCTCACACAGATTTAAACCAGTTCTGGTTATCTGGTTATCTCGTCGCCTCCCTGCTCTCAGCCAGCCATCTGATAGTCCCTGGGGCTGGACGTCAGCAAACTGCATTTCTCAGGTTCCCTGGGGAGCTGTCTTCCTTGTCAAGTCTGTCCCAAAGGGGTCAGAGACCTGTGTATAAGGAAACAGAGCTGTTGGCAGTCTTGTGTAGTAGCTGGCGACTGAGTTGGGACAGACAGCCTTTCAGTGGTTCTCACCAGACACTGCAGACTCTCTTTACCAGTTCCTGAACCACCAGGTCTAAATTCATCATCACTGATAGAGCAAGCGAGGGTTTGGGGCTCCATCCAGGGGGAGACAGCATCTTCCCGACCTGTGGGTACCAATCCCGTCTGCACTGTGCTACTGCCGTGCCCTTTCATTTTTCCTGCTGCTCTGCTAGCACTTGTATTACCATTGTCTTCTTTTTAACTTTATTTTATTGAAGTATAGTTGACTTACAATGTTGTGTTAATTACTGCTGTACAGCAAAGTGATGCAGTTATACACATATATATTCTTTTTCCTATTCTTTTCCATGATGGCTTATCATAGGATACTCAATAGAGTTCCCTGGGCTGTACGGTAGGACCTTGTTGCTTATCCATCCTATATATACGGGTTTGCATCTACTAACCCCAAACTCCCAATCCATCCCTCCCCCTTGGCAGCCACAAGTCTGTTCTTTCTGTCTGTGAGTATGTTTCTGTTTTGTAGATAAGTTTACTTGTATCATTTTGTTAGATTCCACATATAAGTGATATCATACAATATTTGTCTTTCTCTGTCTGACTTACTTTACTCAGTATGATAACCTCTAGGTCCATCCATGTTGGCATGTAAATGGCATTATGTAAATGGAATATTTTATAAATATGGCATATTTTAATAAATGCCAAATGTAAATGGCATTATTTCATTCTTTTTTATGGCAAAGTAGTATTCCATTGTATATATGTACCATGTCTGCCTTATCCATTCCTCTGTTGATGGACATTTAGGTTGCTTCCATGTCTTTTAAAAAAATTAATTAATTAATTAATTTGGTTGCACCAGGTCTTAGTTGCGTCAGGAGGGCTCCTTAGTTGTGGCATGCAAACTCTTAGTTGTGGCATGCATGTGGGATCTAGTTCCCTGACCAGGGATCGAACCTGGGCCCCCTGCACTGGGAGTGTGGAGTCTTAACCACTGCGCCACCAGGGAAGTCCCTGCTTCCATGTCTTGGCTATTGTGAATAGTGCTTCTATGAACATAGGGGTGCATATATCTTTCTGAATGATAGTTTTCTCTGGATATATGCCCAGGAGTGGCAATCCTATTTTCAGTTTTTTGAGGGACCTTCGTACTGTTTTCCATAGTGGCTGCACCAATTTACATTCCCACCAACAGTTCTAATACCATTTTCAAAGCCAAATCCCTATAATAAAATCCTAGTTTGAAATACTTGGCTTATGTTCTACTGAATATTTTCCTCTTAAGCCTGGATGCATACAGCACCTCTCTGGAGATCTGCATTCCTAAAAATGTGAATTAAAGTGGTCAATTTATATGCGTCAAGACAGAAACAAAAGATGGCACATGGGGAGATGTGAGAATGGTTTTCGCAAACTGGATTATGTGTTGGACTAGAACACTCGTAATAAAAACGTCCAAGGGGACTCATAGGAATTATAAAGTACAGGGAAGAAACACTGACCCAAGCTTTCGGTTCTTTAAGGCTTCAGAGAGCGTTTAATATACGTTTACCCTTCTGATAATTTCAGGAGTCCTAAAATAGTAGAAACAAGAAAGTTAATATATATTTTGATCAAAAAAATTTATTGCCGTATTTAAACAGAAAGAACCTTAAGTATAGCAAATGCTGCTATTGGGATGACCAGGGAAGGGAAAAAATAAATCCCTGGTTGGACCTAATTTAACTGAAGGATCAATATCTATGCATCTATCCATACAGATACGGATGCAAAGAATGTCAGTGAAAAATAAAATAACGGTTTTGACAGGAAAGACTTATTAGAATTAAAATGATTTAAAATAATTTAACAGAATCATTCAGTAGGAAGAGATAGCAGTTCTGAACTCACCTGTCCTAAGTTACAATGTCAAGATAAATAAAACAAAAATATTGAATTGGACAATGGGAATTGAACAAAACGATGTGAGAGATTTTATTCTGCGTCTTTCAGAAACATATGTAGCTGAGCCAAAATAGAAAATTCAAGAAGATATATATTATATCAACTGTTGAGATCTATGGACTGTTCTGATCTTACAGAACTACTGAAAAAGCTGAAAGTAAATATAAAGACATTACTTACTATTTTTAAGCACCCATAAAATATTTATCAAAATTCACCCCGTCATTAGCCCTGAATAAATTTGTCAAATGAAATACAGGACACCCACATATATTTAAATTTCAACCAAACGACAAACAAAATTTCAGTAGACCTATGCCCTGAATATTTCATTAGACACGCTAAGAAATTATTTGTTGTGAAGCTGAGATTCAAATTTAGTTAGGCATTTGGTATTTTTATTTCCTAACCTCTTAACTCCAATCCTGAAGGAAATCTAAAGAAAAAAAAACAACAAAATGGAGAACAGTGATTAAACACACCATTTCCTCTAAAGATGAATGAGTGAAACTGGAAATACATTTTTTAAATGCTCACAAACCACTTCTATTTAAATAGTGCTGGTATTCGGGACTTCCCTGGTGGCGCAGTGGTTAGGAATCCACCTGCCAATGCAGGGGACACGGGTTCGAGCCCTGGTCTGGGAACATCCCACATGCCGCGGAGCAACTAAGCCCATGGGCCACAACTACTGAGCCTGCATGCCACAACTACTGAAGCCCACGTGCTTAGAGCCCGTGCTCCGTAACAAGAGAAGTCACCACAATGAGAAGCCCGCGCACTGCAACGAAGAGTAGCCCCCACTCACCGCAACTAGAGAAAGCCTGCATGCAGCAACGAAGACCCAATGCAGCCAAAAATAAATAAATTAATTAATTTTTAAAAACAGTGCTGATATTCTAAGTAGCTCATTTGTCAAACAACTTGCAGTAGAAATTACATATTTTTAAAAATCAGAGGTCTTGCCTAAATATCAAAATATGACAGTAATTTCCAGGATACAGGTAATTGCACACACAAAAGAAAAAGGCATCAAGTTCAATATCTTGTGATAAACCATAATGGAAAAGAATATAAAAAAAGGAATGTCTGTATGTGTATAACTGAGTCACTTTGCTGTACAGCAGAGATTGGCACAGCATTGTAAATCAACTGTACATCAGTTAAAAAAAAAAAAAAAAGGCATCAAGTAGACCTCGACAATCAGCATCTCGCTTAGATACTTCTTTAGCTGCTTCAGAGTTCATGCTGCCCAAAGTGTAATATAGAAGGTTTCTAGGCAGTGCATGGGGAATATATGTTATTTAAAAGTTTGCTACTTTGTTCCTGAAATATTTTAATTTTATTTTATTTTTAAATTTTTATTTATTTATTTTTGGCTGCGTTGGGTCTTCGTTGCTGCACGCAGGCTTTCTCTAGTTGCAGCGAGCGGGGGCTAATCTTCGTTGTGGTGTGTGGGCTTCTCATTGTGGTGGCTTCTCTTGTTGCAGAACATGGGCTCTAGGCGCGTGGGCTTCAGTAGTTGTGGCACGTGGGCCCAGTAGTTGTGGCTCGCAGGCTCTAGAGCGCAGGCTCAGTAGTTGTGACACACGGGCTTAGTTGCTCTGCGGCATGTGGGATCTTCCCGGACCAGGGATCAAACCCATGTCCCCTGCATTGGCAGGCAGATTCTTAACCACTGCACTACCAGGAAAGTCCCAACATTTTTATTTTAAGCTCTCATATTTATTTTGCTTGGATAATTGTTCAGGGAACAGCGCTCCATAAAAATCTATAGATTCTGTGTTGATTTACCAAAATCAACCAGAAAGAGCCTGTTGGTACATCCTGCCAAAAGCCTTGCCTAAATGAGAACTCTTTCCCGGCCGGACCTGGTCACTCTGCTTATCAGGACGTCTGGAATGCGCCTTTAATGTGATTCAAAAATTAGTTGGTAAACTTCAAAACAGCATGATAAAATGAACTTGCAAAACTAGGAAGGGAAGGGGCTTTTCTTGATAAAAGGAAACTAACACAATATTACAGAAAAAAAATTGGCCTTAATGGTGAAATATTAGACTTATTCCTTGTAAATCAATAACAAGATAAATATGTCCACTGTGACAATTCTGTTCCACACTGAGTTGGATGTCCTATCAGTGCAGAAATGGAAAAGGAGCTGAGGGGAACAGCTGTTACTGGCAGATGATCCCACTGACATAATTATTTTGGATAGATGTATTCATGAATAAAATAATTTTTAAAGGTGTACCCAATAAAAGATAGGTGACATATATTAGTAGCATTAGTTTACACCAGCATTACCAAATACCAAATGGGAGTGTTACTTGTTCAAAACTCCCTATCCCAACAGGAAGAAACCTACGTGTTCTTAGAAATAGAATTTTTAAAAACCTAAGAACTTTATGTAAAACAGAACAAAAGTATAGGATCAACATGAAAAATCATCTAAATAAGATGTATCAGCATTCGTTATACGGCAGATTCAATAGTGTAAAGATGTCAGTTCTCCTCCAAAGTGATTTGAAATTCTAACTCATTCTATTTTTTCTTGACTTCACAAATCGATCCCCAAAAGTATATGAAACTAAAATGTCCTGAGATTGTCCCACAAGACTGGACGATAATTATTATGATTCCTGCCCCTGGATACCAAGACTTACACAGTGATCTCTGTGGAGTTTGGGCAGGGTGGATAAAATAAAACTCTGAAATACGGAACTTAAATACAGAAATACGGCAGTTTTCTTATTACAAAGTTTCTGTGACAAACAGCCAGCAAAGGACGTGCCACCTACAAAATAAATAATGGTAGCAAAACTGGTTTTTGTGACATTTACTTGTTCCTTGGACTGGACAGATATCAATATCAATGGCTTATTCCAACAGCATTTTATTTTTCTCCTATGATAATACATCCAAAGCATGCAGGATGACGTGCCCAGAAACGTCTCGCTGTTTTCTTCTTCATCATCCTGAAAGCCAGGGTGTCAGGTGAACTGTTCCCCAAAGACCACTTTCCATAAATAAGTAATGTTCTCACTACATGGTGAAAGAAAAGGGGAAAAACTCTCATCTCGGAAGGATCCTTGCTTTTAGGAAGAAAGCAGTTTTATTCAGAAACCCACCCAGCTGAGTTGAACCTACCTTGCATTTTCCAGAAATGCATCCCATGACTATCACTGGCTGCAAAACAAGTGCTTGAAGAGGAGGGTGTACCCAACTGTGAACATAAGTCACGCAGAACAAATCCAAGATCTATGGGGAAAGAAGAGATTGGCTCTTGTGATGTCAAATAACAGTATTGCCACCACTGACAATATGGAGAGAAACATGGAAAAGAGATCTTTGCGATGCATTAATTAATTAGATTCCAGGTGCCGGTAAAAACCTCAATATGAAAAGCAAGTGCTTCAGACTTCTAGAAGAAAGCACGTAACTTCTTTATGATAGCATGGGAGAAAATCCTTCTATAAAAGCGTAGATTGGGCCTCCCTGGTGGCGCAGTGGTTGAGAGTCCGCCTGCCGATGCAGGGGATACGGGTTCGTGCCCCGGTCTGGGAGGATCCCATATGCCGCGGAGCGGCTGGGCCCGTGAGCCATGGCTGCTGAGCCTGCGCGTCCGGAGCCCGTGCTCCGCAACGGGAGAGGCCACAACAGTGAGAGGCCCGCGTACCACAAAAAAAAAAAAAAAAAAAAAAAAAAAAGCGTAGATTGCTCAATAGGACTACAAAAAAATACACCTATTTTGTATGGCAAAAGCACGGTGATTAATTGGGAAAATAGGCAAACTCTGGAATTCAACAACTAGACTTTTCCTAGTCTCTCATGGTTAAAGACCTTAGAGAAATTTTCATTCATGCTGAAAAATTGATGAATTCATGACACGATGTATCGTAAAATATGCTTTTCAAAGACTGCCTTTAGTGAATTAATTTATATTCTTCTCTCTTCTGCCTTCTGGAAGTGTTTAAAAACCCATATCTTATTAAATTACGTTTATTTGATTTCTTAAAATATGGCAAGTAGTGAATCATGAGTGTAGAGATGTAGCCCATTTTGTTCGAATAAATCTGGTTAAGGAAACAGAGCATCATCTTTGTTGAGAACCGTTTTTATTTTTTTCCTTTTCAGCGACTCTGGATAAATATCTCAGGTGAAATGCAGTATTCCTAATTTTCCGGGCATGCCCAGAAAAGAGTGAAAGGCAGTTTGTAGATGCAATTCTGTATTATGTGGGAACACTTAGACCTTGCGAAGTCCTAAAATCGAATAATTTGAGAGACTTCTACGAAGGGAAATAAAATGCTTTAGAAAAGATTGGCTTTGGACTCTATATCAAGAATGGGTCCATTTTGTAGAATTATGTATTTATAGTAGCATCCACTCAAAGTGTGGAAGAAAAAAGTATTTTTGATCATACTTCACACATTTTTATGAATATTGCACTGAAATATTGGCAGCAGACTGTGGACATTTATCTTTTTCACGTTAGTTTGTTCATTGTCACCATTACCAGTAAATCACCATTGAACTAACACCATTCAAAGCTGTGTTCTCTACCGCTCTTGCTTAGGGAATAGAGATTAAAATTTTCATAATTATTCCAGGTTCTGAACTGGTCAAATATTCTTCTACAAGACAGAGTTAAATATGTATTGAGCAAGAATACTCTTGGAGGGGCTTCCCTGGTGGCGCAGTGGTTGAGAGTCCACCTGCCGATGCTGGGGACGCGGGTTTGTGCCCCGGTCTGGGAAGATCCCACATGCCGCAGGGCGGCTGGGCCTGTGAGCCATGGCCGCTGAGCCTGCGCGTCCGGAGCCTGTGCTCCGCAACGGGAGAGGCCATAGCAGTGAGAGGCCTGCGTACCGCAAAAAAAAAAAAGAATACTCTTGGAAACTGATCATTTATTAATTCCCTGTATTTTGAATGCCAAAAGCATACTAAATACACATTTTAACAGTATGACTCAGACTAAAGGGCAAAAATGCCTTCACAGGTACTGTTCTTCACCTTCCAGAGAATTTCCTCTGGTGTTTATTTTCTACTTTAGTTTCAGCTTTAGGGTGGACACGGCAAAATACAGCTCTCCTCAAATCCGAGCATTCTTCAAGAGATTTATTCACGATCAAGTGAATCATTAACACGGTGGGCCGTTATGAGCTTAATAGAAAATCATAAAACACCATAGCAGCCGTTGTATCCGCCATAAATAATAATAATATATAAATATAGTTTTAGCCCGTGTTTTCTATGGGCAAAACAGAATAATGACTTTGATGTTGAATCAAAATCTCTGAAAAGGAATGAACCCAATTAAAGAAAAGTAAGTGATTTCCAATGGGATTACCTGAGGGCAGTTTTTGTGCAACAGCAAACCTGTTTGAAAGAAAGCATCGGCTGTGACAGCTCTGGTTTAGAGGATGTAAAGCCTTCTGCAGGACTGCCCACGCTGTGCAGTTGCTAATTTTGTTTCAGGGGAAAATACTTTCCTTGAATACGTGATGCAGCCCGTAGCATGCTTATGCTAAACACTGGATAAAAGAACAGTGAACGTATAATCAGTTTAACAAGAGATGATTCTTTGGGCCATTGTGAATGATTCTTGAGTAGGGAATGCATACGTGCTTCAAAAAGGGAAGGGATATGTGTCCTGCAGTGAAAACTCTGGCTCCTGCACCACTGAACCCCCAGTTCCACATCCGGTCCCCCAAAGCAAAGCACGCTGCCGTTTCTGCTGGTCCCACGGGATGCAAACTCCATCCTTCCACACCTGTTCTGTGCTGTTGGAGCCCGCCTCTCTGGACCAGCTCAGAGGACTTCCCTGCCCTCTGCTTTCTGATTGGCTTGGCCCGATGGGTATAGCAGGAAATTGAGGCAGTCTTCCGTGCCGCTGTTCCATGGCCGTCTGTCTCTCTGCAGCCGTCTCCTTCAGTCTCTCTCCTCTCTCTCTCTCTCTCTCTCTCTCTCTCTCTCTCTTTCTCTTGCCCCTTCCAGTTTCCAGGGCTTCCTGCTGTGACTAATCTTTCTCCTCTTCCTGGTTTTCTGGACACATTCCTGCAAGCATCTTTGTACTGTGTCCCTTCAGGGCTCCTCAACTTACCCCCCTCATGAGGGCACTCTGAGTTCCCCTGAAACCCTGACTCAGAGACACATTGATGTTAGTGTCTTATGACTGCATCACAACTTTCCCTCTGCACATGTAAGCGACTACAGACAGGTGGGCGTACCCCAAACTTCTTTGCCCAAAAGATGTCTTAACTGTCCTGTACCTTCCTCTACTGACTTTATAAATTTTTAAAATTTGTTTAACTTTACAGTGTATCCTGACCATCTTGTCCTAACGCTGCAGAGGGCAATTCCTAAACATAGTGTTCTATGGCGATGGAGATTTCCTGCTCATGTATGGGGAATGATTGGTATAAGCCTCCAATTCCATATAAAAAAACTCAGCAGTAACTTTACCTTGTACATATTTTCCATAAATGTGTGGATATGGGATAAATTCCTAGCAAGAGTGTTTCTGGGCCAACTGGAGATGCAAGTGTGATATCCGTAGATATTTAAAAATCCTCCTTTGTAAGAATTCAGTTGTAGCTAGTTGTAGACCCACTGGGTATGAGGACATTTCAGATTTGCTAATAGAAGATTAAGTCAAAGTAAGCTTAGCGTACTTTTAATTCATAATGTCTCTTTTCATTAATGAATTTTACATATTTTATATGACTAATAATAATGGATTTTTCACTTTTTGTGAATTCCATGTTAATTTGTATTATCATTGTTTTATATTACATCTGTGGGTTTTTACATGCACCTACATATTTTTAGGAGCTATTTATATATTTGGAATATTAGCCCTTCGTGATATGATGCGCAAACATTTTCCCAGATTTTTCTTGCTTTGCTTATTTATATTTTGCTATAAAGACGATTACAAATCAATCGTAATCAAATTTATTAGTACTTGTATGGCTACTGGATTTTGAGTTTTAAAGGTTTTTCGAAGATTCAATACCAGGGTTCAACCTTGAACACCAAGGTTCAACAATTATCTGTATAAAGCAAACACACATACTCTATTTATAAAACCATTGCATTATGATAGATGAGTAGCATATAATATGCAATATTATATATTGTGCATATAAGTATTATACGATTATAAGCATATAATTATTATAAATCGTTATCAGGCATCCTTTGTCTACCTGTAAACAAACTTTAAGTGGGGCTATATTTTTGAGGAGCAGACATAGTTTGTATGTAACAGTAGTTTCGGAATGACTATAAACTTAAGAAAAATACGGTCTATCACATGTTTTAAAGGCAGAGATATATATATATATGTATATTTTAGATTTTTCTGTGCAATTTTATTATTTTCTTCTTTTTACATTCATTTTTGTTTTTAAAATTATCTACATTGAATATGTAATTTTTAAAATGTAAGTTATCTCTAGAAGATGCTGTATAAATACTCTTTAGAGAAACAGGGTTTTCTTTTTTTTTTTAACATTTTTATTGGAGTATAATTGCTTTACAATCGTGTGTTAGTTTCTACTTTATAACAAAGTGAATCACTTATACATACACATATATCCCCATATCTCTTCCCTCTTGCGTCTCCCTCCCTCCCACCCTCCCTATCCCACCCTTCTAGCTGGTCACAAAGCACCGAGCTGATCTCCCTGTGCTATGCGGCTGCTTCCCACTAGCTACCTATTTTACATTTGGTAGCGTATATATGTCCATGCCACTCTCTCACTGCGTCCCAGCTTACCCTTCTCCCTCCCCGTGTCCTCAAGTCCATTCTCTAGTAGGTCTGCGTCTTTATTCCCGTCTTGCTCTTAGGTTCTACATGACCTTTTTTTTTTTTTTTTTAGATTCCATATATATGTGTTAGCATACGGTATTTGTTTTTCTCTTTCTGACTTACTTCACTGTGTATGACAGACTCTAGGTCCATCCACCTCACTGCAAATACCTCAATTTCATTTCTTTTTATGGCTGAGTAATATTCCATTGTATACATGTGCCACATCTTCTTTATCCATTCATCTGTCAATGGACACTTAGGTTGCTTCCATGTCCTGGCTATTGTAAAGAGTGCTGCAATGAACATTGTGGTACGTGACTCTTTTTGAATTATGGTTTTCTCAGGGTATATGCCCAGTAGTGGGATTGCTGGGTCATATGGCAGTTCTATTTTTAGTGTTTTAAGGAACCTCCATACTGTTCGCCATAGTGGCTGTGTCAATTTACATTCCCACCAGCAGTGCAAGAGGGTTCCCTTTTCTCCACACCCTCTCCAGCATTTATTGTTTGTAGATTTTTTGATGATGGCCATTCTGACAGGTGTGAGATGATATCACATTGTAGTTTTGATTTGCATTTCTCTAATGATTAATGATGTTGAGCATTCTTTCATGTGTTTGTTGGCAATCTGTATATCTTCTTTGGAGAAATGTCTGTTTAGGTCTTCTGCCCATTTTTGGATTGGGTTGTTCCTTTTTGACCCAGCTCCTAGAGAAATGGAAATAAAAACAAAAATAAACAAATGGGACCTAATGAAACTTATAAGGTTGCTCACAGCAAAGGAAACCATAAACAAGACAAAAAGACAACCCTCAGAATGGGAGAAAATATTTGCAAATGAAGCAACTGACAAAGGACCGTCTCCAAAATTTACAAGCAGCTCATGCAGCTCAATATCAAAAGGCAGGGATATTTTTATAAATATCAAATGTGTTAACTTATGAGTATGGCATAGTTGACCTCATAGGCAGTAGTGTTGCTGAGCTTCTGGCCCCTGAATAGCTTTGGGGGAATCTTTTTCTACTAAAAGCTCATGCCTATCTTTTGACACCCCAGTTTGAGAAACCATTGATGGAAAACCATAAGCCATGTCCTAAAACCAAACTGGATTGTGAGCATGATGCAGCCTTACATAAAGAAATATCTGGAGTAAATTAGGAGTTGGGGGTTAAGAGATACACACTACTATATATAAAATAGGTAAACAACAGGGACCAACTGTATAGCACAAGGAACTATATTCAATTCCTTGAAATAACCTATAATGAAAAAGAATCTGAAAAAGAATATATATATATCTGAGTAAGTTTTCTCTACACCTGAAACAAATACCACATTGTAAGTCAAGTATACTTCAATAAATAAATATATATATTTCACAAAATATGTGTGTATATATATCTATATATCTATATTTATCTATATCTATATCTATCTATCTATCTATCTATCTATCTATATATATATCTATATATATACCTGAATGGATGTGAAGTTCCCTGCTAGGTCAGCCCATATGAATGGTCACACAATATGTGAACACAAGACATTATTAACCACAATTGTGAACATCTACAGCACATGTCAGCATACACCGAGTGCTTGTGTTGGGTATAATACCGAGTCCTCTGTCGCTTTATGCATTGAATCAGCAGGAAATTCATTAACAGAAATCATCCCCCAAGAATCAGTTATTTTGGAAATGAATTTCACAGACACAGAGCATTGTGTGATGAATGAGCACAACCTTGAGCTTTGTTAACCAACAAAACCCGAAGATGAACAGCCTGTGTTTGCTTAGTTGCCTGACCACGAGCAATCTTCAATACTGTGCCCCATCCCAGAAGGATCCCAATCACTTAGTGACTCCCAAACACGGTGCATTAACCACATATCTGAGTGATGCTTGCCTGCTTTACATTTGCTGACATATAAACACAAACTACGATTCCAATTAGGAAACAAATAAAAGCAAAGCACTCAGTAATAGAACTGACCTAAGGGAAGCATGTGGATTTATAAACACAAAGGGGTTCGTACTAAAAAACCAGAACATCCACATGACTGAATTACTGCTTCTTTGGTCACGGAGGTGGAGCTATTGTGTAATTTTGGATAGGCTACCTTCTGAATGGCAGCCGATATCCAATCTTAAAACGTTCAAATCAACAAGAAATTGTACTCTTGTAGGGCAGCCTCTGAAAGCTGGAAAACTTTTGTAGATTCTCCCCAACCGAGTGTCTCAGAAAGAAGTTCCATCAGCTCAGGGGTTTTCACTTCTCATTTCTCTGATGGGATCCTGTGAGGGCAAAGTAACTTCTTCCTCCAGTGAATAGCAGGTAAGGAGATGAAGGAAAGAGAAGACGGGGGGAGAAGCGCCAAGGTCATAGAGAGGTGGGGAAAGTTGGACTAGAAATTTGAAAGAGAAAGAAATACCTCTTAGCAAGTAGATGTACGGTATCTGGTCATGATAAGGGCTATGAAATATATGGTCATAATAAGAGCTTTGAAATAAGGCAGAGTAAGGGGTTTGTTTCTTTTCTTTTTGTTTTTTGTTTTTTTGGCTAAAGTAATTCAACCACATAATCCCAGAGCACCCTACAGACCTACTGAATTGCAATGTCCATCTCTAGAAAGCTCTCCCCTGTAACTGATACTCACCGAACATGGTAGACTAGGGTGTTACGTATTCATTGACAACGTCTCAAAGTACCCACTCTGCAGCGCATCTGCTTTCAGGGACTAGCCCTGTGCTCCACTCAATCCTGTGTTAAAGCTTATTTGGGACGCTGGCACTCTGTTCTAAAGAAGGTTTCCATGGCATCATCAAAAGGCAAATGTGGGGCTTCCCTGGTGGTGCAGTGGTTGAGAGTCCGCCTGCCGATGCAGGGGACACGGGTTCGTGCCCCGGTCTGGGAGGATCCCACATGCCGCGGAGTGGCTGGGCCCGTGGGCCATGGCGGCTGGGCCTGCGCGTCTGGAGCCTGTGCTCCGCAATGGGGGAGGCCACAGCGGTGAGAGGCCCGCGTACCGCAAAAAAAAAAAAAAAAAAAAAGGCAAATGTGTTTGTCTTCTCTTTGAGGAGGCTGAGATGGAGGCATGTCAGATTTAAAATCTAAAGACAGGAAATCATGGTCGAACGTTTTAAACGTATTCTGAGAGCCTGAGTGTAGAGCTCATTGGGATTAAAATAACAAAGCTGAAAAGGCAGTAGATTTAATGCTATCACGTATTGACTATCTAAGGGAATCTTAAATATTTCATATGACATCTGTTGAATTTGTGGAAGCTAATATCTTGTCCTTGTTGTACTTTTTTTTGAAGACAGTGTTCATAGCTAGACATTTTATGTTTTCTCAGATATTAAAGTCACCCTCAAAACCCAAAGATAAGGGAAATATTCTAAGCATGCATCCCGTGGGCCAAAGCCATCTTGCCACCTGTTTTTGTAAATAAAATTGTAAGGAATAGTCATGCCCATTCATTTAGTATTGTCTATCCCCGCTTTGTGATACAACAGTGGTGCTGAATACTGCAGTTTCAAGAGGCACCATAGAGCCCACAAATCCAAAAAAATGTACTGTCTGGACCTTTCGGGAGAAAAAATGCTGACCCTTGATCTAAGCACTGAAACTTAACAGATGCAAAGAAACCTTTTCTTTTCCCCACCCATGGTATTATACCACATCGAGAATGCAGTATTTCTTTGTGATGTATCTGTTCTAATTAATTTGGGGGGAGGAAAGTGTAATTTTTTTTAAAAAGTTTTATTGCAGGATAGTTGATTTACAACACTGTGTTAGTTTCAGGTGTATAGCAAAGTGAAACAGTTATACATATATCCACTCTTTTTTTAGATTCTATTCCCATATAGGTCATTGCAGAGTATTGAGTAGAGTTCCCTGTGCTCTACAGTAGGTTCTTATTAGTTATCTGTTTTATATGTAGTAGTGTGTATGTGTCAATCCCAATCTCCTAATTTAACCCTCCGAAAGAAAGTATAATTTAACAAGTTACATGTTCCACTACATTGCTAAGCATTTATTAGTAAACTTATTTTGAATACCGTATTGTATATTTGAAAATTTCTAAGAGAGGAGACCTTAAAAGTTCTCATCACAAGAAGAAAAATTGGTAATTATGTGTGGCAAAGGATATCTAGTCATCTAGACTTACGGTGGTGAGCCTTTAGCAATATATACAAATGATTTTCAAATGTACACAAATATCGAAGCGTTATATTGTACACCTGAAAGTAAAACAAAGTTACATGTATTAGTAAGGAGGGTGAAACTAGAAATGAAACCAGCAGGAGAGACACAAGTTAGGATGAATGTGAGCAGAGGCTTAAACCAGACAGTGGGTTTTGTGAGAAGTGGGGAAAATTAAGGTACATTCTCAGAATCACCCATGTGGCATCAATCCAAAAAATGATTACTAACACATTTGTGAATTCAGCTGGTATCTTTTTTTTTTTTTTTTAAAGAAGATGTTGGGGGTAGGAGTTTATTAATTAATTAATTAATTTTGGCTGTGTTGGGTCTTCGTTTCTGCGCGAGGGCTTTCTCTAGTTGTGGCAAGCGGGGACCACTCTTCATCGCGGTGCACGGGCTTCTCACTATCGCGGCCTCTCTTGTTGCGGAGCACAGGCTCCAGACGCGCAGGCTCAGTAGTTGTGGCTCACGGGCCTAGTTGCTCCGTGGCATGTGGGATCTTCCCAGACCAGGACTCGAACCCGTGTCCCCTGCATTGGCAGGCAGATTCTCAACCACTGTGCCACCAGGGAAGCCCCAGCTGGTATCTTTTTAACATAGCTATTTATATATGAGTCAGGTTGTTTTATATACCTGTATACATTTTATCCATATCAGTACCTATCCCAATTTTAACTACTTTATATTAAAAACAAAACTATTTTCTCTGGAATTATGCATCAGTTGAATGGCTCAATGCTGTTGCATAAAGTAGTCATGGCAACGTTTACAGACAAAACTCTTTACCATTAAGCTTTTAAAGTTTTACCTTTTTTTTTCTATCACCAGCTCCATCCACTGAAAGCATTAGGAATAAGTCTGGCTTTTAATATTTTTTTTTCCGCAAAATTCACACCAGCTCATCATGGTAGACTGAATGAATTGGGATTACTTTGTTAAACATATGAGTAATTGAGCAGGCTTTTGCTACATAGTGCAGTAGTGCTGTTCACAGTAGTATTCAAGAATTCCCATTTCGGGCTTCCCTGGTGGGGCAGTGGTTGAGAGTCCGCCTGCCGATGCAGGGGACACAGGTTCGTGCCCCGGTCCACGACAGTGAGAGGCCCGCGTACCGCAAAAAAAAAAAAACAAAAAAAGAATTCCCATTTCATCTTCAATAAAATGGGGGAAAAAAACACTTTATGTTCGAAGAAAAACACTGTAGAAAAGTCATTACTTTCAGTGAACTGGAAAAGAAAATGGTTAACACATTTAGTGGACAATTCTGTTGATATGTGAAATGTTTTTGCAACATGCTGGATTTCTCTTTGTTTACCTGGGTTGAGGGTAGGAGAGATTGGGGAAGACATATGTATCAGCTTTTAAGGAAAATTATATGTTTCTTTAAGCAATAGAAAATCTGTGAGTAAATCAAACTCCTTTATAGTTATGATTCCGTGCTTCTCAATTGTACTATATTAATTTGTAATAGATACAGTACAACTAGTAGACCCTCCTTTGAATTTAACTTCACACTGTTCCACCCACGGTTTGTACATGTTCTGTAAACAAACCCTTAGTGAACTAAGAAAGCTAACATTTTAAAACACAAGCTGATTTTTGAAAATTTGACAATCATCTTATGACTCTACCACTGGCATAGTGTAGTTTTTAAATTATATTATAAAATGGATAATTTTACATTTCAAATTGGTAGGAATAAAATAGAATAAATAATCTAGATGGTGCTTAGGGGTTTTATGGGATTTTAGTTACTTGTCAGGCACATAACCTGTGGGTGATTGTATTCAGGCACTGCATCGTTTGTCTTAATATTCATAAATATGAACAAAATGCCACCCATCACGTGTGTTATGATAGAAATAAACACTCAGTGTATTAGTCTGGGTTCCCCAGAGAACCAGGACCAATAAGATATATCTGTATCTGGATCATTTATATCTATATCTTTGTATCTATATTGCTAGAGGATATAGACTAGCCCCTTCACACTGTTTCAAAGATGAACAACCCAATTGCATTGGTCAAAGACATCCAGAGAAAGAGGACCAATAGGATGTGTTAGATGCATAGATTTAGATACAGATTTAGATGTAGATAAAACTACATATATTTACTTACTGTAAGGACTGGATCCATGTGTTAGGGGAGCTGAGACATCCTGAGATCTCTAGTCAGCCAGTTGGAGACCCAGGAAAGCTGATGGATTAGTTCTGGTCAGAGTCCAAAGGCTGAGAACCAGGAGAACCAATGGAGTAATTTCCAGTACCATCCCAGCCCAAAGCCCAGAGAAGATAGGTGTGCCAGCTGTAAGACAGTCAGAGAGAGACCACTATTTCTTACTTGACCTTTTATTCTCATCAGACTTTCAACTGATTAGATGAGGCCCACCCACAATGGGGAGAGCCATCTGCTGGATACAGCCCACTGATTCAAATGCTCATGTTATCCAGAAATGCCCTCATGGGCACACCCAGAATCACGTTTTACCAAATATCTGGGCACCCAGTCAACCCAGACTAGTGGACATGTAAAATCAACCAGCCCGATGGGTAAGGAGTGTGTGTATATATATATATATTCACACATATATATAAATCCATGAATATATATACACATATATTTATGTATATTTATATATACATATATACATGAATATATATATTTATGAATATTTAAATAATTAAAAATAACACTGACTTTTGGGTTTTAAAATATAGACATATATTTTCCTATACATGAGCATGGCAGTCAGTGGATCCCATCCACAGGGCACAATATGGTTGCATCCCATAAGCATGCTAATGAGTGTAATATGACAAACACTAAGCAGTGTGTCTTTCTGAGTTATGTATATAAATATCAAATAGAGCAAAACAGGTATTTGATGGTAGAATGTAGACATTTTGCTGAGATAGGGGCCACGATTGTTGAGAGTGGATACTACTTGTAGCGTGCCTGAAATATCCTATTTCTTAATTGGTGGTGCAGGGGGTGTTCACTTTGTGGTATTTTGGGTGCTGCACAGTTTTTGCTTTTCTGTTTTACTGCATAGATTTTACTTCAATAAAAGAGTTTCAAGAAGTAGTGTAGGTGATATTACCCTGTGTTTAATTCTCTATCTCACACATATACCTGTATTTGAATATAGACATTTCCATTTGTAGGTACATATACATACACATGTATAAACATATATGTGCAAAAAGATATGCTTAATGGACCCAGAAATGAAGGCTGTATATTTTAAATTAATATACCACAGACATTTATGTATTTATGAAATGTAACCTAGAATACACTTTGTGTTGGTATTAATTTCTTATTATTTCAGAAGCTCATCTTTTTGGAATGGTAGAGTTATGGGGATTTGACTTTCTTCTTTAATCTCATCTTTATCATGTAGTTTCTGCCATAATCTTGAAAGATTAAACGATTTCTATTGCTCTAGGAATGTAATTGGCCTTAGAAAAACAGTCTCCTTCTGACAGTATTTAACTGTATAGAGCTTTAATGTTTTAATTTTCAGACAGAAATGTGAATTCGCTTGAGAATCATTTAATCTCAGTCCACTCTAAGGATTATTTCCATTAAAGTCATACTTTTCCATTTTTAAATATTTTCCTGTTATCTCTCTGCTTTTATATGTTTTACATGGCTCATGTGATTAAAAAAATAGTTGGATTAAGATATGACTTGCTAGTCTTAGATTACTGAATGAAGAGAGGGTTTGGGGGGGAAAAACAGAAAACTCACATGTTCTTTGCAATTGGGAGTTGATTTGAGATGCATGTGGACATATGTGTCATTTGGACGAACCTTGTATTTAATCATTTTTCTAATGGTCAATTTCTTCACCATCACACATCGTTACTCTGGGGTGTACCTGGCAGATGGTGAGTCCATATGCCATGTATTTAAAAAATGGGCTCTCAGAGCCATTGCTTTGAAGTGTGAGATTCCTTCTGGTGTGTTTTTAACTTTTCTTGGTCATGGTCAAAGTCAGGACAAGGCTTAAAGTATCATAGAGTCGCCAAGGGAAAGTATATCTTCCCCGCCATCTTGAAACCTCACCTGAAATTCTTAGGGCCCATCTAAAAGTGTCCAGGCATTTTTGCTTTGCTCGAGAGGATGGATTTTTCTCTCTCTTATGCATATATCATGAGGCATGGGCATTAGAATCTGGAGGAAGAGCTAGAGATGAGTGACTTCCAGGTGGAGAGACCATCTCTGGCTGACTCTTAGGAAGGCTGGAGCATCCTGTGTGTGGCTGGTCCTATTTTTCTCATGGAGAAGGAGAGACTTATGTGGAGGTGTGGACCCTGCCCTCTGATACCTTAAGTACCAGACATTAAGAAGAGAAACCAGCTCGCAGCTTATATGTTCAGCTAACGAATCATTGTGCATGCTTACTATCTTTCTGGCATTGTGTAAATAAGCGTACAGACCAGGCTCTTAAACACCTATTTCCTTCATTTGCTTTATTCCACTTTCTCCTGTTCATTCATTCTACTTCAGTAGACTTTGCACAAGTCTCCTTGACCTCTGCATTAGGAAATCCAGCAGAAAATTTCCAGTCCTTCTTGGCCCCTTGGTCAATATTCCTCCTGGTTGTCCAGTCCCAGTGACTAGAAACATCCTCTTCCCTTGTCTTCAAAGACACCACTGTCTCCTGATGTTGCTCTGGTCTCTTTGCCCTCCTCTTCCCCATCTATTCTGAAGTTCCATCCTGTTCCTGTCCATCAGATGGTATTTTCCATAATGCAGGATCCTAGCACTACTTCTGTTGTTGGAGTCTCTTTATCTTGGGTCTTCACTGGCCCTTCTTTAGTTCTTGGAAAGCACCTGGTGTCACCGCTAAGGGGCGTGGAGGATGGCAGCCTACCCCGAGAGGTTTCCTTCACGTCTCTTCCCCAAACTAACTCCTTCATCCTTCAGACCCCAGATGAAGCATGAACCTCTCATGAGCGTTTGTAGATGATATTTATTCAGTAGAACCTCTACTGACCGTCTATGCAGGCTGGATCCTTCTAACCCATTATTCTCACTTGAAACAACTTACTGTTCCTTCAGATCATTTATCATCATTGTAATTTTACGCCTATTTATTTTTTGACCAGAGTTTTCCACACTCTTGAGCCATGAGCTTCATGAGGGCAAGAGACTGTGTTTATTATGCTTACCATTTGCATTTCTCCCCTCTGGCATTGCCCATCAGGCCCAGAGGCATTGCTTAACAAAGGATTTGCTGATGTATTTCCTCTTTCACAGTGCCTTTCACAAGAAATTATTTGCTTGATTGATTAGCATTTATATTTAATGTGAGGAATCATGATGAAGAAAAATGTGTAAACAAAATCTGTGAATAACGCCTCTTGGCGTGTAGGATGCATGCATCATTTATAGATGCCACAGACAATGGGACAGCAGGTGGGCTTTCTACACCAAGCAAGTCTCCAGTTCTCTGTAGATACCAACGGTCTTACAAGGTAACTCAGTTCTGACACCCTCTCCCTGGAGCTGGTGCAGAGTGGGTCCCCAGGTTACCCACACTTCTGTCCAATTTGGCTACAAATCGGGGGCTCCCAGGACCCCCTCCTCATGTTCAATAACTCGCTACAACGGATCAGAGAGCTCAGGGAACCACTTACTACCGGTTTATTACAAACATATTCCGAAGCATGCAAATGAACCCTGAGATGGGCGGGGTCTGGACAGGTCCCAAGTGCAAGAGCTTCTGTGGAGTTTGGGGCATCCCGTGTAGATGTGTTCACAATCGTGCAAGCTCTATGAGCCCCTTCCTGTAGGGTGTAGATGGGGCTTCCGTTCCGTAGGTGTGATTCATTAAGTTACTGGCCATTGGTGATTAACTCAGTCTCCAGGGCCCCTTCTCTTCCCAGACGTCAGGGGGTGGGGCTGAGAATTCCAATCCTGTAGTCACATCGTCGGCTACTCTGGTGACCCTCCCCTATCCTGAAACTATCTAGGGGCCCATGACGGGTCACCCCATTAGCATAAACTCAGGTAAGATCGAAAGGAACTTATTACGAATCATAAAAGATGCTTAATCACTCCTCTGGCCCCTATCCCTCAGGAAATTACAAAGGCTTTAGGAGTTCAGTGCCAGGAACCAGCGACACAGACCCAATACGTATATTTTTTATAGCACAGTATCACAAACAGCTGGTTTCATGTGTGATGAGAAAGGTCGAGAAAGACTTAAATAATTAGGAGAAGCCACATATAAGTTGAATACAAGAAAATAAGGTGTGAAGGCGGCATAGGTGGGCACAGGAGTCAGTGGGGGTAAACAATCAATGAAGGGGTCCTTCAGAGCAAGTCAGCATGATCTCTGCCCAGAGGGGCCCAGGTATGTGGGTACCAGGGAGAAGACAGCATCCCTAGGGCTTGGTGAGACATGTTGGGTACCAGGAAGAAGACAGCATCCCTAGGACTTGGTGGGACATGTTGGGTACCAGGAAGAAGATGGCCTCCCTAAAGCTTGGTGGGGCATGTGGGATACCAGGGAGGAGGTGGCATCCCTGGGGCTTGGTGGGACATAGGGTCATCTAGAATGATTGAATTATTACAAGAATGGAGCAGTGGACTGAGATCACGTCAGAAGACTATTCCATCAACAGTAACAAATTTCCCCAAACTTGATGGCTTAAAACAACACAAATGTTTATTTTAATTTTTCCCCTCACAGTTCTGTAGAAAACCAACATGGCCATCTAACATTAAAAGGCCTGCAGGGCTGATTCCTTCAGGGAATTCTGTAGGAGAATCCATTTCCCTGCCTCTTCCAGCTTCTAGAGGTGCCCCCTTTCCTGGCTCATGGCCCCTTCCTGCATCTTCAAAGCCAGCTATGTTACATCTCTCTGATGCTTCTTCCGTAGTTATAGCTCCCTCTGACTACAGCTGGGAAATAGTGTCTGCTGTTAAGAACTCAGGTGCTGAAGTGGAATCCACCTGGGGCACTCTTTGTGCCTCAAGAGTTGCACCCTTAACCACCTCTGGAAAGTCCCCTTTTCCATGTAAGGTGACATAGTCACAGGTCCCATAAATGTGGGTATCTTCGGAGAGCCGTTATTCTGCCTGACATAAGGGGGATTGAATCTGATTATCTGTGTCATAACATCTAAAACAGGGAAGAAGCATATAACTTCTGGTAATGATACTTATGCTCTTGTTTCCTGCACTTCTGATTCTGTTGTGCAAAGTCTCACTAATTGCCTTGAAGAACAAACCGTACTTTAATTCGATAGTAAATTGTGTGCAGATTTGGCCTGCAGTGGCTGTTCCGAGGACATAAAATTGGGACTGAAGAAAGAACCCTCTATGTAGAATTTGAGAAGATGACTGTAAATTGTAGAACATGCATATTTTGGATTATTAGAATTCCTGGTTTGCAGTGGAATTATGAGTGCTACATTAAATCTGATGGGAGCAGGAAAAAATAAAAAATGCTGTGTTAAATGCGTATTAAAATTTTAAATAAAATCCAGGTTCTCAGTCTTGCTTTTAGAATTAGCTGTAGCAGAGTGAGAGAGACAGAAAGAGAGAGAGAGAGAGAGAGGAGGGGTAATAGCCTGAAGTTAGTTCATGCATTTGGAAAGATTTTTACATAAAAGCGACAATCCTTAAATATATTTTAGCTTGATTAGAAAGACAGCACTCTGTTAATCATCATCAATTATGAGGTTAAAAATAAGAAACTTTAAAAAAAAAATCACATCTCACACGGAAATCAGAAGAGGCATTCAAAAGCATATAGCATAAGACTAAGTTATTTTTTTCTTAAAATAAATCTTCTAAGTGTTAGTATCAGAGTGGTGAGTTTCTCAAGTTAAATTTGATAATTGCGTACTCTCTTCAGTACCTTCAGTTACTTAATAAATGTGATTAGGAGACTCGATTTTTGAAAGAAGCAAGTGTGCCTCGAGCTCATTTGTTTAAATTCTGTTTCTCTCATTAAATAAAGCAGGCACAACCTGTCATTTAATAATAATTGATTGGAGATTATTTCTGAGAAAATGAGTTTTCTCTTACTAGGACATTTTAATTGAACTCAAATCGGGAAGTATGATAATGTGGAAAATATTCCGGCTCTAATTACAATAATATATGTAGAGAGAGCAAGAATCAGCTTTAAGTCGTTGGCGTGGCTGCATATGTGAACATACATATTACAAAGGGATGCACAAATACACTTAATATAATTTAAGTGTGAATTAAATTATAATTAATATAATTAAATAAAATATAACGGATGTGCCTTTGTTGACATATAGAAACTGGCTAAAATCCCCCATCTGTTAGCTGTGGACACGTTGCATGGAATCCATTTCCACTTAATTGCTGAGAGGAATATGAATAAACAATTAAGACTGTTGATTTCCAGCTTATCTACAAAACGGAGATAGAGTTACAGATGAAGAAAACAACCTGTGGTTACCTGGGGGTACGGGGGGAGGGAGGGGTAATTTGGGAGACTGACACATACACACGACTATATATAAATAGATAACTAACAAGGACCCAACTGTACAGCACAGGGAACTCTACTCAATTCTCTGTAATGACCTATATGGGAAAAGAATCTAAAAAAGAGTGGATATATGTGTACGTATAACCGATTCACTTTGCTGTACACCTGAAACTAACACAACACTGTGAATCAACTATACTCCAATAAAAAATAAATGAAAACAAACAAAAAACTGTCGAATTCCAAGTAAAACTTCACCACCCCCCAACCCCAGACAGCCTCTCACATGAGTGAGCTGAAGCAGAGAATGATGAGAAACCTGTGGGCACTTAGAGGAAGCCCTAAACCATCAGCCCCAGATGGAATTTTGATTGTTTGGTGGTCTTAGGGTCTCCAACAAAATGGATCATTTCCAGTGCAGGAGAACTGGGGAAAATTCCAGTCGGTTTCCCCTGGGGACCAGAGCAAAGTTGAACACATTCTACACACTTTATGTAGATGAGCTGAAGAGAGAGGCCCATCTCCTAGACATCGTATCCAAACCGCTGCCTTCCAGAGAGTCCCACAAAAAGGGAAAAGCTACCAGGCACAGAGTGACGAGAAGTTGAAAGTTCATCCGGCCGCCGTATTTAGACAATCTGCACACGTCTCCTTCCACACCCCAGTGACACACTTCCAGTGTGCTTGTCCATGGACAGACCCCTAGAGTGTGAAGGTCCAGTTCGAGAATACACATGTGCTTAAAAACCAATAACTGATGGGTACTGGAAGCGTATAATAAAGCCAAGGAGAAATGTCCATGTCAAGTGATTCAGGCTAAAATTAGTTCTACCCCATTACTGGGACAAAGGTTTCTCAGCCTCAGCACTACTGATAAATCGACCTGGGTAATTCTCTGTGGTGGTGCAGGGAGGTGTCCTGTGCCCTGTGGGCTGTAGAGCAGCATCCCTGGTCTCCACCCAGCAGGTGCCAGGAGCACCCCCGGCCCCAGTTGTGACAAGCAAAACTGCCTGAAGACATTGCCACATGTCCCCTGGTCGGGGGGCAATCCTTCACTGGTTGAGAATCACTGTTTTCCGTTGGTTCCAATGACTCCAGACCTCCCCTGTGATTTTAACACCCTCTAATTTAGAATATGTTATTTAGCCACAGCTCTTAAAATATAAAGTTTCACCGCTGTTTATGTATCAAATGAAGTGTGACAAATGAAAGAAAAATTAGCGTCATGTGGTATTTTAGGAAGACGGTAGCCTGTCCATTCCTTCACCATTAATCCTGCGGCAACTTGGAATAGGAGAGGCATTTCCCTTCAGCGTCGTAGGGCAGAAAGGATTTGGTAGGGTGGGGATGCTCGCAAATATATTTGAGGAAAAAATGTAAGAAGGCAAGGGATCATGAGAGACAGAAAAGAAAGAGAGAAAGAGAAATAAGCCAAAGAGAGAGAGAAAAAGACAGACTCTGGAGGGATGTCCTTGAACAGTTACCAAGGACAGACGAGGTCCCAGAGTCACAAATGTAGGGGCTGCATTTGGGGAGGAACACAGAGAAGTCACAGAGAGTCACCAGCAGGAAAACAGTGGACGTCAGGACAGACTCAGGTTACACGCTTCTGATGAGACCACTCCTGAAGAGGCTGTGGTCTCCGGTCCTCTTCAGCTATATGCCTTTAGCAGCCAAGTCCACAGAAAGGTGGATTTACCCAGGGCTGTGTTTTGTTCTGTTTTGTCCCAATGTCTTTGTCCTTAGTTTTCTTGGTTCAGTTGGACAGCGGGACAGGGAGCTACGTTGAGGCTGTAAATCCATGAGTCACCTTGGCGTGGATGCTGTGTAAGGAGGAAAGGAAATCCAACGGGGGGGTGGGCAGGACAGAGAGACCCACGGGGTTGTTAATGGCCTGGAACACAGAGTTTCTCCAGATCAGGGTCACGGAGGAGGTGAACCTGAAACACAGGAGGTGGCAGTTGCAGAAGGAGTTACATGAAATCAGAGGGACTGAGCGTTGCAGTCACTTGGAATGATGGTGCCGTGTTGAACCAGGAACAAGAGCCTGGGGTGGGGAAAGGGATATATCCATGCAGGAGCGAAGTTCAAGGATAGGAGAGGCCAACGTTCTAGAAGGACCAACTACATATACGTTGAAGTTTAGACAGGATTTATGACATGGTACTGCAAAAACCAGGTAAAATATAATTTATACACTATTACTTTAAACAGATGTACAGGTGTATGCAGCCTATATGTAAATCTGTTCCTCTATAATCTATCTATCTCTGTCTCTATTTATCTGTCATCTATTTATCTGTCAGTCCATTCTTTCTATCATCTATTTAACATCTACCAAAATCTATCAATCTTTCATCTGTCCATATCTATCATTATCATCTATATCTATTCTTCTTTCTTTCTCTCATCTGTCTATCCATCTATTCTGTAATCTATCTAGTGTATCCTATCTACCTATCATCTATCAATTTATCCATCCACCTTTCTATTTATTTATCCATCAATTCTATCTATCATCTATCTATCTACCTATCTATCATCCATGTATTTATTCATCAATCCACCTACCCACCTCCACATCTATCTATCCTTCTATCTGTCATCATCTATCAATCTATTATCTATCTCCCTATCTGTCTGTCTCTATCTCTCCACCTATCTATGTGTATAGGAAAATACAAATTTTAACACTGTGATTACAGTGAACATGCATTTTTATGCTCTTCCACACTTTTCTTTATATGTTAAGAAAACGTGTGTTGCTTTATGGAAGAATGGATTGTTACTCAGCCTCTACAGTGTCTCAGCCGTATTTACCTCTCTGCCTGCCACTTGTCCTCACACAGCTCTTATCGGCACAGCACAGAAAGGATGAGGTACTAAAAGACAAGACCAGACAGCATCTCTCCCGTTAGACTCAGGAAACACCCAGAAATCCTGCCACGGCAGTGAGTTCATAATTCTCGTCTTCCAAGAAATGATGTATGAGTATTTTTAAAGACCTTCTTGTTTTAGAGCAGTTTTAGGTTCACAGCAGAATGGAGCACAAAGTACAGAACTTTCCCACTTACCCGCTGCCCCAGCTCAGGCACAGCCTCCCCTGCTATCAGTGTCCCCACCAGGCGCTACATTTGTTATAACTGAAGAATATACACTGACACCTCATCATCACCACCCAGAGTCCGTAGTTTATAATAGGGCTTTGCTCTTGGTGTTGTGCATTTTATGGGTTTGCACAGATGTGTAAAGACTATGATCCACTATGACAGCATCACACAGAGTAGCTTCACTGCCCTAAAAATCCTCTGTGCTCCCCCTGTTCATGGCTTCATCCCCAACCCTGGCAACCGTTGATCTTTTTACTGTCTCCATAGTTTTGCCTTTTCCAGAAAGTCATGGAGGTGGAATGATACAGTATGTCGGCTTTTCCCATTGGTTTCCTTTGCTTGGTGATATCCTTTTAAGGGTCCTCCCTGCCTTTTCATGGGTCGAGAGTCCATTTCTTTTTAGTGCTGAATGACGTTCCATTGTCGGGATGGACCACAGTTTATTTATCCATTCACCTACTAAAGGGCATCTCAGTTTGGGCAATTAGGAATAGAGATTCTATAAACGTTCATGTACAGGTTTTTCTGTGAACATAATTCTGGGTAAATTCCAAGGAATTTGGTTGCTGGATCTTAGAGTATGCTTCGTTTTGTAAAAAGCAGCGAAAGTGCCTTGCAGAGTGACTGCACCCTTTTGCATTCCCACCAGCAATGAATGGGAATTCCTGTTGCTCCAATTCTTGTAAAGAAAACAATTATATTTCTTTTCTTTTTTTTTTTTTTTTTTTGGCGGTACGCGGGCCTCTCACTATTGTGGCGTCTCCTGTTGTGGAGCACAGGCTCCGGATGCGCAGGCTCAGAGGCCATGGCTCACGGGCCCAGCCGCTCCGCGGCATGTGGGATCTTCCTGGACCAGGGCATGAACTCGCATCCCCTGCATCGGCAGGCGGACTCTCAGCCTCTGCGACACCAGGGAAGCCCCTATATTTCTTCATATAAGAATTATTTAGTCAAGGTCCTGTAGTGTTGTATACTGTACATGCAGGTTACATATCAAGTATTCTAGTCACAAACAAGAGATCAGTATGGATAGAAGCAGGAGAAATTCACCTGGCCTTTCCTTCAATATCATGTCTTTGTCGTCAGCATTCTTGGGATGACTCATCCCACAAATGGGTCCATTAGTTTTGATTACTTACACCCAGACTCTGAGGTACCTAACTCAGAGATACAAGAACTCCTTTAAGTTCTTGCTTCCCTACCTGCCACTTAGACAGTGTCCTAACTTAGTAGCTGAGGGAGTAATTGAACCTCCAAAACCCAGCACGACTTCATCCTCCTCATGGCTCATGTGGTGTTCAAATCACTGATTGCCCAAGTGACTTAGTCACTCTTACAAAACTATGAATTTGGAATTTCACATTTATCATTTTATTATTGTCCATACATCATAAAAATTATAGCCAATTTCATCATTTATTAAGCCATGACATTTTAAAATATCATATGGCTTACATTATTGTCCATGACTGCATTAGACACTGTTGAGGTGTTATCTTCAAAAATGAAATGTCTGCTGGGAGGCTTGCTAAATAAGTTTAACTTTTCATCCAATTTAAAGTCATTGTTGTTGATCTGACTACAGGGGTGGCAGTTAGAACAAGTTCAAGGACAGCCTTGACTCATGGGGGTGGAGGAACGTGGGAGGAGAGAAGAAATGAGCCTTTTCAGTATTTATTTTCTACATTTCCCTTTATCCCCTTTAAACATCATTGAACACTTGCATTCATGTGTTCCATTGCTGTGTCATGTATAACATATGCTTAACAAATGGGGAAAATGCTAACCTTACATTGAGAACAATGCAAATTACAGATATCAGTTAGCAAACATTTATAGATAGGAGATACTGATCCTAAAATATGATCTAGGTAAAATTGAAACAAACATAGTGTCCATAGAAATATATATTACTACCTGAAAATAGGACAGGCTGGAAATCAGTGAACCAAATCCTTTTTTACAATTCCAGGCAATGGGTTTACATTTTTATTACATTTAAAAAAAAATTAAATTAAAACATTTTTGGAATTGTGATGACCTGTTGCCTACTTTTTTAATCTGATTGTTAAAGAAATACTTTATATCTTGTTTGATGAGCTGGATCACAGTAATATCTAGATGAGTAGCCTGTTGAACAGAAGCAATTTCTTTTATTTACAGAGGTTGAAACTATTGGAATAATGGGACCAATATCTTCTTTAGTTTGTGTGGCTTATTATGAGATCATAGTCATTGATTGCTCATTCTCTATTTCATAATTTGATATAAACTTTGCACTTTCTCATAACTCATATTTTGCTTTGCCAGTTTCTGCTGGGTGATGTTTTGAATTACTCCTTCCAGCACTGGAATACAACTGGAGCCTTTTTTTTTTTTTTTCCATTTATTTGGACTTGTAATAGGACAAAAATTGAATGGGCATCATTTTTGTCCCACTGCTCTTCCTCAGCACAGTATAAATTATTTTTTGAGTGCAACAGATTCCTTCAAAGCTAGTAAAAGGGATCTTTTTCTTACAATTTCACAAGGTAGTCTTATGAAAAAATGAATTGGTTTGATTGAAAGAAATGTTGACTTGTACTCCAAAAAGAACCAGACTGAAAATTACTGGCTGTCTTCTGGAACAACTGAAAAATACACAATATATATTTTAGTGTTGTGGAATTTCTTGACTTACACGTATTTTGTAGAATATCATCATTTCTTCTCACTAAGCAATGAAACAATAAAATGAATATATTTTTAGAAGTATTGGTATTTGTGACTCTGCAATCAACATTAATTACTTACTGGACAATCTGCCAAAGTTATTTTTTTTTCTTTTTGAGCAAAGCCTTTGCATATGTTATTTATTTAGAATTTACATAGTGAAAGTTGGCAAAATAGTTTTTTTATTAGCAATTTCCCTTTACTAAGTAATCCTTGTATGAACAGAGTAAATAATCATGTAACTGTACCTTGCTTTAACAAGATAAATTCCATTTGGAAAAATGTATCAATCATGTTGGTTTCGTAAAATAGAATAAAGAGAAGCCATCGTTGAAAGCATAAACAAGAATGTAGAAGCAAAAATAAGAAGTCTTTCCACCCTGGGCACTGAAAGATCATATTGAACTGTAAGTCCTGGTGATTTCAGGTTTCTCATGTCCATGTGCAAACAGAGTAGGAAGGGAAGGTTACTGTGGGTGGTGGTGTGAGTACCAGCCTTAGCTGTCCACCTGGCTAGCCTGTGGTACCCAGTTATACCGTCAGTGACTAATCTGGATATTCCTGTGCCGTTATTTTGCACAGGTGCTTAACATCTGCAGTCAATTAACTTTAAGTCAATCCACTTATTCTAATGTTGAGCAGGACTCATCCAATCAGTTGAAAAGGCTTAAAAGCAAAAACTGATGTTTCTTTGAGAAAGAAGAAATTCTGCCTCAAGACTACAGCCTCCACTACTCCAGCCTGGAGTCTTGTCCTACAGATTTCAGACTTGCCATTCTCTACAAATGGCTTAAGCCAATCCCTTGAAATTTGAGAGATAGACAGAGGATAGGTAGATTGATACATATAGATAGATCAATTGATATAGATTACAAATAGATGATAAATGGTTAGAGCTATAAATAGAGATCTATATAGATACAGATAGATAGATATGGATAAATAATAGATGATAGATATATGGATACATATAGATAGATGGATAGATAGGTAGACAGATAGATACGTTCATTTCATAGTTATATCTTACTGGTTCTGTTTCTCTGGAGAAGTGATAAAGGTGGGAATTATCAACCCCAATTACCCCAGTTGATACAAGGCTGCTGCGGCCATTGGGAACCCATGCTTTCTCCTGCAGTAAGTCCTAATGCTGTCACACCTAGTAGAAAAGCAGGTGGACCATTAGAACAACCTAACCCGGTCGGAGGCAGCAGGGGTTCTGTTCCCTCAGGAATGCCACATACGGTCACCCCAGCAGTTGGAGACTCAGAACAGGCTGAGGGCACGAGGGGGTGGGGCATGAGTGGTGGAGAGAAATCATGGCAACCGTGAGAAGTAGACTTGGTACCCATGTGTTCTTTCTTGCCTGGTGGCTTATGTGTGGAAGAGTGTGTATGTGTGTGTGTGTGTGTGTGTGTGTGTGTGTGTGTGCATGTGTGTGTTGCCCTATCTATTTATGCTAAATAGGTTGTAGCCAACTGTCACCTCATTACCATCCATTAAAGTGGAGTTAAGGAGAGAGCAGGGGAGCCCAAGCTAGGCTGGTGCAGAGCCTGGAGAATGATGGGGCACCCTGTGTAAGGACGGGTGAGGACCTTTTGTGTCCACGCTTATGCTGCATGGACAGTCTCTCCCTCCCTCCACGCGGGCTGTCCTTCTGTGCCGCAGAACTGGGAAAGCTCAATGTTCCATCTCCCTGCATTCTTTCTAGCTATGGTTCTGGATGAAAACTAGGTGCTCCCAGTTACTTGAGCATGGAGAAGCCTGGTGGAGACCTCTGCAGGCATCCTCTGTCTGCTTCTGCAGGCATGCAAGTTCAGGACACTTCTGTCCTCCAGAAGAAGAGTGCCAGGGCCAGTCCCAGTCTACAGCCAGTGGTGGCTGTAGAAACGTCACCACCGGTGGTCCTGTCCAGGTACCCTGAGCCCAGAAGTTTTAGTGGTGACCTGCAGTGCCTCCAACCACTAGGCTTCAGGTTCCGTACATTCAGTTACAAGCTGCTGGTGACACCTGTAAGGAGATTCTCTTCCGTCCACTGAAGCTTAGATGATGCAATGTGCTTTTCAGTCCATGATATTTCATCCCTGGCACTTTATTTATTTTTTTAATTAATTTTTATTGGAATAGAGTTGCTTTACCGTGTTGTATTTGTTTCTACTGTACAGCAAAGTGAATTAGCTCTACGTATACATATGTTGCCTCTTTTCTGGATTCCCTTCCCATTTAGGTCATCACAGAGCATTGAGTAGAGCTCCCTGTGCTGTACAGCAGGTTCTCATTAGTTATCTATTTTATACATAGTATCACATGAATTTAATATAGTCCTTGGTGCTTTAGTGAAAAGCAGTTCTACTTCAATATTTAAATGAAACTTTCATTCATTTATAATTTATATTGTAATTGATGTTTTTATTTCTATTAAGTTGTATGTACATGTAGACACACACACATATATATACACACATCTGTATACATACATATATATATAATTTTAAATAGATGTTTCATGGTGGTAAAAGTACACAACACAAATTTTCCCTTTTAAAAAATTTGCTTTTTTTAAGGTAAAATGTTTATTTTTGTTTCCAATTTTCTTCTGAGCACTACATTGTAACTGAGACATTTATAAAGCTTGTCCTTTCCTCAGAAGTAAGAGATGGCTGGTTCTCTCCATAGGAGTGAGTGAAAGAATTAGGATATTTTTGGGCTTCGCTGGTGGCACAGTTATTAAGAATCCGCCTGCCAATGCAGGGGACATGGGTTCGAGCCCCGGTCTGGGAAGATCCCACATGCCACGGAGCAACTAAGCCCTTACGCCACAACTACTGAGCCTGCCCTCTAGAGCCCGCAAGCCACAACTACTGAGCCCTCTTGCCACAACTACTGAAGCCTGTGCGCCTAGAGCCGGTGCTCCGCAACAAGAGAAGCCACCGCAATGAGAAGCCCACGCACCGCAACGAAGACCCAACACAGTCAAGAATTTAATTAATTAATTAATTTTTTAAAAGGAAGAATTAGGATATTTTTAAGAGAACGGAAGTCCTATCGGAATGTTAAAACAGAGAAGAAAACTTCTGGGGAGAAGTGACACAATGAAGGGTTTACGTGCAGAAGACAAATGACATTTCTCCGCTTGGCTACAAAATGCAGATTCAGGAAGATGAGCCTCTGAAAAATTACGTAAAGAGGACCCTTCTCCTGCATGGAGAATTTCTGTATATTCAGGTAGCAAAGAACAGGATTTCAGGGTGATTAGGAAAACAGTGTCTCCCTCCTTTAGGACTGTGGAGTTCTAAACGGGATGGTCCTTTACAGTCAGTACTCCTCTCTCTTGGCTTTTAAAATGCTCTCCAGCTCTATGTGCTATTTTAAGCTATTTTTGTGGGAAAAAAAATCAACACGCTCCCTAAAGTGGTGTAATATTCCATAGCCTATTTCTGGCTCCATCTTCATTTCCTCCCGGTGGGTCCCAGTGATCACTGTATTTTGCAGACTTGTACCAACGTGGGTTTATTTGAAAGCTCTCATTTGATTGGCAAACATCATTCTTTTTTTGTTGTTGTTAACTAAGAAAACATTTACTTTATTTGCCAATATGTTATCTGTAACTGCATTCTAGACACATGCAGCACACTTAGCATCGTCTAAGAGAAAAGCCCTTCTCTGGCCTCCACTCTTGACCCAGTTCTAATGTCATTGACTTTGTTTTTTGGGTTTTTTGTTTTGTTTTGTTTTTTGTTTTTGTTCCAGTACTCATCAGTTTTAATCATGTAAACACTTTCATTCAATTAAACCAGAGGTCTTTCCAGAGAGGATTTAAAGTGATTTACAAAAGTCATAATAGCAAAAAGAAAAATAGCAGATATAATTAGAAAAGTTAGAATTATGGATTTTTTCCTTGTCTGTTTAACTTTTTTTTAAAATTAATGTTTATTGGACTATAGTTGCTTTACAATATTGTGTTAGTTTCTGCTATACAGCAAATGAATCAGTCATATGGATACCTATATCCCCTCTTTTTTCGATTTCCTTCCCACTTAGGTCACCACAGAGCACTGAGTAGAGTTCCCCGTGCTATACAGTAGGTTCTCATTAGTTATCTGTTTTTGTTTTTTAATTTTTTAAAATTTATTTATTTATTTTTGGCTGTGTTGGGTCTTCGTTTCTGCGAAAGGGATTTCTCTCGTTGTGGTGAGCGGGGGCCACTCCTCATCGCGGTGCGCGGGCCTCTCACTGTCGCGGCCTCTCTTGTTGCGGAGCACAGGCTGCGGATGCGCAGGCTCAGTAGTTGTGGCACATGGGCCCAGCTGCTCCGTGGCATGTGGGATCCTCCCAGACCAGGGCTCGAACCCGTGTCCCCCGCATTAGCAGGCGGACCCTCAACCACTGTGCCACCAGGGAAGCCCAGTTATCTGTTTTATACATGGTACTGTGTATATGTCAATCCCACTCTCCCAATTCATCCCACATCTTCCTTCCCCCTTGGTAACCATAAGTTTGTTCTCTACGTCTGTGACTCTATTTTTGCTTTGCAAATAAGTTCATCTCTACAATTTTTTCTTCTTTTTGTTTCTAAATTTTTCACTGGCTTATAGTTGACTCACAATGTTGTGTTAGTTTCAGGTGTACAGCAAAGTGATTCAGTTATACGCATACATATATATATTCTTTTAAAAAAATTTTATTGGAGTATCGTTGATTTACAATGTTGTATTAGTTTCAGGTGAGCAGCAAAGTGAATCAGTTGTAGCTATACGTATATCCACTGTTTTTTACGATACTTTTCCCACATAGGTTATTACAGAGTATTGAGTAGAGTTCCCTGTGCTCTACAGTAGGTCCTTGTTGATTATCTAGTTCATATATAGTAGTGTGTGTATGTCAGTCCCAATCTCCCAATTTGTCACTTCCCCCCATGTTTCTTCCTTGGTATCCATCCAAACATCATTCTTAATGTTTGGGTTTTGCCGGCAGTTGGATCAGGGGTGCTTCCAACCTCAGACAACCATGGTTTGTCTTTACTGTTTCACTTACAGGTTTCAGCTAATGAGGACTTGAGGGGGCGGGTGGTTAAAAGGTGAGACCCCTGGCCTCAATATAGAGTACCCTGAAGTGCTGAGCCTTCTTCCCAGTTCCTTTAGGCACCAGCTAAATCCTCTGCTGTTACACAATGACATTTCCATTGCTCTCTCTACCCAAACCTGCCCCTGGCCTTTTTTTTTACCTTTTTTGAAAAATTTTATTGAAGTATAATTGATGTACAATGTTGTGTTTAATGTCTGCCGTACAGCAAAGTGACTCAGTTATACATATATATTCTTTGTCGTATTCTTTTTCATTATGTTTTTTTTTAATTCAACTAATGTTGCTTTATAAGGTTATATAATTTCCATGTGTACCACATCATATTTCAACATCTGTACACACTACAGTGTGGTCACCACCCAATGTTTAGTTTTCATCCATCACGGTAGGGTTGACCCCCTTTACCTGTTTCACTCTCCCCCGACCCTGCTTCCCCTTTAGTAACCACTACTCTGTTATCTGTCTCTACGTGTTTGTTTCATTTGTTTCTTTCTTATGTTCCACATATGAGTGAAGTCTTATGGTATTTGTCTTTCTCCATCTGACTTATTTCCCTTAGTGAAATACCCTTGAGGTCCATCCGAGTTGCCGCAAATGCCCCTTGCCGTTTTTTCAAGTGTCTGTCTTATGAGCGCTCCCTGATGAACCTGAATCCCAGCTTCTGTTTCCAAGGAACCTGTTCTAAGCCTCTGTCATGATGTGTCCTTCTAAAGTCAACTGACTGCAGCAATATTTACAATAGCCAGGACATGGAAGCAACCGAAATGTCCATGGACAGATGAATGGATAAAGACGACGTGGTACATACATACAATGGAACATTACTCAGCCACAAAAAAGAATGAAATGCCATTTGCAGCTACATGGATGGACCTAGAGGTGATCATACTAAGTGAAGTCAGTCAGATAGAGAAAGACAAATATCGTGTGATGTCACTTACATGTGGAATCTAAAAAAAGGGTACAAATGATCTTATCTACGTAACAGAAATAGAATTACAGATGTAGAAAACAAACTTATGGTTACGAGGGGATAAAGGGTGGGGGAGGGATAAATTGCGAGATTGGGATTGACATACACACACTACTATATATAAAATAGATAACTAATAAGGACCTACTGTGTAGCACAGGGAACTCTACTCAATACTCTGTAAGGACCTATATGGGAAAAGAATCTAAGAAAAGAGTGGATACCTGTATATGTATAACTGATTCACTTTGCTGTACACCTGAAACTGACACAGCATTGCAAACCAACTGTACTCCATCATAAAAAAAAAATTTTTAAGTAAAGTCAACAGAAGGAAGGGCGATGGTATACCACATGGAGTGGCATCCCCCCACTCACTGTCCATGTCAGCGTGGACCCTCCATGTGACCTTACTTTGAAATAGAGTCTTTGTGGACAGAATCCAGTGAACAAGGGGGTGGTCTCCAATCCAGTGATCGGGGCCCTCCCAGCAAGAGGCAGAACGGAACACACAGCAAAGACGGTGGGAAACAGAGAAGAAGACCCTGTGGACAACAGAGGCAGAGATGGGCGTGATGCTCAGTCTCCCTCAGAACTTCCAGCAGGCACCTGCCGACACCTTGATCTCAGACTCCGAGCCTCGGCAGCTGTGAGCGAGTCTGTCGTTGAACCACCCTGTTGGCTGTGCTCTCCCCACTTCTGTGACAATTATAGTGTTTCAAGCACGGTCACTGGCTGGAGTTGCAGTGATCTTCCAAGAAGAGCAAGAGAGAATTTATGACAGACAGGCAAGTCTCAACCCCAGGCAGAACCTTACACTGAAGGACTTCAACCTGGAGCTACATCTGTTCTGCCTGGCACAGCTAGAAAAAGAAATTAAATTCTTAGACCACACACTGTGGGAATGGCGCTAGCTTTGTGTCTGAATTTGCCAAAATAGCCCCATTCATCCTGTCCTTGGCAAGGTTCAGAAACACCTCTGAATTTTTTTTTCTGCTTTTGTATTCAAAGTCAACTGGAAAAAAAGACACTTAATAAAGATGTGCTGAAAGCAAGTGAAGAATTAAGATCAAACATCACATTTTACAGATACATCACAGATGCCTGTGTTTAGTTGAGTTACCATAACCTTCAAAAAACACTGAAATGTATACAGTGTTGAAATGTGGACATGTTGAGATATTACTTTCACAACATTTCAATATTTTGAAATATTGTAATGAGCATTCTGCTGAAATCGGTATATATTTCTCAAAATCCTTCTCCCCTTGGAACGGGAGTTAAAGGAACTATCTTTAAAAAGGAAGGGACTTCCCTGGCGGCCCAGTGGTTAGGACTCAGCGTTTTCACTGCAGGGGGTCCGGGTTCAATCCCTAGTCGGGGCACTGAGATCCCGCAAGCTTCGTGGCACAGCCAAAAAAAAGTTTAAAAAAGTAAACTAAAAAGGAAAGCCCAGGGTAAAATCCATGGGCACAACGGGTGACACACACACACAAGCATGTATAAATTTTCACAGGCCTGTAAAACGAATAGGAACATTTAATCTGTATGTAATGCAAGACTGTCCAAACTTTTTTACAGAGTTTTTGTTCTCTTCCTAAGTATTCTAAGCATGAAACTCAAGGGAAAATTGGAACAGTGAATTTTAATATATTCTTGTAGCAGTAAGTATATGTGCTCCCAGGGAATGATGGTGCTTCCTTTTTTTAACTGTTTTTTAAAATTTTTTATTGGAGTACAGTTGATTTACAATGTTGTGTTAGTTTCAGGTGTACAGCGAAGTGAATCAGTTATATGTATATGTATACCCACTCTTTTTTAGATTCTTTTCCCATATAGGTCCTTACAGAGTATTGAGTAGAGTTCCCTGTGCTCTAGAGTAGGTCCTTGTTGGTTATCTATTTTATATATAGTAGTGTGTATATCTCAATCCCAATCTCCCAGTTTATCCCTCCCCGCCCTTATCCCCCCGTAACCACAAGTCTGTTCTCTATGCCTGTGACTCTATTTCTGTTTTGTAGACAAGTTCATGTTGATGGCTCTTCTTTTTTTCTCTCCTTTTTTTTTCCCTTAAAAATATCTGTCCCCGCTCTATCCCCCATCAGATGACATCGTCTCCCTGGGAGAACCAATGTCAGCATCGTTTACCTGCATTTGACATGGGTCGGAGAACATTTTCTTACCTTTTCTTCGTAGTTGTCTTGTCCTCCACAGAAACAACACCCTTCACCAGCAGAGAGCATGGGTGACATTTGTGCGTCTGCCGACGAGGTGCAGGGAGACATCCCGAGGGTGTGCTGGAGGGACAGATACAGAATAAACATCCTTCAGTATCGTGGGTGACATTGCAAGTAAATATTAAGTATTTGAATAAATATACTTTAAAATCCCCCCAAATTAGATTCATCCCCAAATAGAATTCTAATGTATTTAAAAGATTTATATGAAGGAAACATCTCCAGATCCTACGAATACTTGAACAATTAGCGCTTTGATTACACCACAGTCATTGATGTTCTTTCAAAAGGAACAAACACAAGGCATTAACACTGCAGCCCACCATTTGCTGTTGCTAAGTATTTACAGGATTACCCTGACAATTTAAACAAAAGATGGGTAGGTAAGTTCAGATCCTAATAAGCCTTTGAAAATGTCTCGGCCCTAAAATATTAGAAAATACTAGGAGCATGGTATGATAAATTAAAAATTCAATAGTCCATCTTCTTTCTCTCTCGACCTCAGCTGGTACCCTCATACCAAGTTGTACGATGTGAAAGATTTCTTCAGTAAAAAGGATCCTGAGTCAAATGGGGTATTTACAGGGCTCGTTTGAGCAAATGCGCCATTTAACTGAATTTCAAGTGTTCGAGACACAAAATGAACAGAGAAGCACTCTGATTTCCCCTCCCCCCACCATTTCGTTCAGTGTATTCTTAATCAAGGACCATTATTCAGTCTCAATTTAAGTGAGTATCCGCACATTCTGACTGTTCCTATTTAAGAATAATCATGCCTGATTTATATGTAAGGAGGAAATAGATTGTTCTAGTGGCATTGTCTATGCCTGAATTTTAACTTGAAAAAATAAATGCTAAGACATGGAGAATTGCCTAGAATCTTACCACTCCACCCTTTTATGAATCCTAGTTGTTTCCTGGCTCTGTTAACTTGGTTTCATTGAATTTCATGATGTCCAGACATACAATGACACATCCCTGATATGTGAATTTGCAGAGCTTCTAAGACCATTAGCATTTTACACTAATCATAACCAACATTTCTTATGATTATTAGTCGACCACTTCCTAAACACTAAGTCTGACTCAGTAGCTCTGATGAAAGGCTCAGTTCTTCGCATCTCTCACAGGTTAGCAGACATTTCGTCCTGTCCAGAATGTCCGTAAGATGTTTGGTCCCTACGATATTTGGTGCATAAGATGTTTGGCCCACAAACATTTGGTCCACACCAAAAGGTCCTTGAAATTTGATCTTATCCAAAACGTTCATCAGCCTATTTGGTTCATGCCAAATGGTTTTGGACAGGACCAAATATCCAGGACCTTTGGGCGTGGTCCAAATGTTTTGTGGATGTTTTGGACAGAACCAAATAGTCCTGCAAATATCGTGGATCTTTTGGAGTGGAACTAATGTCTTATGGATGTTTTGGACAGGACCAAATGTCCTGCAAGGCTCTAACAGGCTCCCATAGGGCACTGCTACTGCTGGTACACGGACCACATTTTCCGTAGCGAGCCTATACAATACCGTCAAAGAAGTCCAGGTGCAAACGCTTGGCTGCAGTATTCATACAAAGCTCTTGATTCAAAAATGGATTCTATAATAGACTATCCTGAGTGAGATCTACGCAAAGATCTATGCAAAGAAGTGGTCGCATGGAATCTGGAATAAATATCATTTCATAGCCCCTCAATATTTATAGCTGATCTAGGAGGATGGCTACACGTTTATTTTAAGGTAACTGTTGAGTGTGAACGTTGGCAAGACATGAGCAAAAACTGAGAGTTTGTGGCCATAGAGATAAGTTGAGTGTAAATTATAAAATTAGTCTGGGGAAGAGCTGAAGCTTTGCAGGTTGTTCCTTAGAGGACTGAATAGGTCTCTACAAACATGGGTTTGAATCATGCTAAGCTTAGAAAATGTGGCTTCTTCTTGTGGATACCAGGACCATCTTTCTCAGGGGTTCTCTCCCAAGAGCTCAGTGGCCGAGGTGCATAAGAGTAGCTGACCCCTAAACTGATAAAACTAGTGCGTGCAGAGAACTGGATTCTAACGTGGTTCTTCTAACGGGAGAAGGTCCTGTCTCCAAGATTTCCATACGGGGAATGGAAATCCGCACCATTCCTCATCTTATGAAGAAGATGATGCAGGACCGGACCTGTGGATTTAGAAGGATCCTAATTCCCCTTCTTTTATCTGGACCTCATCTTCTCAGACTGGGATGCTAGTGGGTCTCACCCTGTGTCAGAGCTTTCCCACTTGGGGGAGGCTGTATCCATTTCTGAGGGGTACCTAACAGGGTGCCAGAAATTGGGTGCTTATTGATACAAGAGAAATGTATTGTCTCGTCATGATGGAGGCCAGGGGTCCAAGATCAAGGGATCAGCAGGGTTGAGTCCTCCAGAGGGAGGAGGGAGACTCGCATCCATATCTCTATCCTAGTTTCTGGTGGTTTCAGGAAACCTTTGACATTCCTTGGCTTGTAGATGCATCATCCCGGTCTCCACCTTCCTCTTCATATGGCCTCCTCCCTGTGTGCACGTCTGTGCCCAGATGTCCCCTTTATGTAAACACACCAGGCATATGAGATTAGAGCGCACCCTAATGGCCTCATCATAATTAAGTACATCAGAAACTACCCGATTTCCAATAAGGTCACATTCTGAGGTAGTTGGGTTTAGGACTTCAACCTATGAATTTTTGAGGGATACAGTTCAACTCAGTACGGTGCTTTGCAATGTCTTGTTACTGAACCGAACTTGGGTTTGCTCACCTGACACACAACAAAGCCGGTCTGCTGGCACCGGGTTGTGGTGAAAGAAAGTACAGCATTTATTACAGGGCACCAAGACCAAAAGACCTGAACACCCCAAGCGCTTTCAGGGAAGGGTTTTTAAAGGCGACATTAGGGGTGAGGATCACAGAGTGTGTGATGAGCTCATGGACATTCTTCTGACTGGTTGGTACTGAGATAACAGAATGGTGTTTCAGGAATCTCAGTTATCCACCTTGTGCTCCCAAGTGGTCTGGGGTCTACGTGCTGGTGGTCAGGAGTTTTCTTCTGGTGGGAGCCTGGTTTCCGTAAAAACCACTTATAAATGTGCATCAGACGTTGTTATCTATGTCCTTCAGGAAGGAGCTAAAGATTCTGTGGCTCCGCTATGTGGCTGATCTGTTGTACACATGGTTCCCAGTTTCCCAGCCCAAAAGCTATTCTTACAATCATGTTCACATTTTCCTAATTCTTAACTCTCAAGCCAGCCTTTTGAGACTCTGGAGAGGCCTGAAGCAAAGGCTTTCACTTCAAGAGACAGGGGACATGGGATGGGGGGACTCATCTACCCAAGAGGATCCCAAAGGGTCCTGCTCAGTTTTCATCTCAATCTGAGAGCAGTCCAGATGCAGTGGGAGTCCTGTAGGAAACAGCAGGAGATACAGGACAGGATATCTGAGTTCTGGAAGCCACCAAATCTTCAGCTACCTTTGGAAGCTGCCGTTTCCCTTTTTTTAATGCCCCAAATTTCATTTAGTCCTTATTAAATGTTGCAGCCTGATGACAAGGCCAGTCATGAGGATTAGCCACTGAGCAGAGGTCGGTGCTCTGAGAGGCAAAGCCATTGCTGGGGCACAGAACTTTCCAGAAACTGCCCCGTGCATAACATTACCCAGTTTCTCCCGTCGGAATCAGGATCCCAATTACTTAGTAGGATCTAGAGTCTATACCTGGGTGTGAATGCCAGCCGTCAATGCGCAGAAGCCAATTCCCTAAACAGTAAGGGTGTAAACAAACCCAAAAGCAAACTAATCGGTGGGATGCAGTAAAATTATTTGATGAAGGGACCTGTGAACTTCTTCAGTTGGTACCACGTCATGGATGCACTTGGATCTCAGATGCTGCTGCTGCTGCTGATAAAATGCTGCTGTTGTTGCTCATGCTACTGACATGTTTCATTACCTCGAAGAGGAAGAAAAGAACATCACTTCTAGGCTGTATATGAAACCCTACTTATTGCTGGCTCGAAGAAAAGGACATTTCATATCCTGTCTTAACCTTTCTGCTCCTGATTCCTGGAGATGTCACACACTATTAAATATATTTTGCTGGGTTTTGAACGTGATATTAATATTATAATCATATAAAATCAACATAGTATATTGTCTACATTATAATAGGTATAAGATATAAATTATGTTATGATATATTAAGATTAATAGATTACTATTATAATAATATTAACATTACAGGGAAACCGTATCAGTGACAAGTTTATTTCAAGATAGACCAATAAGAAACATAATTTTGAATTCAAATTTTTAAAAAATATTTTTTTCATTCAAATTTAAGTTATTCATGGATGGAACTAGAGATGATCATACTAAGTGAAGTAAGTCAGACAGAGAAAGACAAATACCATATGTCACTTGTATGTGGAATCTGAACTATGACATGAATGAACTTATCTATGAAACAGAAACAGTTTCACAGACATAGAGAAAAGTTGTGGTTGCCAAGGAGAGGGGGTTGGGGGAGGGATGGAGTGGGAGATTGGGGTTAGCAGATGTAAGCTTTTATATACAGAATGGATAAACAACAAGGTCCTACTGTAAAGCACAGGGAAATATATTCAATATCCTGTGATAAACCATAATGGACAAGAATATGAAAAAGAATGTATATATATGTAGAACTGAATCACTTTGCTGCACAGCAGAAATAATCACAACATTGTAAATCATCTATACTGTAACAAAAAATTGTTATTGATGTGTAAGGTATATAAAATGTTAATTACATGATTTTGTACAAAGCCACTAGATATATAGTTCATAATTATTGCACCCCTGTGGCCAGTGGCAGAGAGAAAATCTTTGATTCTGATGCCATGTGTAATATCTAGAATGTTTTCCAGGAAATATTTCTATTTTATACAAATTTGTCTAAAGTATTATGCTAGAAAATCCAATGTGGGAGCTCCCTGGTGGCACAGTGAAGAATTCACCTGCTTATGCAGGGGACATGGGTTTGAGCCCTGGTCCCGGAAGATCCCACATGCCATGGAGCAACTAAGCCTGTGCGCCACAACTACTGAGCCTGCATATAGAGCCTGCGAGCCACGACTACTGAGTCTGTGAGCCATGACTACTGAAAAAAAAAAAAAAAAAGAAAAGAAAATCCTGTGTGATATTTAACTTTGTGATTGGCATGCAAACAACTAGTAACAATTAGTATAGGAAATGTGGCAATGAGTCAACACACACACACACACACACACACACACATACATACACATACACACACACACCCATGGCTTGGTGAATGTTGTTACAGAAAGATAGAATTCCAAGCAAGAGTAAGGATTTGCAGTCACTGCAAAGGAATTCTGCAAACAAAATACAAATGAATTCTTTTCATTAATAGAGGCAAAGAGACCTTGAATCTAGTGAATTCCAGTTGTAATCAGTCTAATGTGAAATTTATTCAAATTTTCATTTGTGCAAAACAGTAAAAAAAGTTTTAATGAAACGTAAGAAAGAATGGGAGCAATGGACTTCAGTAATCAGAAATACTGGTAGTGTCTGCTTCACTAGAATTTTGTAATTCAAATATTTTTACTAAAATGCAAGGAAGTACATATTAGAATAAAAGCAAAAGTGCACACAGATGTTTATAGCAGCTTTATTCCTAACTGTGAAAACTTGGAAACAGCCAAGATGTCCTTCAGTAGATGATGGATAAATTAAGTGTAGTCCATCCAGACAATGGAATATTATTTGGCTATAAAGAAATGAGCCATCAAGCCAGAAAAAGACACAGAGGAACCTTAAATGCGTAGGACTTAGTGAAAGAAGCCCATCTGAAAAGACTGGTTACTGTATGATTCCGACTCTGTGACATCGTGGAAAAGGCAAAACTATGGAGACAGCAAAAGATCATTGACAGCCAGGAGGTAGAGGGAAGGGAGGGATGAATCGGCAGAGCCTGGAAGATTTTGAGGGCCCAGAAAATATGCTGTCCGATACTATAATGATGTGTACCTGTCATTGTACCTTTGTCTGAAACCATTTCCACTAAGATCAGGAACAAGACAAGGTTGCCCACTCTCACCACTCTTATTCAACATAGTTTTGGAAGTTTTAGCCACAGCAATCAGAGAAGAAAAAGAAATAAAAGGAATCCAAATTGGAAAAGAAGAAATAAAACTGTCACTGTTTACAGATGACATGATACTACACATAGAGAATCCTAAAGATGCTACCAGAAAACTACTGGAGCTAATCAATAGATTTGGTAAAGTAGCAGGATACAAAATTAATGCACAGAAATCTCTTGCATTCCTATACACTAATGATGAACAATCTGAAAGTGAAATTAAGAAAACACTCCCATTTACCATTGCAACAAAAAGAATAAAATACCTAGGAATAAGCCTACCTAAGGAGACAAAAGACCTGTATGCAGAAAACTGTAAGACACTGCTAAAAGAAATTAAAGATGATGATACAAATAGATGGAGAGATACACTTTGTCAAAACCTATAGAATATACAATGCCAAGGGTGAACCCTAATGTAAACTACAGACTCTGGGTGATGATGACGTGTCCATATAGGGTCATTGATCATAACAAATGCACCATCTGGTGGGGGGATGTGGATAATGGGGGAGGCTCTCCATGTGTAGGGGAAGTAGGTGTATGGGGTAATTTCTGTACCTTCCGCTCAGTCTTGCTGTGGATGTAAAACCGGTCTAAAAAATAAGGTTTATAGGGCTTCCCTGGTGGCGCAGTGGTTGAGAGTCCGCCTGCCGATGCAGGGGACACGGGTTCACGCCCCGGTCTGGGAAGATCCCACATGCCGCGGAGCGGCTGGGCCCGTGAGCCATGGCCGCTGAGCCTGCGCGTCCGGAGCCTGGGCTCCGCAAGGGGAGAGGCCACAACAGTAAGAGGCCCACATACCGCAAAAAAAAAAAAAATAAAAAATAAGGTTTATAGTCAGCCCTCCATATCAGCGGGTTCCACACCTGCGAATTTAAACAAACGCGAATCAAAAATGTTCAGAAAAAAAATATTTTCCAAAATTTCCAAAAAAACTTGAATTTGCCGCAGTCCAGCAATGATTTATGTATCATTTACATTGTGTTTACAACTGTTTACATAGCATTTATATTGTATCAGGTGTTATAAGTCATCTAGAGATGATTTATTTAAAGTGTAGGTGGGAGGATGTGTGTTGGTTATATGCAAATACTATGCCATTTTATATAAGGGACTTGAACATCCACAGATTTTGGTATCTGAGGGGGTCCTGGAACCAGCATCCTGTGGAGATTGAGGGATGACTATTTTAAAAAATGTTCAGACAACCTTGTGATTTTTACTTTCAATGGGCTTCTTTACTGCCAGGAACTTAAGAGGAGGAAAATGATCTATTATATGAACCCAAGTATTTGCTCTTTCTGTTTTTCTTTCTTCATTTCTGACAATTCCACATTTCCCTCTGTTATTATGTCTCTTCCCTCTGAAGAATTTCTTTTAACATTTATTTTAAAAAGCAGATCTTGGAGACAATGTATTGTAGTTTTTCTTGAATTGAAATGCCTATTTCAGCTTCATTTCTAAAGGGCACCTTTTTGCTAGATGGAGGCTCTGGTTTGACAGTTATTTTTCTTCAGAACTTTAAAGAAGATTTTCTAAAGTTTTCTGGTTTTTTTTAGATTTTTTTGTATGTGCTAAGAACAGTTCACAGGAGATCTTAACCTCTTCACAAATTTTCAAGTGTACAGTACAGTATTGGTAATTGTGAACATGTTTTACAGTGGGTCCCTAGAACTTATTCATCTAGTATAACTTAAATACTATGTCCTTTATTTTTAAAAAATTTTTATTGGAGTATAGTTGGTTTACAATGTTGTGTTAGTTTCTACTGTACAGCTAAGTGAATTGTTTATACATATACATATATCCACTATTTTTTAGATTCTTTTCCCATATAGGTCATTACAAAGTATTGAGTAGAGTTCCCTGTGCTATACAGTAGGTCCTTATTAATTATCTATTCTATATATAGTCGTGTGTATATGTCAATCCCAATCTCCCAGTTTATCCCTCCCCACCCCTTACCCCTGGTAACCATAAGTTTGTTTTCTACATCTGTGACTCTATTTCTGTTTTGTAAATAAGTTCATCTGTACGCTTTTTTTTTAGATTCGACATATAAGCGATATCATGTGATATTTGTCTCTCTGTGTCTGACTTACTTCACTCAGTATGACAATCTCTAGGTCCATCCATGTTGCTGCACATGGCCTTATTTTGTTCTTTTTTCTGGCTGAGTAACATTCCATTGTATGTGCTTTTGTTACTTTCAAATCACAAATTCTAACTTGCCTTTAGGGGCTGTGGTTCCAACTTAAGTTTTCCAAGACTGCGCTGTGTTATTTTTTAGTCTGTTCCCCGTGGGTACCTCCAAAGGGCCAGTCTGGTTTCTGGGTGGTAGCCTTTATCTGCTACAATTACTGTAGCTTCTGCTCTATTGATGTCAGTCCGTCCACATAAACAGGGCTCCGGGCCGGCCAAGGGCATCACGCATAGTGTCCAAGAAGCCCCTAGTCTAAGCTCTTCCTCTCCTTGATTGGGCCAACAGTCTTCCGCTCACAGGGACCCCTTTTCCTGGCACTCTGGCTGGAAACCCAGGGTCTTACCTCCTACAGGGTGTTGCTTCAGTTTCATGGCTAGGTGTTCCCCAGACAGATGGGCATGGGAAGCCAGCCTGGGAGTGCGACTGCAACAACTGTCACCACTGTTTGTGACAAAGCTTTGTCCCTAGAGCTCGCTGGAGGGGGGCCAGCACAGAGCCCTGAGCTGTGCCCCGCAGGGTCCCTCTCTCTGGGACTCTGACGCAATCAGGAGGTTTCCTTGGTGCTTTTCCTGTCCATGTGGGCTGCACAGCCTTGGGGGTCCGGCTGGCCACGAGCCTGGAGATACAGCAGGAGAAGCACCCTGAGCTCATTGTTGCCTGGCGTTTCTTTGAGGTTTGGTTTCCTTCTCCGTATCTTGTCCCTTCCTTATTACTTACCTTTAAAGTCCTCATGCCATTGCTTTCCATATTGTGTCCAAGGCTTAGTTGTAACAGGAACCAACGCTGGGGTGAGTGTGCCTACTCCATCCTAATCAACCTTCCCCTTTGCCCATTTTTCCTGTTCTCCATGCACTTTTTTCTTAGCTGATCCTGAGAGCTTGAAAGGGATGCACCCATCAACTATGTATCTCCTGAAATTAAAAATGGGTTTGCACCCCTGGGTTCATCTGGAATTTAATGTTTGGGAGGTCCTCAGATCGTGAGGACCTAAAACTGAACTGAAAATGAAAATCTTCCAAAGCAAGGTCACAAGCATCTCATCCTCCTCTTGTTTGGCTTCTAAAGCTGGGGGGACTGTCCTTCCTCATGAATAAGCAGTGTCCTGCCAAAGCCAAAGGCCAATCTTTTCCTGTGTTTAAGGTCACAAAAAATCTCTTCCTCGGGTTCTATGTTCTGCCTTCAATTCAACCATTTTGGCTTAAGATGCTGTGAAGTATGAAGTGGCGTGAGGTAGATCAAATGATGCGTATCGCACTATTCAAACGTGGTCCAAACATACCTCTTGCTTTGTAATATCTTAATTTTTTAAAATTAATTAATTAATTAATTTTTGGCTGCGTTGGGTCTTCGTTGTTGCACGCGGGCTTTCTCTAATTGCGGCGAGCGGGGGCTGCTCTTGGTTGCGGTGCACGGGCTTCTCCTTGCGGTGGCTTCTCTTGTTGCAGAGCACGGGCTCTAGGTGCGCAGGCTTCAGTAGTTGTGGCCCGCGGGTTCAGTAGTTGTGGCTCGTGGGCTCTAGAGCACAGGCTCAGTAGTTGTGGCGCACGGGCTTCGTTGCTCCGCGGCATGTGGGATCTTCCCGGACCGGGGCTCGAACCCGTGTCCCCTGTATTGGCAGGCGGATTCTTAACCACTGCGCCACCAGGGAAGTCCTGTCATATCTTTACATCATAAGGAGAAATCCTGGCAGTGAACATGTGCGCATCACTCCCTTTATGCGCATCACTCCCTTTATACGCCTCAAGAAGGAGAACAGGGTTGGGTGATCCGATTTATCGTGGGGGTCGGGCAGCCTGGACTGCAGGGGTGCGGTCCCTCCCTCCCGGCCAGGCAGGCTTTGATAAAGCAAAGGTGAAGTGCTCCGTCCAGTACACACCTGCCCCTTGAAGGGAACAGCCAGCAGCTTCAGCCTCTCAGAAGCTTTTGCCTTTGAACATCCCCCGTAGGCATTTATATTTAAACATCTTGATCTGCCTTTTTCACTTTTCAGGCACGCCACTGATTTCTTTTTTAAAAAAAGGCTTTTGCAAAGAAGTCTTTATAGCTCTTATTCAAAAGACCCAAGGAAGACAAACCCTCACCTGACCACCAGGAGGTAAGACATCTGTGCTCCTTGTCCTCAAATACGGGTGGACTTTTCCTAACGACCTGCAGGTCCAGTAGGGACTGCAGACAGCCACACACCAGCCCTCGTGTAATTTAGTGGGATGTCTTCTGTTGCAAAACCAGCCCTCCATTCCCCAGCCGGGACTCTGCTGAAATGGAAAATAGGCCTCAGAGGCTGCTGTCTTTTGTCTCCCACCTGGAGTTATTTTTAGGGCTTGCTCAGATTGAAGAGCCTCTCTTCCTAATTTCAGTGTTTCCCTCACACACCTGCTCGGTCCGCGCCTGACAAAGGAGCCCTGCGAGCCGAGCGCTGTCAGTAATTCCTCCCCTGTCTTCAGAGGTGTCTGCCGAGGGCATCGTCTGCCCTCCCAGTATCTCTGCATCCCGACATGCGTGGGACGTGAGCGATGGGTAGAGACACGGCCCAGCCGTGCGCTTCTCACTCAAAGCCCTGGGTGGTCCCCGGACTCCACGAGGCTGCCGGTGGCTCAGCTGCCTCTGCTTCCTTAATACTTCATTTGATCTTTCAATTTGGTCCATAGACACACTGGCGGTGAGCGGGCGAACACTATAGGGCAACTGCAGTGAGGCCAGACATCAGGAGAGGGCAGGGCCTCTCCCCAAAGCCACGTGGATTCGCTCAGTTACCCAACCCAAATATTTATCTTTGCATAGGTAACAGATTCCTCTCCAGCGTCCAGTTCCGAGGAATCAGTAAATCCTTCTACGTAGTTATGGTGCCTTTTCTTAGGTGAAACCTTAAACACTTTAAGGAAGTTAATCACCTATTTCTGTGGCATTGGAATCACTTTGCTTTGTAAATACTTGGACTTCACAGCTCCTTAAATGCTGGTGAGGTTTTCAAGATGGGCAAGCAAGGCAGGTGAGAGAGAAATTAATTGGGATTGAATACAATCAAATAAATTTTGCAGTTTCACCTTTTAAAAGGAAAATTCTCAGGGGACTTCCCTGGAGGTCCAGTGGTTAAGACTCTGTGCTTCCACTGCAGGGGATGCGGGTTTGATCCCTGGTCGGGGAGCTAAGATCCCACATGCCTCACAGCTCGGCCAAAAATTAAAAAAAAAAAATTCTGATTTGCAATTAATTGCAATATTGATTGAAAAACAATTTTGGAGTTTCTCCTTTTAAAAAGAGAATTCTGATTTGCAGTTAATTGCAATGTTGATTTAAAAAGCAAAAAAACTCCTGGATTCTGTCTTCTGGATCTTTTTTCCATCTGTGGTTAAGCTTGTTGAAGACTGGGTGGCCTTGTTGAATGTGGTAGGAGTGTTGAAATTAAAATATTCCAGTTCCTTTAGCACACATGTTATTGCACCGGACGCCGTGGCCGTGAAATGAGGTGCCGTTTAAATTTATCATGGACCACCTCTCCTGGGACCGTGCACCTGCCTTCTCCAGGGATGGGCTACACTGCTGTCATCCCTCCCGAGAACACCAGCATCAAATGACACCCATGCTCACCTCCATGTTGGCCAAACCCAAGTGGGCATTTGTGACGGGTCTTGCAACCAGGTACACTGAATAAGTTCAGAGTTAATTGTTTTTTAAAAAGTGTGGCTTCCCTGGTGGCTCAGTGGTTAAGAATCTGCCTGCCAATGCAGGGGACACGGGTTCGAGCCCTGGTCCGGGAAGATCCCACATGCCGCGGAGCCACTAAGCGCATGCGCCACAACTACTGAGCCTGCGCTCTAGAGCCCTCGAGCCACAACTACTGAACCCGCGTGCCACAACTGCTGAAGCCCGCACGCCTAGAGCCCGTGCTCCGCAACGAGAGAAGCCACCACAGTGAGAAGCCCGTGCACCGCAGCAAAGACCCAATGCAGCCAAAAATAAATAAATATATATATATATATATATATATATATATATATATATATATATTTAAAGTGAACACAGTGTTTAAGACTGTCGATATCAGTATGTCCCCAAATACTCGGGTTTGATCTCAAAGAACCAATCAGCACCTTACTTACTATTGTCCTTTTGTGTATCCCGCTCAGCTCAGTGGTGATGCTGAGTACAGGACCATCACGCTGGGTCCAAACGTCACCCTCCCTCTCCTCGGCCACCATGAAATGCTCACATACCTCTGACAGCAGTGTTCATGTGTCTGCTGTGAATGACTGAGTTAAGAGGAATATTTTCAATGACCAAGCCTTTGCAAATACTTAATTTTTTTTTCTTCAAGGTGCTTAAACATCTGTGAGCAGATTTCTGTTATACAGGGTGTAGTCCCCAAAACATGTGTCATATATATTTCATGGGTGATAAGATAGGACATTTGGGGGCAATTTTCACAACCTTGTTCCTTAATCATATGTGATTCATTTGGGGGGTGTACCTAAGAGCCTAACCTTGATCCAAAAGCTAATATCTTGAATTCTCAGTTTCCTTTGTGAACTCAAAACAATAACATTAATTTCAGCAGACGTTGGTCGACTTTAAATGACCAAATAGGAAAGGTTATTGTTTGCACAAATAGTAGGCGCTCAACACTTGCTAATTGAATGGAAATTTGGCTTTTATATGCCCGCATCTAAAGCCCTTTAATATTATATGGAAATTCACTTTGTCATCTTAAATTATTTCTAGCTGATTTTTTTTTTTTGCCAGAAATCTCCTGTTTCTTTAGATTAACAATAAGATTTATGATGGAATTTAATTATGACTGCTAAAAACTTAATCATTAATAGCGTTAAAGGAACCTCAGGGCACTTCTTCCTCTTAATGCACATTGACGACTATGGGATGTCACGATGTTATAAAAATATCTCTGTCACATTAATAAACGCCACCAACCACAGAGCCATCTGGACTCTGCTGCAGAAGCCTTCCCTCACAAAAATCTCTTTAATGTCGCAAATCTCGAACATGTCACCAATTTTCCCCTTATAGGGCTGAACATATGCCGTATTTCTTACCTTTTGTGTCTCTTGACAGTTCAGTAAATCTAAAGTTACAAACGTTACAATTGCACACAACACAAGACAAATGAATTTTACTTTCTAATGTTGCACATATTTTCTTCTCTCTCTCTCTTTCCTTCCTTCCTCCTTCCTCTGTCTCCTTCTTTCCTTCTTCATCATCCCTCTGGTGTTTGCTTTGAGTCAGACGCTTTGATTTGTACATACATGGTAAGGATACAAACACTTCGTCTATAGGTCAGGTTGACTTTGGAGAACTATAGAGTTTGACGAAGTTGTCATTTTCATGTATCCAGACCTCTTCTTTGTGAACCTCTGCCCGCATATGAGAATTACCTGAGGGGCTTTCACAAAATACTGAAGTCTCGGGTGCCCTCTTAGAGATTTTTTGAGGTCATGTTCTGGGTTGGGGCTTTCTCAAATACATGTGAGTATTTGAAAGCCCTCTTTCTTATTTCATAATAAATACTATGAATAAGTGGGAAGGATTGAGGACTTTGCCAAATCAGCAAAAAGTAGTCACCCATTCCTCACTTCACCACACTCAGTAGGAAGAAGAAAGATTTGGAAAGTGTTGCTGTAAATCACCCTCTAAGTAAAATCGACCTCTTAGGGCTTTGGACCTTCTGGCCTCTGTGAGAAAAATGGTGTCTTCGGTTCCCATCTTCCTGATAGAAATATAGTGCTTTGCATGTGGTACCACTTTAATGTTCACCGTGAATTTGTGGCATTGGCCAAGTTTTTCTTTCCACTCAACATCCGAAGAAATCAAAGCTCTAAGACATTTTGTCGCTTCTCAAAGGTTGCACAAGACAGGATGGGTGGCCCTGACATCAAACTCAGACCCTCTGGTTTTTAAAGGGAACCTCAATTCCATCACATCGTACTGCCATAATGCTGAATTCTGTCATACTAGCATCTCAAAACAAAACGGTTAAAGGACAGGAGCCACTAACACTAAAAAATTGAAAAGAAGGACACTTCCATGGTGCCCACTGCTTTGTGCATTAGCGTATGTTTCTGGTTGGGCCTTTTAGGCCGGAGGCAATTCAACACACATGCAAGTATCCTAACTGTGCATGGATATTGCATGAGGATTCAGCAGAAAGTGCTGGAAAAGTCAGCAAAGGATGGTACAAGATGTGTATGTTGTCAATAGAGCACATTTGCAATGATGGAAGGGTTTCCTGTTTACAGATTATAGGTGAATAGTATCTCTCTATAATTATCAACAATAGTATTTATGAAAACATCAGGGACTACTTTTACTACCATGACAATAGCAATGTTATTTTTTTATAATTAATGTTTATTGGAGTATAGTTGCTTTACACCGTTGTGTTAGTTTCTGCTGTACAGCAAAGTGAGTCGGCTATACATATACATATGTCCCCTCTTTTTTGGATTTCCTTCCCATTTAGGTCACCACAGACCACTGAGTGGAGTTCCCTGTGATATACAACAGGGTCTCATTAGTTATCTGTTTTATACATGGTATTAATAATGTACATATGTCCATCGCAATCTCCCAATTCATCGCACCCAGCAGTGTTATTTCCTGAGGGTCTCCACTAGATGCATCAGCTACCAGAGACCCCCATTTCCTGCAGCCCGCGATGCCGTTTCTCTCTGAGATTTTAAATAAGTGAATTCAGTTTATCTCCAATAACTATTCCTTGTAACACCTCAGGGATTCTGTGGTCCTATGTGTGACCATTTTCTTTTTTGCGTCTGGCTCTGATTTACTGACTGCATGGGATTCTTAGTGTCTAGCCTTTATCTCATGTCTTGCTCACATTGTGCCTTTTTCAACCATTCACATGTCTTTCCTTTCCATAAATATAGTAGACGCAAGGCTGCTGAGTCGTCAGTGTTAATACCCCTGTTGTGAGGCACTGACTATTCAACGTCCGTGAGCATGAAGTTACATTCTGCACTTCAGCTAAACCCCTTTTCTGCTGCTTTCCCGACCAAGGCAAGGTACCCCCTAAAAATATCCACAAAGACTCTCCTTCTTCCATACAAGAAGCTCTCCTGACCTTGAGGTGCGGAGCCTCTGGGCTCAGTTGACGTATATGATAGCATTTGTCCTCTCCTTTCTGCTCACGTAAGATATTTATTCCTCATCAACCCTACTGGAAAGACCTAATTCTTCCCATTTTACAGATGGAGAATGTAAATCTGTTCCATAAAGGACTGCACTGTCCAAGGTCACCCGAGCCATTGCACAGCCGGGATATGAACACACAACTCCCCCCCCTCCAGCCTCTCCCTCTCTCCCCTGAACTCGCTCAACCTTTCAGGCAAAGGAGACTATAAGTTACAACTCTTAGCACTTGCTTGGGCACGTGTGTGGTCTTGGGTGTTTATGGGTGATTTGCATTCAACTGTGTTAGGCTCTAGAGGTTCTGTTCTTTGTACAAACACACACACACGCTGATACACACACACACACGCTGATACACACACACGTTTAAATGGTGCACACACACACGCTGATACACACACACACGTTTAAATGGAGATAGTGTTGGTGCTGCTTACACGATATGGCAGAGCGTGCTGGCGTGAGGGATTCATGTTCATATTTCTGTCTGGAAGTCAGGAGTGGGTATGATCTTTTCGGTCTCTTCTGCGATGAGAGCTTCATCTGCTGCCATGATGTCATTTACCATCTCCACGTTGGTGATGACTCCTGAGTTGACATCCCCTAGAGCTCTCTCCCCGAAGCCCATGATGACAAATTCAGCAACCCACCTGAACCATCACTTAGCTGTGTCACCTGAAACACCCTCTGTCTATAGGTGGCTTCACAATGACATAGGTACACTACCAAATGTAAAACAGATAGCTAGTGGGAAGCAGCTGCATAGCACAAAGAGATCAGCTCGGTGCTCTGTGACCACCCAGAGGGGTGGGATAGGGAGGGTGGGAGGGAGACGCAAGAGGGAAGAGATATGGGAACATATGTATAACTGATTCACTTTGTTATACAGCAGAAACTAACACACCATTGTAAAGCAATGATACTCCAATAAAGATGTTAAAAAAAAAATAAAGCTGGTTTCATCATCTCCAAGTCCAATCCTGCCAGGGTTCCCCAGTGAATGCCGAGTCACCCATCTACCCTCAAGCCAACAGTTGGCTGTAACCAGAGAATTTGGATCCCCAGAGCCCTCATGTCTTCCCAATGCCTGTTAGAGATACTCCTGTAATCACTTCCCAGTCTGTCCATATGATTTTCCCTCATCATTCTCATGGCCTTTTTGTTCTTTGACTTTTCTTTTATAAGCTTCTAACTGATATCTCTGCCTCCCTACACCTCTTCAAATATTTCTCCATCCTGCAGGCAGAATAAACGTGCCCAAAGTCCAGCCTCTACATAGCATTTTCTGATTAAAACTCTTTTTCTTTATTTTATTTTTTTAATGTTTAAAAATTATTATTTTACACTGGGGTATAGCTGACTTACGATGTTGTGCTAGTTTCAGGTGTACAGCAAAGTGATTCAGATATACATACACACACACACACACACACACACACACACATATATATATATATATATATACTCAAGATTCTTTTCCATTATAGGTTACTACAAGATACTGAGTATAGGTCCCTGTGCTATACAGTAAACCCTTGTTGCTTATCTATTTTATATTTAGTAGTATGTATATGTTAATTCCAAACTCCTAATTTATCCCTCCAACTCCCTTTTCCCCTTTGGTAACCATAGGTTTGTTTTCTATGTCTGTGAGTCTGTTCTGTTTTATAAATAAGTTCATTTGTATCATTTTTTAAGATTCCACATATGTGACATCATATGATATTTGTCTTTCTCTTTCTGACTTACTTAACTTAGTATGATCATCTCCTGGTCCGTCCATGGTGCTGCAAATGACATTATTGCATTCTTTTTTATGGCTGAGTAGTATTCCATTGTATATATGTACCATATATTCTTCATCCACTCAACTGGCTTTCTGACTAAAACTCTCTAATGGTATCCCAGGACCCTCCGGATTAAGTCCAAATTCCTTACCCCAGTTTCCAAGACAGAGAGATAACTTATAACCACTCCAAGGGCAGATGAGGATTGGGTAAAAATAGAGAAAATCTCCAGGGTAGGAAGGGGGCTTTGGAAAAGAAGAGTAGAGATTATTCCCTGATCCAAGTAGGTGAAGATGTCCCTGAGTGAAGCGTGTGGTGACAGGGATGGAGGGAGTGTAATGAAAATAGAAAAAGTGGCTACGGTGACAGCTGAGATTTTGTCCTCTTGTTCTACAAGGGCTATGGCTGTTCCACTTGTGACCTGAATACGTGGAGACGGGGGGACGTCCATGTCCAGCTAAGGCTTTGCCAGACATACTGTAATGTTGAGATGTGAAGTGGTCCATGAGATTTCTAAACTATTCAAGGGGGACAAAGAGGGTCTGTACCACCCCCCACCCACTTCTCTCCACCCTGAGTGAGGGGAGGAAAGTTAGAAAGATGTGGTACAGAAAATGAGGGGAAAGAGCCTGTCTGCTTCACTTGGCAATGCCCGATGCAGTGCAGATATATGGCATTTTTCAGTTAATTACACTCCACTGTCAAGGGAGCTTTGCAGACATGTAAAAAGTATCCTGTCTAGTTTAGAGTCATAGATATTCCCACATGGGCATCCCATGAAAAAATGTGAGCACCGGATATTCAAAGTTAAAGAAGTCTCTGCGATGTCATTTCAACACACAAATGGGGAAAAGCAATTTGCAACCTGGTAGACAAAGTGAAATAATATACTGTTTTCCCTTTCTTAAATAGAATTTACCGCAGTTTAGCCCAATAGTTGATGCAATGAATCATCTCTTTACAGAAATAGCCCAGCTAATCAATGCAAGGGAATGAGGCAAATAGAAACTCCCTATTTTCTTTCTTTCTTTTTTTTTTAATATTTATTTATCTGGTTGCACCGGGTCTTAGTTGTGACAGGAACTAAGGAACCTTCCTTAGTTGCGGCCCGCAGGCTCCTTAGGTGTGGCATGAGAACTCTTAGTTGCGGCATGTGTGTGGGATCTAGTTCCCTGGCCAGGGATTGAACCCGGGCCCCCTGCATTGGGAGCGTGGAGTCTTAACCACTGTGCCACCAGGGAAGTCCCGAAACTCCCTATTTTCTAACCTCTAAATGATGACTACCAAGGATGCTTCCTATCAAAAAAGAAAAAAAATGCACACAATTTGCACCTCCTGATGGAGATCATCTTGCTGAAACAAATGCCCATCGGATCAAACCTCTAAACCAACAACTGGTTCGCAAGAAAACAAAAGACCATGGGAAATTCTAAGGGCCTCATAAATACACAGACTGTGGGAAATTATATGAGGGAAAAAGACCCTGTTTCCTCAACAAACACATTGTACGAGGGAAAGAGAGAGATGGAGTGGGAGAATGTAACTATGAGAGAAAAGGGTGATGCCAGCCTCGTACCATGTGTGGAGCAGAACTGGATCCTGTTTCAAAATAACAAACTATTAATAATCGTGACAATAATAAAAATGTATGAGACAATGTAGGAAATTAAACACTGAAATGAGGAGTACGATGATGAATTTAGTTTAGCCATGAGTTGAAAATTATTAAAGTTGGGTGATTGGTAGATAAAAATTCACTCCTTAAACCTTTCCATTTTTAATTATTTTCTACATATAGAAAGATGTGTAAATTTTATATTTATTTATATGACATACTTAAATTTTATATTAAAATTATATATAATATGTATAATGTGATATCTGATTTTATATGTGCATTTCCATTATGGTTTATTACAGGATATTGAATATAGTTCCCTGTGCTCTACAGTAGGACCTTGTTGTTTATCCATTCTATATATACAAGTTTGTATCAGATTGTCATATATACATACAGATATAAGTATATGTAAAATTTATACATATTTATATATAAATAATATATATCATATATAATATAATTTCTGTCTGAAAGATGTAACTCAGGCGCATGCAACTGGAAACAAAATGCTTCCCTCCACACAGAGGGATTATTTTGTAGAAGTCTTAAAACTTTACACTTAATGGAATAAAATTTAAAATATATATTCAAGCACCTTCTACCAAAAAAAAAAAACAACTACGCCACTGTTAAGAAGATATGAGTGGAGAACTAAACATTGAAACTCCATTTCAGTCCTTGAAGTTTAACTCGGGAAAACAGAGATCTGAGGACAAACATACGTTGGTCAGCTGTTTTTTTTGTTTTTTTGGGTTTTTTTTTGCGGTACGCGGGCCTCTCACTGTTGTGGCCTCTCCCATTGCAGAGCACAGGCTCCGGACGTGCAGGCTCAGCGGCCATGGCTCACGGGCCCAGCCGCTCCGCGGCACGTGGGATCTTCCCGGACCGGGGCACGAACCCGTGTCCCCTGCATCGGCAGGCGGACTCTCAACCACTGCGCCACCAGGGAAGCCCTGGTCAGCTGTTTTATACGGAAGAGACTGAAGGAGGGGAGAATTCCCAGGACTGGATGAACCAACCCTGTGGCTACCGTGGTCTCACTTCCGGCCCCCAGAACCGGGCGAGCATAGATTCCAGGCGTTTGACCCCCTCGGCTTGTGGTACTTTGTGAGACATTCTAGCAAACCAGTAGGGACTGGATTCCCCCTTAGTGAGGAGAACCCCTCAGCCTGGGTTTAAGATGGCTTTGACTCCAGCGTGATAACCACGAAAGAAGACACACAAGTAGGTCCACGTTGGATCCAAGAGCTTGGGCACACCGGCCTGACACCTTCCGAGTTGCTCACAGCTGTGCACCTCAATCCCATGGTCTGGGCATCTCCCAGGCAGTGAGGAACCAGGAGACCGGGGAAGCTGAGAAAGATGTGACTCCTGGTTCCTGGGCAAGGAGGTGGCAGTGGGGACGTGGCAGCCCCCAAGGGCCCAGCCTGTGACCACATGGCGAGTTCAGGTAGCATCATTTACACGCTGCTATGTTATTCCACGCCATGGTCTGCCCACAGCAGACACCCTATTCTCCACAAGGTCCCGTCCCATTCACAGGTATCGTGCAGCCCAGCTGGGCCCACCAGAGATTGTAGGGTTCCAGATGAACGCACAACCGAAGTCTTAAAGGGGTGACACATGAACCCAGACAGCAAGGCCAGAACCTGTGGGCAGGGAAGGGGAAGTGGTCCCGCTTCCAGAACTGGCGTCTGAGATTAAGACTGAGTCTCTGGGCTCAGGCCACAGCTGGATTAGAAGAACCCCCAGTACAGCCGGCGAGCAGCGATTTTAACTTATCGGAAGGTTGAAAGAGTCCAAACCTTTAAGAAAAATGACACAAGATATTAAAGGAGATTAACTTAACAATGCTTTGGGTTTGAGTGGGAAAATGATCTCTTTTGGTCCATAAAACGGAATTTAAAATGCAGTCCACACACAGGCATCATTTTATAGTTCTCTCTCATGATGAAAAAAAGAGTAGTTTGTTTTTTTTTAATATTTTATTTTATTTTATTTTTTAAATTTTGTGGCTGAGCCGTGTGGCATGCAGGATCCCAGTTCCCCGACCAGGGATGGAACCCGCACCCGCTGCAGTGGAAGCATGGAGTGTTTAACCACTGAACCGCCAGGGAAGTCCAAAAAATAGTATTTTGTATGCTCTGTTCTTTAATCTTCCATTTTTCTTATACACATGCTTGGAGGTTTGTTTGCTTACTTTCAAGAGAATTGAGGACTTGGAAAATGAAAAGACCCAACCCTTTTGCCACAAATCATTATAAATGACTGAGGATGTATGTGATAATTTATATAATGTTATAAACAGTATTTATCTTTAAAAGAAAAGTTATTTAATTCAGGCTATTACTGTATTACCATTATTACTGTGAGGTAGAGATTTTCCTTTTCACTTTTGCCTTCAATACTCCTGTTTGTTAAGCAACTAAGAATTCTAGGACGTGAAATAATCCACAAGCAATATTGCCTTATATTCCAGTTTTTTTAAGAATTAATTTTACTTATTAATTCCACAAAGAAATATCCACTGATGATTGCAAGGTCCAAATACACTCTGTATACTGTAACCTACCTAGCTACTGTTATCTTTTAATCTGATGATTAAGCAAAACGTTACCTAGCTCACTTTCAATATCTACATCTATTTTTTTTCTGTACTGTAAATGGCGGTAACTATCATTAAGTAGACAGACTGGATTCCTCTTTTGAGGCATTCTCGACTTTTCACTGTGTGTGCTTTGTCTGACGGACCTGTATCTTGCAGTTTTAAACAGCCGATGGTTTCTCGCCGTCCACTGTAGACTGCAAGGGTCAACCTTTGCCAATTGGTAAGCTCGAGTGGGGAGGCCCAGATGTTCCAACTTTCTGGAATGTAAGACTCTTTAGAGGTATCTCATTTTAAAAGTCTGCCTTGCAGGGCAGGGACATCTGTAGAGTCCCCACTGAACTGAGCTGGCATTTCCTGAGCATGTTGAAAACTTCACACCCAAAGAGGAGGGAACTGTGGGCAAGAATTTACTGTAAGTTTTTTTTTTTTTTTAAGATGTTGGGGGTAGGAGTTTATTAATTAATTTATTTATTTTTGCTGTGTTGGGTCTTCGTTTCTGTGCGAGGGCTTTCTCTAGTTGTGGCAAGCGGGGGCCACTGTTCCTCGCGGTGCGCGGGCCTCTCACTATCGTGGCCTCTCTTGTTGCAGAGCACAGGCTCCAGACGCGCAGGCTCAGTAGTTGTGGCTCACGGGCCTAGTTGCTCTGCAGCATGTGGGATCCTCCCCAACCAGGGCTCAAACCCGTGTCCCCTGCACTGGCAGGTGGACTCTCAACCACTGCGCCACCAGGGAAGCCCTACTGTAAGCTTTTAATAACCCCAGCCCAGAGGAGCGGGCAGGAGAGACGCGCACAGCTGTAAGCAAGGTGTGACAGATGCAAATCCGTCACCATGAGTTCACCCACCGTCAGAACCCTGCCTTTGGTCCATCTCTCTTCTCGTGAGCCCTTACAATGTAACTGAAAGCGGGGTCCGGCTGCTCGCTGCTCAAAAGCCAATAAAGAGGCCAGGTTGGTGGACAGAAAAGTTTGCTTTAGTTTGGATGCCGGCAACCGGGCTGGGGGGCCTCCTGTCCAAAGGCCGACTCCCCCCCATCCACTGACAATCAGGGGGCAAGAGCTTTTATAGACAGACAGAACAGGTTCCTGGCAGAAACAGCGCTGTCAGCTCTGACGGCCATCTTGAAATTGGTCATCGGTGGTCGGATCCGCGTCATCTTGATTCTTTTAAGTACAGTTCATCTTCAGTTCCAAGGTTGGTTTGTTCCCATTTCTTCGAGGCCGATTATGGTCATCATGTAGTTCACTTCTTGGCGGGGTTTCAATATCTACAAGACAGCTCACAGGATGTGGCACAGAATAGGATCTATATAGCCCTTGAGGAGGAACTCAAGGTCCTTGACTTTGCTTAATGGCTCAACTATTATTATTGGGTCTCCTTTGACTGTTTTCCTTCGCTTCTGCGTTTTCTCACCTCTCTGATTAAACTTATTCTTTGGCTCAACTTTTTCCACAGACAAAAGGCAGGCTGGGGACATGGTGGGAAGGACCATAGGGTCCTGCACCGTTTCAACATTACAGGAGAGTATGAGGGGAAACAGCTTAGGCAAAGAACCAGGATACAGACCAACGCACAGAATTAGTCGTTTGCACAGGTCAGGGCATCAAAGGCCTTATTTCCTCTTGTTTACTGACAATTTGCCAACTGTACCTGATTGAAGAGCATCCCCGCAAATTCACTTCCACACACAACCTATGAATGTTGCTCTGTTAGGAAATAGGATCATTGCAGAGGTACCCGTGTTAAGAAGAGGTCATCCTGTATGATAGGAGCCCTAATCCAATGGCTGGTGTCCTTAAAAGAAGGGGACACTGGACACTGGACACAGACACACACAGAGGGAATCAACCCTGCCCTCACCTTGACTTCAGACTTCTGGTCTCCAGAACTGTGACAGAATACATATCAGTTATTGTAAGCTGCCCAGTTTGGGGTAATTTATTACTGCAGCAGCCCTGGGAGACGAATACACCAACCACATCCAAAAGCTCTCAGCTTGTCTTACATCTTCCTTCGTGGAGTCACTCCATGTCTCCCCGCCTCACTAATTACACCCAGATCACCACACTCGCTTTCTACCTGTTCCCTGCTTCACCTTCCAGTATTGAAGCCAGCCCCGTGCCTTGCACCACAGTTACCTTTCCTGAAGCATTACATTCTGACCCTTCCATGTTATGAAATCTCTGATGGCCCCTCCACATTCTTCCCTGAAAAGTCAATATCTGATCACTTGTGTGTCAAGCCCATTTTAGTGCCCTCCCCTTTGATATCTTTGGGTCTTGGAAACTTTGAATTTTTTTTTCACTTCTTGGCATTTCCTATGGCAAAATCTAATCTTTACAGTGCTCAAACCCTGACGCATGCAAATAAAGAACACATGTGAATATGTTTCTTGGATTCCTAACATAATGGGAGAATATTTTAAATGGTAAAGCCAGTTCCAAGAGCATTTGAGGGACATGTGTTTGTATGGTCCATCAGGAGAAGCATTTTAAAGAAAGAAGGTTAGAGGGAATCCCTTGGCAGTCCAGTGGTTAGGACTCTGCACTTTCACTGCCTAAGCTGTGTTGTGCAGCCAAAAAAAAAAAGAAGGTTAGAAAAAAATTACTAGTTTAGATACACAACCTATAAACTTTAAGGTTTGTTTTCTCTAGGACAGAACTCTACAAATTAACATGCAGCTTCACAGTATCTGGGATGTAATCAGATACCAAATAGCCACAAAGAGAGACATTCTGCTGAAGACTTTAAAAAAATAATCCTTGAGTGGGCCTCTTCATTTGTTTTTCTTTTTTTTAAAATATTCTTTTCCATTATGGTTTTGCATAGGATATTGAGTATAGCTCCCTTTGCTCTACAGTAGGACCTTGTTGTTTATCCATTCTCTGTATAATAGTTTGCATTTGCTAACCCCAGACTCCCACTGCATCCCTTCCCCAATCTCCTCCCCCTTGGCATTGTTTTGTTTCCTTCATGGAGAAAAAGTCTCATGAAGACAAACATTTCTAGGGCCCATGGTGCTGTTTAATTTTATGTGTCAACCTGACTGGGTGATAGAGTGCCTGGATCTTTGACCAGAGAGGAGTCTGGGTGTGTGTGTAAGGGAGTGTCTGAACGAGAGTAGCATTTGGATTGGTAGAATGAGTGAAGCTGAGTGCCCTCCCCCAGTGTGGGTGGGCCTCATCTAATCAGCGGAAGACCTGAATGACCAAAAATGTTGAGTAATAGGGAACTCCTCTTGCCTGACTGGTCGAGCTGGGACATCAGCCTTTTCCTGCTCTCACCATCCAACTGACACATCCACTCTTCTTGCCTCTTGAGCCTTCAGACTGGAACTTATAGCATTAGCCCTCCAGGGTCTCCAGTTTGCCCACTGCAGCCTCTGCTATCCATGAGGATTTGCAGCCTCCATGATCACCTGAGCCAATTTCTTGTAATAAATCTATATTTTATGTCATACCCATTCCTACACCTACACCTACATCGACACCTACATCTGTTATATCATCTATATTTATATCCACATGTCCTACTGGTCCTGCTTTTATGGAGAACTCTGACTAACACATCTGTGGCCTTGTTTGTGGTCACTTTTTTAATCAGCCAAAGAGGCTTTCCTGAAAACAATACTTCTCCAAATATCTTACTTTGGTGCCCCGAGGCTCATCCTTTCCCAGTAGAAATCTTACCAAATGTGCTTGTGCTTTTTACGTGTTGCAGGTTAAGATAGTGGAGGAGGGCTTCCCTGGTGGCTCAGTGGTTGAGAGTCCGCCTGCCGATGCAGGGGACACGGGTTTGTGCCCCGGTCCGGGAAGATCCCACAAGCCATGGAGCGGCTGGGCCCATGAGCCATGGCCGCTGAGCCTGCGCGTCCGGAGCCTGTGCTCCGCAACGGGAGAGGCCACAACAGTGAGAGGCCCGTGTACCGCAAAAACAAACAAACAAAAGATAGTGGAGGAGTTGGCCAGTGGCGATATGCATATTTTTTAGAGACGCATGTCATACAATATGCACGTTGTAAGCATAAAACTCCTGGCTGTTGAATTTCAGAGAATCAGAAATGGATTAGGAAATAAACTTGCAAATAAAGAAGACCATGTTATCTGAGATACCAGGTCATGTTAGCCAAGATTCAGTCTACTGTCATTCATGGTTATTCATGAGTACTTGTATCGTATAAATGTGTATTATTCAAGATTCTCCAGAGAAACAGAGCCAATAGGAAATATATATTTACTTTAAGGAATCGGTTTGTGGGATCGTGGGAGCGCTCAACTACAAAACCTGTGAGCAAGGCTGCAGGTAAGCCTGCATGATAGCAATCCAGCTAATGCAGAGTTGCTTTATCTTTGGAAAACCTCCGTCTTTGCTCTTCAGGCCTTGAACTGAGGTCATGAAACCCACCCACATTATGTAGGATAATCTGCTATACTCAAGTCTACCAACCCCATTTGAAAAACTATCTTTGGGCTTCCCTGGTGGCGCAGTGGTTGAGAGTCCGCCTGCCGATGCAGGGGACACAGGTTCGTGCCCCGGTCAGGGAAGATCCCATGTGCCACAGAGCGGCTGGGCCCGTGAGCCATGGCCACTGAGCCTGCGTGTCCGGAGCCTGTGCTCCGCAACGGGAGAGGCCACAACAGTGAGAGGCCCGCGTACCGCATAAAAAAAAAAAAAAAAAAATCTTCACAGGAACATGCAGATGGGTGGTTGACCAAACAGTTGGGCACCATAGTCTAACCACATTGACACATTAAACTGACCATCACAAGATGTCATGCTGTTATAAAATCTTGTACGACTTGTCCCAATGAGAATTCAACCATGTGCCTTCTCGTTTTCACTGATGGAGTTATAAACACTTAACGTTGTTCTCATAAAAATCCATTATATCTTCATAGTCTGAGATGTATTTTTGTGTACATTGTAGTTTATCACTTTGTGGCAATGATTAGTGCAAAGAAGCATACAGGCAAAGACAAAATAATATCACCAACATAGAAGAAATTGCATCACGCTGTCTCAAAAAGGGGAACATTCTAGGATACAGAGTTTGGGCTTCACCATTCCCTTCTGAAAATCACAGATTTAAGAAACCCAAACCTTTTCTCATGAAGATGGATGTCCATTTTTAAACTATTACTTACAACTAGGATATTGTGTTTATAAGAGTTGCACTGTTCACATCTCCTTGAAGATATGGAGGAGATTACTGCTTGCGTTCTAACACTGGGCCAACTCCCTTAAATTTGAGAACGTGTATGTCCAGAAGCATTGAAGACCAGGCTTGAACTTTTCATGCCTCTGTCCCGCAGTAGATGAGCACACACGTAAATGCACAAAGGGGCCAGGGTATACATATTTCAAGGCAGGAATGGACTTCAGGACACGCTGAATGCCAGCCCCCCATTTTAGAGAGGATGGGATGAAAGCCACAGAGAGCTGACACACAAACGTGTCAGATAATTAATGCAGGTCCTGACGCATAGAAAAGGGTCCTGATCATGCAGTAAAGAGATCTTTCACTTGCAGGCACCCCGTGCATTGAGATGTTCCCATTGCCACTCTGTAGGGTCAGCCATCATCCTCCCAGAGGGAGCAATGAATATGTGCCTCCAATAGTTCCATAAAATGCTTCTTTCTTTTTTTTTTTTTTTTTTTTTTTTACGGTACGTGGGCCTCTCACTGTTGTGGTCTCTCCCGTTGCGGAGCACAGGCTCCGGATGCGCAGGCTCAGCGGCCATGACTCACGGGCCTAGCCGCTCCATGGCATGTGGGATCTTCCCAGACCGGGGCACGAACCCGTGTCCCCTGCATCGGCAGGCGGACTCTCAACCACTGCGCCACCAGGGAAGACCTAAAATGCTTATTTCTAACTTTGCTTTGGGAAATAAGATCAAAATCAGTGGTTTCTTATGCAGCCAAATATGTATGTATGTATGTGTAGGTATGCATGTATGTATCTATCATCTAGCTATGTATCATCTATCTATCTATCTACCTATCTATGTACTTATATCTATCTCTATCTATGTGCATATCGTATCTATCTATCATCTATTATCGATTACCTTTCTTTCTCTCCATCCATCCATCCATCCACCTATGCACTCATTCATCTATCTACCTATCCATGTTTCTATCATCTATCATTTATCTACCTATCATATCTATCTATCATCTACTATCTATCTGCCTACCTATTCTATCTGTCTAGCTAGCTAGCTGTCAATCATCTATCTACCTATAATATCTATCTACCTATCTATCCATCTATCTACTTATCATATCTATCTCTGTCTATCTATGTGCGTATCATATCCTTCATCTATCTATTATCTATCATCTTTCTCTCCATCCATCCATCCACCTCTCCCCTCATTCATCTACCTACCTATCCATGTGTCTGTCTACCCACCTATTTACCCATGTATGTGTCGTCTTCTTGCCCTCAGTGCGATAGGCTATATCACACCGACTCAATCACAGGGAGCGCCTCACAACTCCAGAAATCCACACCTACAGCAGCAGCAACAGCATGAAGGTTGAATGTCTTCTTTTGTTACTAAATGCACTCAAGTATACACATCACCTTGACAAAGTTTCAGGGCCACCTTTTTGATTTATGCATTAAAAAATACTACCTCTTTAAACTGGAAAACGTTGGAATAAATACGTAGGAGGCATCCTGTGAATGATTCCTATGTTGCCTGGTGTCTTGGTAGAATTGTAAGGTGTGCCAGGAACCCAGCCGTCTGCGCATGGCTGGGTGCGTTCTGAGATGAAGGGAGGGCTGAGGGGGCTCCTTCTGCAGCCTCCTTACGGCTTAGCTTGTGTCCTTGTCAAGAGCCCCTAGAGCAGCTACTTAGGCAGCATCTACCTGCTCCCTCTCCAGCTGGAGAAATGCAGTGGCTTTATCACCTACAGACATCTCTCTGAATTTACCCAGAGCGGAGCCTGCAGTTTTCTTCCACGTGAGGCCACTAAGCGCACTGCTCCTGAACTCATGGAAAGCATCCCAGTGTACCTGCTACAGTCAGCACGCAGGACCTGCTGTCCGACCCTCTACCAGATGCACCTCATACACCCTAGGTTACGTCAGAGGGCTGATCGCAAGCTTTCCTCAAGGGACGCATGCCTGAAAAATACAAACACCAACCGATGTGTCAAAGAGGCGTGAGGAATGCAGAGAGAAAGGCATCTCCAGATTACAGCATCATCTGTGGACATGCCCAGGGACCAGAGCGACAAAACCAGCTTTGCAAACAGTGCAGAGCCAGCTCCAGACCCATTGACAATGCAGCAGAAAAGCCGACCAGGAAAGATCCCAGTGACCATTCGAACCGACCCTTACAGTCAATTTTGCCTTGGTGATCTTGTGTAACCAGAAGGCTGGAAGACGTAAAAGCAAGAGACAAATCAGAATCTAACTCTAAGGGCTGTGCACGATTCTGTATCCGTTGATGCATTTAATCGCGTATCAGCAAACACAGCGGATACAGCGTGGATAGTCTGCGCCTCAAACATGTACCCATAAGTACTTTTTTATTCAGTGAATTACGGCAGGATAAAAGTAGATGGTTCAGAAACTATGAAGCAGCGTTTTTACTGAATTCCGTCAGAATAACTTGCAACTTTATTTAAGCAAGCAGATGGGTCCATCGTTCAAAGCATCAGCTGCTAAGAACGTTGATGGATTTATAATCTGTACATAATACACAGTGTTCTTTGGACGGGATATTTTGGTTACTTGACATTCTGTATGCATCATAATGACTGGAGCTTTGCAGAGGAATGTGCTTTTTAAAAAATCTAAATATCTGCATCCATCTATTCTTCTCTGTTATGGACTAAATTATGTTCCTCCAATATTCCTATGTGGAAGCCCTTACTCCCAATGTGTCTATATTTGGAGATGGGGTCTTTTAAAGAGAAGATTAAGGTAAAATGAAGTCACTAGGGTAGGTCCTGATCCCATAGGACTGGTGTCCTAGGAGATCAGGACACAGACACGCTTAGAGGGACGACCCTGTGAGGACACAGGGAGGAGATGGCCGTCTCCACGGCCTGGAGAGAGGCCTCGGGAGGGACCAGCCCTGCCCACACCTGGATCTCAGATTCCAGCCTCCAGGACTGGGAGAAATACATGTCTGTTGTTTAAGCTTCCCACTGCATGGTCCTTTGTTATGGCAGCTCTAGCAGATAAATACTCACCATTCCTGGCTCGTCCACTGTCCTGAAGGCAGCATGAATCCTTACACAAGTCTTCCTTACGCGTGTATCTCTAGATGACGTTTAGCAGTGGCACGCAAATTGTGGTCCCCAGACGGAGCCACTCTGCAAAATGACCCTTCCGTTCTCGTAAGATAAGGAACCCTGCCCCCCTCCCCAGAGACGTAAAAGCACTACACTTTTTCTTTTCATAGCTGGGTGTTTCTTAAGGATGAAAGCAGTGTATTAACTTATGCCACTGGCCATGAGAATTCATTTATCAGCTCTTATAAGCCGTCCTGGTGTACAGATGTGTGTGTTTATTATACTGTATTGATTTTCTGGGTGGATAGGAATGCACACTCTTCCCAGCCATGTGTGAACTTCCGGACTCTTCCATTCTTATGCTCTCTGGTGGCTAATTTTACCTGGTCACGCACAAATCTCGACTCGGCCAGAGTTTAAGGAGATCCTTTCTCACCTCTGGAGAACTTTATTTGCAGACTTCTCGCCTGTTGGCAGCTACAAGGGAAAGTGTCTCTTGCCGTAAAAGTAGAACAAACTGATGGAAGATAAGAGACAGCTGTTCTCAGGTATTGGGTCCCTGGGAGACAGGGGACAGAGGAGACGGCCCCTACAAGGACCCCAGTGAACTGCCCGGGGGGCAGTCCCGAAGCCTGCCCGGTCTCCTCGTGACACGTGGAGACAGAGGAGGTGTCTAGGGAGGGGTCAGCAGGTGGGAGTCCTGGGGCGGGGCACTTCACAAGCGAACCAACCAAGAAATGCCGGAGACATGGAATTAATAGACAAGGACCTTGAAACGATGATGACACAGCTGGTAAGGATGGCAGGAAAGAAAAGGAGAACGTGTATGTGATGAAGACATAAGTGAAGTCCCTGGGAAAGGTCCCCAAGGAAGTTTCAGAGACGCGAAAAACGTAGCGTCTGGTGGTCTCCATCTTGGCCACAAAGCTGTCATGCTACCGCGCTCTGTGTCACCCCCGGCGGTGGCCCCGGCCATGTTCTCTCTGTCCTCTCACCTCTGCTTCCATGTCTCTGTCCCTGGGAAGCATCCCTGGGTCCCTTGGACGCAGCTGTGCACGCCTTCTCCTGGCCCCTGTTTCAAAACTCCCTGAAATACAGTGTGGCTCTCTTTGCCTTTGGGCGCTTGTGCTTTGCTGCAAACCGCTGAGCTTGGTGATCACATCCTTCATCCACAGACGGCTGTCTGTCCACACGTCACCCGCCCAGAGGGCTTGTTGGGAAGCCGGGGCCAGTGTGTGCATCTGCTCATTAAACCGTTTGTGGAGGATGCCGGCAGCTATTGAGCTGAAGTATCAGAATACTCTGTACTTATATACAGGCATGTCAGAATGTGCATATGTAAACAGATGCTCGTGTATAGAGATTTATATAAATATAGATGCATATGTACATATATAAGTGTATACACTGATGCATATGCTTATTTATATGTGTACATATTATGTGTGGATATATGTACATATATGCTACTTTAGGGAAAATATTTCTATATTTTTTGGGGGGGTTTGTAACAGCAGGAATTTATTCTCTCACAGTTCTTTTTTAAAATTTTTTATTGGAGTACAGTTGCTTTACAATGTTGTGTTAGTTCTGTATTATTTTAAGCATAATTATTGTATTTTCCATGGAAAATAGAAGCATCAAAATATAAGTAATATGGGGCTTCCCTGGTGGCACAGTGGTTGAGAGTCCGCCTGCCGATGCAGGGGACACGGGTTCGCGCCCCGGTCCGGGAAGATCCCACATGCCGTGGGGAGCCTGGGCCCGTGAGCCATGGCCACTGAGCCTGCGCGTCCGGAGCCTGTGCTCCACAACGGGAGAGGCCACAGCAGTGAGAGGCCCACGTACCGCAAAAAAAAAAAAAAAAAATTCTGTGAGCCGTGAGAGCTGAGAATGGCTCCCAGGTGCCTCACCCTGCAAAGATGTGTTTGTGATTTGGGGATCGGCTCCATTTTCACCAAGAAGTTTTTTTGTTCTGTTTCCTGGTCTTTCCATTCTTTCCCTTTCCTTTCTTTTCCTTTCTTTTCCTTCAAGGACAGCATCACTTAAAAACGAAAAATAAATAAAATGTTAAATACTGCATACATTGAAGCAAAGCTAAAAGTACTTTTCTTTTTTTGGGCTGTGCTGCTCAGCTTGTGGGATCTTAGTTCCCAGACCAGGGATCGAACCAGGCCCTGGCAGTGAGAAAACAGAGTCCTAACCAGAGTCTAAAGCAAGGTTAAAAGTAAATCTCCAAGTAAGATTTTCAGTTTTCAGTTTTTTGTCCAATAACAAGGTGGTAACACAATCTCTGTGGTTGATTATTCCAGGCATCTAAAAATTTATGTTCCATATTTCCTCAGGAGAGAGTATACATAGTCTTTCTACACAGATCTATTTTAAGCATGCATGATGATCCATGAAGTATGAACAGAGACTAAAGCTGCTGGGAAGTCAGCAAAACCCAGATTTTGAAAGAAAACCTAAATTTCCAAACCTAAATTTTAAAAATAGAAAATAAAGCTTGCCCTGGTTATTGTAAGGGAAGCACATAATTTTAAGATGGGGGGAAAGTAGTTCAAATCAGGAGTTGACCCCCAAAGGTTTAAAGTAACTGATCACGTAGGCTACATTCCATTTATCAGGTGACTCAGCAGAAAGGGAAACTGATGGATGACCTGGTTGGATTTATCCCTGCCACCTGGCACATCTTTGCTGCCTGTGTGATGGAGAAACCAAATCTTCAGCACTTTTTCATCGTGGGACAGGAATCCTTGACTCACAAATGGGCATCATGGCAAGAATTAAAAAGACCTCGTGCGGTCCTCAGGCAGACCTGGGCAAGGGTTCTGTGAGGGATGGAGACCAGTTGGCTTTTTTTCTCTCTGCTGTACAGATGGCCTCTGGACTGGACACAGCCAACCTGGTGTCCAGCAGACAGAATGGGGAAGCAGCAGCAGGGCACATAAGGTCAGTGAAAATCCTCAGGGGATAAATACACACTACGGACATGTAGGATGCCACGTGCATTTGAATCAGCTGTAAAAGGGCTGATGTTCTCCACATAGCATGCTGAACAACTTAAGCTAAAATAAAAACAGAAAACCTCACCAAGGAACAGCTCGGAGCAGTTCTACACAGGGCCATTAATGAAAAAAAATGTTGTTTATTCCTCACACGAGTAAGATGTGTCCTTTAAGTAATGAGACCCAAGTTTTTATGATAAAATTATTGTTTTTATTTTAAAAGACAATCCATGATTAAACGGCAGGCCAACAAGGCATTTGTATGCAATGATGTTGGCAATATTACCGTGACTATTTTTCAGGGAAAAAAAGCATTGGCATTATGAATGAATCATCCTAAAACTTTATACATTGTCACAATAATTCCATTTAATGGACTGTATTGCAATAAAATACCAAAATGATAAAGTTGTGACTGCAAAGAGTCTCATAAGGAAAGTTTATATATATTTTTAAATTTTTATTTATTTTTGGCTGTGTTAGGTCTTCATTGCAGTGCACGGGCTTCTCATTGCGGTGGCTTCTCTTGTTGCAGAGCATGGGCTCTAGGCGCACAGGCTTCAGTAGTTGTGGCACTTGGGCTCAGTAGTTGTGGCTTGCGGGCTCTAGAGCACAGGCTCAGTAGTTGTGGCGTAAGGGCTTACTTGTTCCGTGGCTTGTGGGATCTTCATGGACCAGGGCTCAAATCCGTGTCCGCTGCATTGGCAGGCAGATTCTTAACCACTGCGCCACCCGGGAAGTCCCTCATAAGGGAAGTTTAAATATGAAAAGCTAAACATCATGGTTTTCAGGTATGAGGTGGACCATTAAATTTACTCTCATTATGGAATCTCTGCAGGTACAAAATAATCCTTCAAAGACAAATATGACATGAGAAAAAAAAAATCCCCGTATTATTTTGAACGAAAGAAACTATGCAAATGTGCACACCTGCATATCTTGCCATCAGTTTAAAAAATTACACAAATACAAATAAATGCTAAAAGAAATAAGACAAAATATATGTGATTATGTGATTCCCTTTTGTGTTCTTTCTCCCCATTTTATGTTTTCGAATTTCATATTCCGTACTTTGTACTAGAAAATAACAAAAAGGAAATGTAGATTACCTTGTGTAAAAACAAATAATGCCATTACATTTATAATTTTGATAGATTCCCAAAAGAAAAAGATTAAATATTATCTAAATTATATAAGAGTTTCACAGTGTGATTTTCGGAGAAAAGAAAGTAAGAATTCCTTAAACATATCTGGGTGTCCTTTCCCATTTTTGAAGATAATTTGTAATGTTATTTCCCAAAATTGTAAAGTGGCATTTAGAGATGACAAATTTACTAGCCTCAAAAGGCTCCGCACAGCCACTGAAATGGGTGAGATGATCTCTCATTCTTAACCAGAGACAAAGGTTTTGGCTGGAGATAAAGATACAGTTCAGAAAATTATATGATACATGGTTTTAAAAAAATAAAATTAGAGTCCTCAGTTTCCCACATGGAAAAGAAATGATTGGAAAATGGAGATATTTTTGTAAAATTATCTACCAAAGAATTAAGAATGTTATAGAACACAGATAATATCATATTGCTACATTCTTTTATTTCATGTAGTAATCAGGAAAGGATATTTGAATTTGGGGTCAAGGTACAATTTCATTTTCTTTGTCATGTTTTTCAAAGTGTTCACACATCACTGAGCTTGACTTACATAAGTGAATGCATTTAATTTGAAGAAGAAAGTATTAGAAAATAAATGACCACTTATAGTTATATCTAAATTATACAATTATCATGGATACAAAAAGAAATAGAGTTGCCCACCAGAACAGTGTAACTTTTTGTACTATACTTTAAAAACATTACTACAGTTTTGGGTGAGAGCTAATTTGTTTCATTTCCGCGCTACTTTTCAACCAGTAAATTCACTTTCAAAATGCAAATGAACTGACTAAAACAAAAGAAACCATAGTCTGAATATCACCTCTCTCACACTTGACTGTGTGCTCTCCGGGAAACCCACAGACTGAGTAATTGTTTCTTTTCATCACATTTATTTTTGCTTTAATTGCTTTTGTTTGCTGTATGCAGACTGAACCTTGAAAATCGGTTACTTGGTTTGAGAATCCATTCAGCAAGGCAAAGGAGAGACTGCTTATTATATACAAAAATCATTTAAATCCACCCAAGATTCAAACCACCTAGACAAGTGTGTCTTTCTGGTTTTATACTTCTCTCCTTCAATATAATGTTAATTGTAATAATTTACACTAGATGTGTCTCTATGGTATAATAGCACTGATACAGGGTATCTAAGAGCATGGAGTTGGTTACCAGTTACAGTAGCATGTGGAGATGCCCACCCTGTACTTACTATGTATACACAGATCTGAAAATAACATGTTTTGTCAGCAGCTTTCGTCAGGAAACAGCTCTTTGCAGGGGAAAAAGTTCTCTGCTGGAGGCCCCTGTTCTTGTTACTTTAGCAAAGCTACGTTGTAATGTGGGATCTTAGTTCCCCAACCAGCGATCAAACCGCACCCCCTTCAGTGGCAGCGCTGGAAGCTCAGAGTCTTAACCACTGGACCCAGACTGCCAGGGAAGGCCCCTAATTAACTTTTTTAAATTAATTAATTAATTTATTTATGGCTGTGTTGGGTCTTGGTTGCTGCACGCGGGTTTTCTCTAGTTGCGGTGTGTGGGCTTCTCATTGTGGTGGCTTCTCTTGCTGCGGAGCACGGGCTGTAGGCATGTGGGCTTCAGTAGTTGTGGCACGTGGGCTCAGTAGTTGTGGCTCATGGGCTCTAGAGTGCAGGCACAGTAGTTGTGGCACACGAGCTTAGCTACTCTGTGGCGTGTGGGATCTTCCCAGACCAGGGCGCAACCCGTGTCCCCTGCATCAGCAGGCGTATTCTTAAATACTGCACCACCAGGGAAGCCCCTGTACCACATCTTCTTTATCCATTCATCTATCGATGGATATTTAAGTTGTTTCCATATCTTTGCTATTGTTAATAGTGCTGCGATGAACATTGGGGTATGCATGTATCCTTTAGAGTTAGAGTTTTCTGTTATTTTTTTATTTGAACCTCTTTTCTCTTACACTGAAAGGCTTAGCTCCTAATAATATCTCTTTATCTTTTTAAGTTGAAATTTGTGTTGTTATCAGCATAGCTTGTTGTCATTGTTTTAGTTATTTGATATAAAGTTAAATCCCTTATTTAATTGTTGGTAATTGTCATTTTTTTAACTCTTTGATTTAATTTTATTTACATATACGGTAAATGTTCATATGGTATGAAAGTCAAAACTTAATAAAGACTTATCCTTAGAAAAATTTCACCCAGCCCTATATTTCACCCTAATTCCTTCCAGGTTCTTAGAATCTCTTCATTAAGCCAGTTTTTGGGGGGTTTTTTTGGTTTAAAAAAAAAGCATATTTATATTTGTTGTTATTAATATAATCTTAATCTAGGTTTTAAAGAGAGCCTCATTTATTACAAAAAATGTTTTGCTGAAACATAATCATAAGGGATTATTTGGAAGTAAGGAACATCACTACTTAAATAATTATATTTCAGCAAAAAGGCATTTGGGGATAAATTAGAATTAGTTCATAAGTAAAAGTATGTATTTTTTGTTGTTCTTGAAGTTATGTTTATCAGTGTATGTTTTATATTTTTTATAGGTCTACCTGTTTTCTATGCAGTTACATTCATTCTTTTTACTATTCATTTAACTCTTTTATGGTAATCGTTCCCACAATCATGATATGGAACAGTTTTTTGTCACCTCAAAATTTTTCTCTGTGCCCCTTTGTACTCACACTTTCTCCCATAAGTTTTTATTTCTTTAGGGTAAACACCAAGGAGTGGGGTTGATGATTTGAATAAGGACAGGCTAAACTTTGTCACAGACTGACAAGATAGATTCCAAAATGTCTGGACCATTTTGTACCTCATCAGCCATGAGTGAGAGTTAACAGTTTTTCTGTATCCACAGCAGTTCTTGGCAATGTCAGGTTGATGTTTCTGGAGTTTTTGTTTTTGTTCTTTTGAAACATTCTGTGTGTAGTGGTAACCCAACTGATTGTATTTTGCATTCCTCAGTTACTAATGATTTTGAGCATCTTTTCATGTGCTTACTTGCCTCCTATACATATATCTTCTTTGGTGATATGTTGAAATCTTTTATCCAGTTAGTACTATTAATTGGGTGATTTGTTGTCTTTTTATTGAAGGTTGAGGGTTCTTATGCGTTAAAGATCGGAGGCCTTTTTCAGATACATGTTTTTCAAATACCTTCTTTCAAACCGTGGCTTATTATTTTTTATTTTCTCAATGGCATTTCTTTTTCTTTTATGGATCATGCGTTTGTGGTCAAATCTGGAATATATTTGTCTAACAAATTCCTACTTCAAAGACTTAATCATATCAACAGGCTTGAGGGGAAGGACAAGATGATGAATGTCTTAAGCAGGTGATTAGCAAAGAGTTGAAAAAAGTCTTTTCTTGTAAGCAGGCTACAGATGGACTTTGTGCTAAATGCATTAATGCCATCTGTTAGTGGAATGTTTCATTAGCATAGAATGATGTGGTAAGGATAGACCTGTCTGGCCAAGGTTGCTTAGGCTAGATACCTAGAGTCAGTGGATATATGAGACATGCATTTAGGGAAAATATCTCATGACCTGTGTAACCATCAGAGTGAAAAAGAAGCTGTGCCATCACTGAAATATTCCATTGAATAAACAGAAATCTGTAAAACCTGGAGTAAGGTGTAAGAAATGCATACAATGTTGGTTTTAAGGATGAATTTTTGGACTACCTCTGTCGAGCTTCTATAAACATAATAGGATTCCACGTATTAGAAATAGGCAAGTGAAGGAAAATATTTTTGATAAAGACATTGTAGTTTGATAAAGCCTGCTCTCCTGGCAGACGTAGCAAAACTGCATGGAGATGGCACTGTGTCGCTCATCTGGAAATCCTCTTCTCTTGCTCTCTCATTTTACAGCCTCCCTACTGGTTTATAAAGTTACAACATATAAAGAAGTTGTGACGTGTACCTTTAAGTGCACATTGATTTTGAAACTGCCCCTGGGGATCGTGCATTAATCTAAATTGCTTTGCATCTATGTGTCCCCGGTGAAGAAATGTTTTAGCTTATGGCTATCAGAGATTTGGAGATAAAAAACACAGTCTTTAACCACACTTGTGGTGGCAGATGAGCTCAGTCTAGATTATGGATCTTTAAAGAGTCATTTTCCCAAAGATTAATAGTTATTACTTATACCCCAATGGTATCTAAAAGGATCGCCTTGTCATCGCTACACATGGTTCTATTTATGGACAGATACACACACACACACACACACACACACAAGTATTATTTTGTTTCTATATAATTTATGCATATAATTATAATTTTATACACACACATACAAGTATATATAAATATGTACACATATGTGAACATATGTTAATATTTGTGTATATACTTTTATATATAATAAATATATATGCATACATATCGATATATGTTCATATATATAGTCTAGTATATATATTTGTAGTATTTGTATGTATTATATATATATATTTTATATATATATTAGAAGTCCAGGACTTCAATCCAAATAAGAATCTACAATTTCTATATATACCATATATATGTTCTAGTACATATATATATTCTACTATATATATTTATGTTCTTGTATATATATTCTAGTATATACATATATCATATATATGACAGTATATATATTTAATATATACATTTTTAGGGTTCGTATATTTTATATAAATAAATAAATATATAAAATATATAATTTATATATATAATTATATATATATATATATATATATATAAATAAAATATATATATATATTATATATATATTAGAAGTCCAGGACTTCAATCCAAATAAGAATCTACAATTTCTATATATACCATATATATGTTCTAGTATATATATATATTCTACTATATATATTTATGTTCTCATATATATATTCTAGTATATACATATATATATGACTTAGTATATATATTTAATATATACATTTTTAGGGTTTGTATATTTTATATATATATATATATAAATATTAGAAGCCCAGGGCTTCAATCCAAATGAGAATCTACAATTTCTAGAAAAGAGTGTATCAGAGCAGTAATATCCTTTATGCCCGTTTTGACACATGGCTGTAAGTAAATCATTTACAGATTAACATGATCTTACACTATTGGGTATCATCTAAGTAGAACTGAAATCAGAAGCCAGTGTCAGAAAAAAAAAAAAAGAATTTCATTTGGTAAATAAGCCAAAAAAAAACCCAACCCAACATCCAGCTTCTGTAGCAAAAATGACAAGTACCCAGTGTGAAAACGCATAGAAGGTTCTGGTTTTATATTAGGCACATGGTTTGCTCCTAAGAAATAAGAAAAGTGTAGCAACATTTCATTCCAAGGGCCCTTTAAGAAATGACCCTCTCTCAGCACTTTGAGGATCGGATCGAAGAACCAAAATCCCCAGGGTTCGTCTAGGACAATTACTCTACATGCCCCCAAAGAGTAGGGATAAAGCAAACAAATGTCCTGATTAAATATGTACAAGGCTGTCTATCTTTGGGGACGTAATTTAATAAAACAAGAGAAAAACTCGAAAGTTATTTGTTGGAAACAAAACTCTCAAACTTGTTCATCTGACTCGTGGGCCACTGCTTCATTTATCTCTTGAAACCGAAGGGACAAACCTATTTTTCTTCCTCTTCTGAAGGCTTCTCTGAAGAGAAACCTGCCCAATCCTGTCAAAGAATCAAATATTTTGCCTTGGAAAGGATGTCGTAAGGGAGCCACAGCTTAGCATTCTGAAATGCGATTATTACCATCCCCAAATTCCATTCCCAGAGCCATAAATCTTACCCTGCTTTACTGCTGCTTGTGGTTTATACTCACCCGACTAGAATGACAAGAGACCCACACTGAAAGGTGAACCATGAATGTCCAGTTTCTACCTATCTGTCCAACATTGCAAGACAACGTAGTAACAAGGCAATTTTTGGTTTCCGTGGATGCAGACATCATCTCTTTCCAAGTTGCATATCATTAAATTGCCTTTGGGTCAAAATATGTTTCCATCATGCTTGTTGTTGAGTCTCTTAGTGACAGAGTCTGATTAAACATCCCAAACTTAAGGTCTTAAAATATTTTTCAGGATCCCTAGTAAAGATACAACCTCGTTTCCCTACTGGTGAAACAAACGTACGCAAGTGTACTTTGCATAAACATTTAAGTCCATGGGTAAACTTCAATAATCAGAGAGCATGACATAAATTAAATACTCCACGTTTTGTTGAGATAATTGGTTTGCCATTTCACAGGATGGCTCAGGACTATTAGTTCCCAAAAAACTAAAACGTTATTTTTATTCATAAGAGCAAGTTACAAAGAACAAATGTAGCTCTGTTTGCTATACCTGCGCAGGGTTTAAATATTTCACTGCAAGTTAGCAACTGAATGTTATACTTATAGGTGGAATAAAATGCTTGCAAAGGTGCTTATACAAATGCTTACAAAGACAGCATTTAAAGCACTGCTCTTCATGCTGTGTCCTTCAGAAAGGGTAGGGAAAAGAAATGCACTGTAGGTATACTCCTAATGTGTTAACTGTTGGATTGGCTAAGCCAGGAGCATCTGTAAAGCTCATTCTGGAAAAATGTTTTGAAACAGATGTTTGTTACGATTCGGAGCTATGGTTTGGTTTAATAAAACTAAGATTAGAAATACATTTTCTTTTATCCATTGTATTATTCATATTTACTAAGACTATAATGGGTTAAATCATAAAATTGTCATTCCTGTAAGTCAAAAATGACAATTCCATGTGCTTAAACTAGATAATGAATGCTCAGATATATTCTGAGGATTCTGGGACTAGTAAAGTCCCCCTTTCAGTAGCTGGGAACCCATGATTTGTGTTATAAAAATTGTATCAGGATTATAGGGTATTTCCGGATTCGGTTATGCCTGTCTCCTAAAAAAAGAATGAAGGCGACATCAGAAAAGAGATGGTTTACTGCCTTTCTTAAAAATTAAGCCAGATTATTAGAAAGCTACATGCCACCATTATAAAACCCTGTCATTTTACAAGACTATCAGGGACATTCATGTAAACAGGGTTTATGACTCCAGGCCACTGTCAGCATTTCCATGCATGAAAAACAAAAATAATGCAATATAATAAAAACTGAATTTTAAAATTATAAAATACATAAAGTATAAAGTTATGTAAAATTATAAATTATCCAAAATCATAAAAAGTTTATAATTTATATTAAATATCCAAATTATAAAATTATAAAAAATTATCCAAAAACTAAGGAAGGGGCAAGCATCCATCTGTAGTAGCAATAAGTTATAGAAGAAGGAAGCTTGTAGGGGGCACTGTTTTTAGTGAGTTGGGAATAATTGATCCCTGTGATTATATTTCAGATTTTGATTATGAAGAAATGTTATTTGAAAATCAGTTGGAGACACTCCTAACCAACAAGTACCTGAACAATATTGCATGTAAAAAAAAATCAGTCTTCTAACTTGGAATATCTGTGCTCTTAGATGCATCCTTTGGATTAATTCATCAGGGTGGGGTAGAATATAACTTAAGGAATGAACTGCATGTAAAGGTATTTCTAGAGTACATATGAACACTTATCATAGGAATGCATTGTTTGAGGTGGTTTATGTCGAACCTATATATTTTATTTATTTGTTTGTTTGTTCATTTAATTTATTTATGGTTGGGTCTTCGTTGCTGCGGGCAGGCTCTCTCTAGTTGCGGCGAGCGGGGGTTACTCTTCGTTGCGGTGCACGGGCTTCTCATTGCAGTGGCTTCTCGTTGCAGAGCACGGGCTTTAGGCACGCAGGCTTCAGTAGTTGTGGTGCACGGGCTCAGTAGTTGTGACATACGGGCTCAGTTGCTCCGCGGCACGTGGGATCTTCCCGGACCAGGGCTTGAACCTGTGTCCCCTACATTGGCAGGTGGATTCTTAACCACTGCACCACCAGGGAAATCCTCACCTATATGTTTTTTAATGGAAATCAGGGTGGAGAATCAAGAAGACCCCCTTCAATGTGGGTGTGCTTGAATTTATAATTAGATTTTTTCCTTCATCTTGACCAAAGACCAGGTTTAGGATTTGATGCCTGCATAGAATTCACTTTTGATTTCAAAATACGGAGTTTAGAACTTTTTCATGTGAACACGCGCTGCCTCCACATGAAGTGTTCAACTATTTTAGCTTTTTTCCTGCACATTTGTATAACGGGGATTTCACAAACATATTTGATGGGGTTGTTTGAAAGTCTAAAGGTACATTCAGAAGACAAAGTGTCTGGAATATAGCAGTTTCTCATTAAATGCTACTTTGTTGCCCCATCTTTCTGCATCAAGAAAACAGGCTGCATGCCTAATGCCATCCGAAGCACGGAGTTGGTCATAGAGGTGAACCTTCAAGCGCATCCTCACATGCCGTTGCAACTTTTAGAAAGCAAGCTCGTGCATCTACTTGCAAACCCTGCTGGTTGGTCACTAGCAGCTTGCTTTCACGTGAAAAGCAATACACTGTATAAGTTGACACTAGTATGTGATTCCATAATTTAAAAAAAATAAGATATTTAGTGATAGGGCAAATGGTATCCTCCTGAGGACTTTCTTCTGTGCCCTGAGAAACTGCTGGACCCTCATGGGGGTTGCATTTGGAACTGGCCAAACTGGACTGTGTCACCAGAGAAGTCTAAGACATGATCAAATACCTCAGAGGAACTCTGCGATGTAACAGAAGCAAAAATAAACAAGTGGGATTAAGATAAACTAAAAAGCTTCAGCAGGGAAAGGAAGCAGTCAACAAAATGAAAAGGCAACCTATGGAATTGGAGAAAATATTCAAAAGCCATATATCTCATAAGGGGTTAGTATCTTAAATATATAACAAACTCATAGAAATCAATAGCAAAAACAAACCTGAAAAAAAATCCTGATTTTAAAATGCGTAAAAGACGTTTCTCCAAAGAAGACATCTAGATAGCAAACTGATACATGGAAAGATGCTCAACATCACCAATCATCAAGGAAATGCAAATCAAAATCTCAATGAGATATGACCTCACATGGTTAGGATGGCTATTATTATTATTATTTATTATTATTATTTTTTTTCCGGTACGTGGGCCTCTCACTGCCGTGGCCTCTCCCGTTGCGGAGCACAGGCTCCGGACGCGCAGGCTCAGCGGCCATGGCTCACGGGCCCAGCCGCTCCGTGGCATGTGGGATCTTCCCGGACCGGGGCACGAACCCCTGTCCCCTGCATCAGCAGGCGGACTCTCAACCACTGTGCCACCAGGGAAGCCCAGTATAACTGATTTTTAAATACTGTGTTAGTTTCAGGAGTAAAGCATAGTGATTCCTTTTTTTTTTTTTTTTTTTGCAGATTGTACTCCATGATAAGTTATTACAAGATAATGGTTATAATTCCCTGTGTATCCTGGTTGTTTATCTCTTTTATATATAGCATATATATATATATGTGTCTGTTAATCCCCTAATCCTACTTGATCCCTCTCCCCGCTTTCCCCTTTGGTAACCATAATTTAGTTTTCCATGCCTGTGAGCCTGTTTCTATTTTGTAATTAAGTTCCTTTGTGTCACATTTTAGTTCCACATAGAAGTGATATCATATGATATTTGTCTTTTTCTGTCTGACTGAGTTCACTTAGTCTGACCATCTCTAGGTCCATCCACGTTGCTGCAAATGGCATTACTTTATTCTTTTCATGGCTGAGTAAGATTCCATTGTATATATGTACCTCATCTTTGTTATCCATTCATCTATTGATGGACACTTAGGTTGCTTCCATGTCCTGGCTATTGTAAATACTGCTGCTGTGAACATTGGGGTACATGTGTCTTTTCGAAATAGTGTTTTTGTTTTTTCCCAGTATATGTCCAGGAATGGGATTGCTGGATCACATAGTAACTCTGTTGTTAGTTTTTTGAGGATCCTCCATCCTGTTCTCCGTAGTGGCTGCGTCAATTTCCATTCCCACCAACAGTGGAGGAGGGTTCCCTTTTTCTCCACACCCTCTTAAACAGGGAAATACTTGACATCCTCCATAGCATCTTTACAAAGAATACTTGTACTTCATTGTTTTACTTTGTCAGCACTGTCGGTTCTGTCTTCAGTGGATTTACATATTCAGAGTATTGAGATCTGTGGTTTGCTATTCCTGAAATTGAAGCCATGGTTTGTATAGTTATAAATTCATCCTATTTCTTTGGCCTGTATGTTGTTTCTTCCTGGATGGCTGTTTGTTCATGTCCTCCTGGAGCAAGCTGTGACCTGAGTTTAATCATGTGTCTCGGGGCTGCTGGTCTTTCAGGGGTACAGTGTGATGAGAATGGGATTTGTCTGGCAAAGCAACTGCCGTCAATGTGGTCCTGCAGTGTTTCCCAGTAAGAAGGATTAGCTCATCACATGGAAAGAACAGGCTGTGTGGAGAATCAACTGCAATTCCGTTGGGTTTGGGAGTTCAGGGAATTTAGGGTCATCTGAGTGTAATGAAATCTCCTCATCCGAGCCTTTGAGTCCCTCAGCCCATGACTGCAAATCTTATGTCCTGGCTTCTCTGTCCAGCTAGATATGAAGCAACCAAAACAATTTTTTTTTTTTTTTTTTTTTTTTTTTTTTTGCGGTACGCGGGCCTCTCACCGTTGTGGCCTCTCCCTCTGCGGAGCACAGGCTCCGGATGCGCAGGCTCAGTGGCCATGGCTCACGGGCCCAGCCGCTGCGCAGCATGTGGGATCTTCCCGGACCGGGGCACGAACCCACGTCCCCTGCATCGGCAGGCGGACTCTCAACCACTGCGCCACCAGGGAAGCCCCAAAACAAATATTTGACATCACTGCCCACAGCCCTCAGAGCTAAGAACCGTACTCTGGAATGCTGAGGCACAGAAAACATAAAACAAACAGTCTGTGTTTGAGTCTTCCAGTGAGAAACTGCAGAAGCAGTGTAACATCTGCCTTCTGAATACTGCATTCAACCAGCTGAGCCTAAATCACCTCAAGGCCCACAAATCCTATCCATAATTTTACTGTCTGTGAACCAGATACTATAAGGAACAGTGTTCACAGCTGCATTGTTTAAAAGAGCTTTAAGTAGAATTGACCCACCCCATCTGCCAACAGTAGCGGGGATCTACCCATCATGGTGTGTTCATAAAATAAAATATTAGACAGCGGAGGAGGGAGTGAGCTGTAAGGCACTGGTGTTACCAAGTCCAAGCTCGTACTGCTCACTGCATGACAGGCCAAAAAATCGAGAGACCAGTTGTTGGGTCAAGGAATAGCGACTTTGTTCGGAAAGACAGCAGATGGAGAAGAGGGTGGACTCGTGTCCTAAAGACCCATCTTCCCCAAGTCAGAATGCAGGCTTCTTTTATCCTAAAAGGGGCAGGGGTGTGGTTGGTTGCTGCATACTTCCTGGTGCCAGGATCCTTTGCTCTTGCAGCTGTCCACATAGGTCAGGTCACGATGGTCCTGCCAACCTCCAACAAGACAAATGGTATTCTCTGTTGTGCAACTTTTTATCTCTATATGAATGGGAAAGTGTTATATACCTTTAAACCTTGAGAATACGTTATCCTTATATTTCAGGCTCTAGGCAACATTCTTAGCTTGTTAACAAAAGCAATAAAATACAAAGGTTAAAGTAAAAGAAACAGCTCTAATATGGAGTCAGATTTGTTCTCCCCTATTACACTTGGACTCTCTGACTGGATCTCTGTCATACTGAGTGAAATAAGCCAGAAACAAAACAATACATATGCCACATGCCCATTTATAGGAAATCCAAAATTTGCCCTCTTAGGCATAAAAGTTTAGAAAAGAACAAGGATGTGATTGTTATGAAATTCAGGATAGAGGTTACCTCCAGGGCAAATGGAGAAAGTGCTGTGTTTCGCCTCCTTCGGAAAGCTGTTCATTTATTTTTAAGCCGTTTTTATGAATGCATGCCATGTCATCGAAAAAGTTAACAAAGGAAGAAAGGAAAAGATCTGAATTGCATATATAATCTTTATCCGCAAGGGAAATAGAGAACGTACGTTTTATTTCTGGGTTCAGCAACACAGAGGGACATACCGAAGTGCGTTGAAATGGGTGTTAAGTGTGAGTTGATAATCCTTCACCATCACCACGACCACCAGGGGACTCGATTGTTATTTTCCCATTTGGAAAGCTGCATCCCTCCCCACTTGTTGAAGAAGGGTGGGTTGGGTGCAGTGGACAGTTTGATCAATGGCTCAGGGTTGAAATTGCATGGCACCTCCTTTGCTTGTCAACTCCCTTATTTTGTGCACATAATTAATATTAAATTTGTATGATTATCTCTATGATCTATCTGTCTTTCCATCTATCCATCCACCCATCCATCTATCCGTGCATTCATTCATTGAGCTAATGATCTAGATAGATAGATAAGTTATAGAAGCATAGATAGATGTAGACAGATGATTGACAGGTAGGTAGGAAGAAAGAAAGAAAAAGAAAGAAAGATAGAATAGATTAGATAGATAGATAGGTAGGTAGATAGATAGATAATAGAATAGATATGATGGATGGATGGGGGCTGGTTGGGTGGATGGAAAGATAGGTAGATAGATAAAATACGAATACTACAAATAAAATATTCTTTTGCTTAGAAACTTTTAGCCTTTAGTTGAACTAATTATACTTCTCAAGTTCATGGCTTGCTGTCACCATCTTTAACCAATGGAAGCCCCGCCTCTCCTGTTTTATTTTGTTCTATTGCTTCTCGCCTTCTATTTCCATAACCCCTTCTCTTTCTTCTCTGTCTTGGGAGCAATTACATCCACTCTACTGAATTTCATGTGTACATTTTAAAATTTCTCTTTGAAAGTGTACTGCTTACCCCCTGCTAGAAATCCTGTTTCTCCTCTGCCTTTGAGTAGCATCTGCCTTTGAGTAACATCCATCCCTCATTCTTCAGATCTCAAGGGATCCCTCACCTCAGTGGACTTTCCATGTCTTCTCTCCCTGCACACCCTTTAACCCTTTATACTTCTCTAATAATCCACTTCTTCTTTCTGTAGGGGGAGTAAGACATTACATATTTAGGTTTTCATTCTCTCGTTTAAAGAGGTTTTAGGTACTGAGGTTTTCCAGGCTCAGGAAATGTTTGTAGCAGACCAGGAAGAAAGACAATTATCAACAAATTAATTATTTCCAATTTGTGTGCTTCTACAATAAGCATTTGACTCTGGGAAATTACAGTGTGTGTCATGGTGAGTGTCATAATTCTGAGGGACCCTTCCCCTGAGAGGGAGGCAGGTGACTCACGTGTACAAGGGTTTTGCAGAGCCTGGCGCAGAAATCAGAGGCACGGTCTGCAGGTTGTATGAGTGACGCAGGTACCTGTGCGGCCATTCCTCAATCTGAGGGAGCTAAGTGATTCTCCCTCGGCAAATGTTCACTCTGTACTCAACATGAATGCACATTATCTGGTAAGAACCGAAAAACCATATGGAGGAGACAATGAACCACAAAGAAATAACCTCCAGACACGTGGTATATCCATGGAAAGCGTGGACCGGATGGAGTTTAATTTTCTCGCTGGCTTGTCGAAATGGGCCCTCAGCGTTATGAGGTCACTTGACCTGCGAAAACAAACACTGCATTTCCTGTACAGCTTAGCCAAGGCGAAATGGTAGGAGAAATCATGCCTACTGGCATTCATCAAAGTTGTATTACACTTTGTGTGTGATGCTGATAAACATTCTCTTTCCCTTTCTGTATGTTTTGTGAGGACAACGAATTCCTGTGGCGGTATTGGTGGCACAGATGCCGTCAGAATATATACACTAACTGAGCATTTGGTGATGGGATGGATTTGTAAGAGGCACACATCTGCAGACACTAGCATGAGCACGGATAATTAGGCAGTGTGGGTAGTCTCAATTCTAACGCAATGGAAATATAAAGGTTCCTTTAAGCTCACTCTTCTCAGAGCCAAAGTCTTGATTTATTATCACTACCAGGTGCCAATATGAGCCTCGTGGCAGGCATAAACACACAGTTTGTATTGGTGTTTGACCAATCCAGTGGGTCCTTCTGTATTAGCTGCCTGGTTCTTTCCCAGAAGCCATAATCTTTACCTAAATATCAATGGCATTGTAGTTCTTCATCTGGGTATTATCCACCCAACATCCCAAGCACTGTAACATTGGCAAAGACTGAAATGTACCACGTAGATGTCTGGTCTTGGAAATAACCTGTGGTTACGTCCCATAATCAATTTGTGTCTATTAATTCTACCAGATTCTTTAGGCTGTTTGCTAGGACTGCGATAACAAAGTAACCACAGACTGGATGCCTTAAATGCTTGACATTTATTTCTCACTCTCTGTCATAAGATAGTCTTAAGAGATAAGAACTGCCTGGATATCCCACCAAACCACTCACAGACCCCATACCCTGACTGACATCATACTCACAGGCAAGGATCTTGGAGGTCATGGTAGGATACAGGCTCCAAAAGAAAGGAGATAAATCCTAGGACGATTTAAATAGTTCAGATCTTTCTCCTGCCATGGCTACATTCCAATCTTCTTGTGTTTTGTTTTTTTTTTGCGGTATGCGGGCCTCTCACTGCTGTGGCCTCTCCCGTTACGGAGCACAGGCTCCAGACGCGCAGGCTCAGTGGCCATGGCTCATGGGCCCAGCCGCTCCGCGGCACGTGGGATCCTCCCGGACCGGGGCACGAACCCGCGTCCCCCGCATCGGCAGGCGGACTCTCAACCACTGCGCCACCAGAGAAGCCCCCCAATCTTGTTTTTCTCCTACCACCAACTATAAATTCCAGTGAGTAACGGAAGACTATAAAAGTTAATTCCCTTTTAAATTATTCCCGTTGTAAGATTTTCATTAACTGCAAGAGGGGGTGGACAAAGAGCATTTAAAGGCTCCCATGCTTTTCAATCTGTGAATTCTAAAGTTAATTGAAAGAAAAAATGGTAATTTCAGATGTGGTAAAGGAAGGGAATAAGGAAATTTTAGATCCTTGAAAGGGGGGCAATTTGAGGCCCTCATCTCAAGGAGTCTGATTTTTTCCTCCCTTGTGCATTCTGAGATTTCCATGAGTAGTTAAAAGAAAATTAAAAGTGAGAGAAGAGAGTGTTGAGAATAAAGAAATCGCTTTCGCCAGGAGCTGAGGAAATGTCCTGCCTAGGCTTTTCACAACAGGCGTTCAGTTCATAGAAGCACGTCAAGAAAGAATGGAGGTTTAGAAACACAAGTCATATCTAGAAATGGAAAGACAAGAGTCCAGGGGTCTTGAATAAGTAGCCTGTCGGGGGGGGTGATAAAATCACGTGATGTAGGGCATCGTGTCCTGTGTGGACCTGATATAAACTAGGCTCTGTTGTAGAGAGATTCGTACACAAACCCATAAGGTGCAGTCTTGCATTTTCTTTGAAATTAAGTTGATGCTGATCTTTGATGATGCACGTTTAATGTCGCAATGCCCCTCCAAGTTATATATGAGAACGTATCCCCACATTAGAACTTGTCTAGGGACATTCAGAGCCGTGCCTTTTTCAATAGCCACAAAAATGGAGACCATCCCAATGTCCATGGATAGATGAATAGATAAACAAAATTTGGTCTGTCCATATAATCATAACATATTGTATGATCATAAAAAGGAATAAAATAGTGGCACAGGCTACAGTATGGATGAATCTTGAAAACATGCCAAGTGAAAGAAGCCGGTCACAAAAGACCACGTGGTGTGTGAGTCCATTCATAAAAAATCTGCAGAACAGGCAAACCTGTAGAGAGAACGTAGATGCAGGGTTTCCAGGGGCTGGGAGGCGAAAGGGAAGGAGGAGGGAGTTAATGGGTACAAGATCTCTTTACAGAAAATGAAAATGTTCTAAAATGGATGGTGGTAGTGGCGCAATTCTGTGAATAAACTAAAAAACGCAAAATCGCATGTTTTTCAGGAGTACATCATATGATATGGGAATTTAATGCTGATTTTTGAAAGATACATGCCTAATATTTGATTTTTAAAGAAAGATCCTTATATATAGTCTTTTTCCCCCATGTATTCTATTTTCTCCCCCACTGCCTGCAGTTCTGCAGTGTGAAAAGCCCAGGATCTCCATAGCAATAACTTTCTGAAAACGGCAGGGTGTACCATTATTTTGTTTGGATTTGAGAAAATCAATTTCCTCTTCTATCTCCTCCAGTCCAGCGTGATCTGTGGACAATGCTGTCATCCCCCTGGATCTCTGCATTGTATACTTTCATCTACCAAAAGCCCTCAATGGGACTTAAGTTCTTTTCTGAAAACATTATTCCAAGGTATTTATATTGATGAGTTTATTCACTATAGTATTTTCGTGAAATGCGCTTCAGGGTTTTAGTCTGCTCCACGGAGAAAACGTTACAGGTTTTTCTCTGTTTTGTTTCTTGCTGCTGCCCGTTTGAGACAAGTAATAGCAGAGACAAATAGTTGATTCACGGGGAAAGAGAAAAAAAAGAAAAGGAGACAAATAATGAGCAGCTTTACGCGCTCTGAGAGCACCCAGACTAAAATCAGTGAGGGTCCTGATAGCCTGAGATGTAAGGAAACACAGCTGCTGTGATTCACGGAGCATGTTTATTGAGAAAGCACGGCCTTTCTGCGGGTACCTCCCCAGGGAGACGTGAGATGTAGCCCGAAGGCTGGCACTGGAAGTGACAGCCTGTAGATGGGTGGTCCAGCCTCCTTGACTCTGCTCAGTGACCCCCATCTTCTCCAGAAGCATCAGCAGCCCAGGCCAGTGAGACCTACCTGAAGCCACCGAATCCCCCATCCACGATCACTCCCACTCCTGGCCTCACCACACCACCAGCCTCTGGAAACTCTAAATTTCTCCTCTTCCGCTAGGTCCTGACTGCATTCACTCATCTCTTAAGCAACTCGCTCCACCACTCACGTCACCATTTTGCCTATATATTCAAAACCCATTTTATTCCACTGCCGTGTAATTTTCCTACCTAGGGAAAAATCAGAATTTATACTCCTACTCACTAATGCACACACACACACACACACACACACACACACACACACACACACCAGCTTCTAATGTGAAAGCATCTTGGAATTATTGGAATTAGCCCCATTAGGTCATGAAATATATTATGTGTATTCCTCCTGATATCTATTTGCTATTATAGAAATCTTGCCTCATTAATCATAAATGATTTTAATCTATAGCTGTTGGTATTCAATGATGCCAAAACCATAAAATAAAGCTTTAAAACTTTTCTTTCTTTTTTTATTATTATTTTATTTTTAAAAAATTTTTATGGGAGTATAGTTGATTTACAATGTAGTGTTAGTTTCTGCTGTACAGCAAAGTGAATCAGTTATACATATACCTATAGCCACTCTTTTTTAGATTCTTTTCCCACATAGGTCATTACAGAGTATTGAGTAGAGTTCCCTGTGCTCTACAGTAGGTCCTCATTAGTTATCTATTTGATATATAGGAGTGTGTACACGTCAATCCCAATCTCCCAATTTATCCCTCCCCCCGCCTTACCCCCTGATAACCATAAGTTTGTTTTCTACATCTGTGACTCTTTTTTTTTTTTTTTTTTCGCTATGCAGGCCTCTCACTGTTGTGGCCTCTCCCGTTGCGGAGCACAGGCTCCGGACGCGCAGGCCCAGTGGCCATGGCTCACGGGCCCAGCCGCTCCGTGGCATCTTCCTGGACCGGGTCACGAACCCGTGTCCCCTGCATCAGCAGGCAGACTCTCAACCACTGCGCCACCAGGGAAGCCCTCTGTGACTCTATTTCTGAAATGTTTTCTTTCTTGATACACGGTCTGAAGCAGCTGGTGTAGCACTGGATGAGTCTGATACATTATATAAAATTTACAGGACAGGGCTTCCCTGGTGGCGCAGTGGTTGAGAGTCCGCCTGCCGATGCAGGGGATACGGGTTCATGCCCCGGTCCGGGGAAGATCCCACATGCTGTGGAGCGGCTGGGCCCGTGAGCCATGGCCACTGAGCCTGTGCGTCCAGAGCCTGTGCTCCGCAACGGGAGAGGCCACAACAGTGAGAGGCCCGCGTACCGAAAAAAAAAAAAAAAAAAAAAAAATTTACAGGACAAAACATTTACACTTGGGACTTTTTAAGAATCTCATTGACACCATCCTCGATAATTGGATGATAATACTTTATATATCATGTTATTATTTGCGTGATTTTTGTTTTACCTGAAAATGATTTCGTCTAGGTTTCACATTTCTTATATATCATGCATCAATTAACTTACATATTGTAAAATTTAGTTCCTTTCTGCTGTCCTCTGAAGTCTCTTTTCTAACACCTTCCCTGATTTTTGGTATCATTTCAACATTTTAATTGCCATCAATGGTATTCATACTTTTATATTCTCAAGCCACAGACCTTATATTAGATCTGCATCAATTATCCTGTTTTCAGTGATTTGGGTGATGCCCAAAGTAAAATCAGTGAGAATATTTGTACATCTGTATCATTATTGCTGTTTAAACAGCCAAATCAGTTATGTTGCCACCACTGAGTTTTTTGTCTCTACAGTCAACAGTATTTCTACATCTTTGGCAACAACAAAGTTTAGATGCTGACCGTCTTTATACCTTCTACTTCATTTGAGAATACGTATAGATGTGCATTTCTAAAATCTTGGGGTTTTTTTTCTTCTCTGACCGCTTTTCCTAAGACAAAAATACCAGTCTTCTGTAGAAAACACTTAGTATTTTCCAGCTATTTACAAATCCTGTTACAAGTACTAGAGCTGACTCTTTGTCTTTAAAATACTGACTTATCTAAGAAACAGAAACAGGCTCACAGACACAGAGCACAGACTTGTGGTTGCCAAGGGGGAGGGGGAGGGATGGATTGGGAGTTTGGGATTAGCAGATGCAAACGATTACATGTAGGATGGATAAACAACAAGGTCCTACTGTAGAGCACAGGGAACTCTATGGAATGTCCTATGATAAACCATAATGGAAAAGAATATGAAAAAGAATGTACATATGTGTATAACGGAATCCCTTTGCTGTACGGCAGAAATGAACACAACATTGTAAATCAACTATACTTCAATAAAATAAATTAAAAAGAAACAAACCGAAAAATACTGACTTCCTCTTTGAGAACAGGTCAGTTAGTTTGAATGGAGATTGTCTTAGTCAGCTTGGGCTGCCATAAAAAAATACAATGGACTGGGTGCCTTAAACAACAAACATTTATTTCTCACAGTTCCGATGGCTGGACATCCAGATCAAAGTGCGGGCAGGGCTGGGTTCTGGTGAGGACTCTCTTCTGGTTGACAGACGGCCACCTTCTCTCTGTGTCCTCACGTGATGGACAGAGAAAGCTTGCTCCCTGGGGCCTCTTCTTTTTTTTTTTTTTTTTTTTTCTGTACGCAGGCCTCTCACTGCCTCTCCCTCTGCAGAGCACAGGCTCCGGATGCACAGGCTCAGCGGCCATGGCTCACGGGCCCAGCTGCCCCGCAGCATGTGGGATCTTCTCGGACCGGGGCACGAACCTATGTCCCCTGCATCGGCAGGCGGACTCTCAACCACTGCACCACCAGGGAAGCCCGGGCCTCTTCTTATAAGGACACTAATCCCACTCTCATGACTGCAGCTAACCCTAAACACCACCCTGTCCCCTTCTCCCCTGCCAAGGCCCATCTCCAAATACCATCCCACTGAGGGCTAGAGCTTCAACATACGAATTTTTGAGAAGTCTCAAAATTCACTGTATAAAGAAGACTATAAACACAAACCTTTATAATGATTGTCTTTTAAAAATGATCATTCTGTGTCTTTACCATGTTCTGGGGTTCCACTTTTGCTGTTTACACCGGACCTCCCAAAAAGGGCCCTTCAAGCTTAACTTGTGCCTTTTTCTTCTCTCCTGTATCAGTCAGCACTGTTTCCTTCTTCTAAGTAGCACTGAAATCCTTTATCTGCCCAGAAACCTTTACCTCCACTCTTATTTGTACTGAAATTCAACTTTTAAAAGTGCAGTTAATCTTAAGGGAAACTTACAGAGGGGAGGAACCTCGTCATGCAAAATGGACAGTCACCCAGCAAATGAAGACTGGTTTTCACTTCTAATATTTGATTTTGTGTTTATATGACAGTTAGAGGATCTTCTCCCTTTAGTGTGTGTGTGTGTGTGTGTGTGTGTGTGTGTGTGTGTGTGTGTGGTTTATTTTACTTCCCTAACATGGAATTTACATACATCATCTATGGTTAAACTTTAAAGTTGATTAATAATGGGAATTCCCTGGTGGTCCAGTGGTTAGGGCTCCGCTTTCACTGCCGAGGGCCCGGGTTTGATCCCTGGTGGGAGAACTAAGATCCCGCAAGCCCCGCCATGCAGGCCAAAAAAAAAAGTTGATTACTATTAACTTTAAATGTATTCAAAATCACTTCTTGTTTTATCCACATAAACCTGGCATTGATTCCTATTCACATAGATCTGGATGTTACAAAATTAATTATTGTCCTGCCTTATTCATTTCTTCCTCATTTTCACTATCTTATTATTTCTAGTTTTTCTAATGATTCGGACAAACCCTTGAATAATGTCCATAAGTCTCTGTCACCATACGTCATCTTTTCAATGTCCACTTTCTTCCTCTGTGAAGAGGGATAACAAGACGTATTTCCACTTCTACCTGACACTCTCTGTCCATCCACTTCTACTCTGGATTAATGGGATGACTACCCTACTTTGCATTTGTATAACAAATAAATTATGCATGACAAACACCTGCCTCAGTGCTTTCTACCATTCATAATATGTTGCATTTGGATTTAATATTCACCCACTTGACTGGCTGGTTTTGGACTCCCTTTTTCTTTTAAGAAGGGCTCCTTTATGTTTTCCAGGGTCTCCTATGTTTGGAAATGTCTTTCTCTGACATTTACAGTTGAATGATGATAGCTCAGGATACAAAATGTTTCCATCTCTGTGACTTGCTCCGGGGTCTTTCAAGCATTGTTACCTTGTAGGTCACTCTATCACTGATAAAAAGTCCTGCATCCACAATCCCTTATCACATGATTGAGTTATGCATAAATTCAGCTTGTTTTCTGTCCTGATGCTGCTATCATTTTTTGATCTAATATAGTTTGAATTTGAGTTCTTTATTTCATGTTAGCTTAGAATACAGAAATCTAACCTCCAGGTCTAACTCCTTTAAGTTTTTCTGCTCTGTTGTTGTCAAGGTTTATTTCATTTTTATAACATCATTGTTTTTCTCTCCAACACACTGTAAATCAACTATACTTCAATAAATATTTTTAAAAATAATTTTAAAAAACGATTTTAAAGAATCTTGGTGACCACGGCAGATGGAAAAATCTTAGAAGTTTAGTGAGATTTAAAGTAGAATAAAATAAAAATATAAGTAGTTAAAAAAACAAAAACAAAACCCTGTTCTTCCTGAGGCCTTGCTGTGGCTGATGATGGGGTCTTCTGCTAATTCATCTTTCACTCCCCCGACCCTCTCTCAGAGAAAGGCACCTCTTGTGCCTGATGCAGTGTTCTGGGATGTAAAATAATACTCCAGGTGATTCATCAACACAGAGAGAGTGATTCAAGGCACCAGTGTTGACGGAGCCCGTTTTAATGAAGGCACCACAGACCATACGTAGGACGTTGGATCGTTCCCTATCTCATTCCTATTTCTTTTATGGGTGGAAAACAAACCAGGTATTTCCAGCCAACATAGGGTACTCTGAATTGAGCTGGATTGCAGATTGGCACAGTGGGAGTGATTTTTAACAACTTCCCCTCTTCCATGACCAACTATTTCCTAAGGAATTGTTCCTCGGGGAACATGGTATGGGAGCAGAACATAAAAAACGTCGGTAGGAAATACGGAGAGTGGTGACATCCTATTTTATGTGGTTGACAAACACAAGGCCGGGTCCTCAGCCTAGCCTGTCTATCCATCCTGTGATCAGATTGTCAAGCTCGGTGGTGAGCATCCTGGGCAATAAGTCTATGCTACAAATCATGCCCTTTCTGCCTTTTTACTATTCTCAAGGGTGGCAAAGAGCTTGGAGAACCCTTTCAATCACTCTTGTTTCACACTGTGTCTCAATTTTATATTTTGAATGACTTTAGGGGGAAGAAAGGTGGTTAAAAGTTACAAATGTATTCCTAAGAAAACAGTAATAAAACTTTCAGTAAAAAAAAAAAAAAAAAAAAAAGAAATACATTGGAGTTAACGTCCTGTGCTGTATTTTAATGAAATATTATATAACGTAAAAGAGGAACCATGTATTATCATTTGGCAAAGGTTATTAGACACTGTAGAACATGTCTTCTGCTTTCTCTAATACACATGCCTATGTGGTTAGTCCTACCACAATGAGTAGGTGAATGGGCTGTGCGTTCTGGCATCGTACAGGCAGCTGACTGTAGTGTTTTCATAAAGCATTTGTAAACCTTGTTCTTACTCATCGTTCAATCCGCTCTCACTGCTGATTTTCTCTGAAATCCATCTTATCCTAGGGATAAGTGACATCCATGCCTGTTTACATAAAATAGTGGAAAAATCCACACACGTTTTATGTTATTTTATTTTTTTCACACCTTTATTGGAGTTATAATTGCTTTACAATGGTGTGTTAGTTTCTGTTGTATAACAAAGTGAATCAGCTAAACGTATACATATGTCCCCATATCCCCTCCCTCTTGCATCTCCCTCCCACCCTCCCTATCCCACCCCTCTAGGTGGACACAAGCACCAAGCTGATCTCCCTGTGCTAAGCGGGTGCTTCCCACTAGCTATCTCTTTTACATTTGGTAGTGTATATATGTCCATGCCACTCTCACTTTGTCCCAGCCTTGCCTTCGCCCACTGTGTCCTCAAGTCCATTCTCTACATCTGCATCTTTATTCTTGCCCTGCCCCTAGGTTCATCAGTACCGTTTTTTTAGATTCCATATATATGCGTTCACACACGGTATTTGTTTTTCTCTTTCTGACTTACTTGACTCTGTATGACAGACTCTAGGTCCATCCACCTCACTACAAGTAACTCAATTTCATTCCCTTTTATGGCTGAGTAATATTCCACTGTATATATGTGCCACATCTACTTTATCCATTCATCTGTCGATGGACACTTAGGTTGCTTCCATGTCCTGGCTATTGTAAATAGAGCTGCAGTGAACATTGTGGTACATGACTCTTTTTGAATTATGGTTTTCTCAGGGTATGTGCCCAGTATCCATACCCATTTTTTTCAGCAGAAAATTCTGAGGAAAATGTACATGTCAATCGTACAAATGGCCTCTTATCAAAATTGTAATAGGTGTGCGTATACACGCTCACATAGAGTGTTGATGGATGGTCCACTGTTCATTATTAAGATAATAGAGGGGGAAACGTTAAGTATTGGGAGCTAGGGTTCTCATAGTGTAAGGAGAAATTCAAGGGTAGGAACATAAGACCCACATGGGAATGGCTTGAAATTGAAGATATCATTGTAAAATATTGATTTCTAAAGTATGCGTATGCAAGTAAATGTGTGTATGTGCTTGCGTGGGTGTGTGTAAACGCGGGCATGTGGAGATTCATGCATACATACATACATTGCCTATGTCTATTCACTCAAAGAGCCAAGGAGCAAGACCCCCAGTAGCAATGAGCCAACGTTGTGCCTTGTTACTTTCTAATACTACCAATCCTTACTCAAGGAAGCAGATCTTACAGATATGGCTGATTGCATGGCTGGGAGATGTTAAGATGAACCTGGAATATCTCCAACGGCCAAAAAGTAAGGAAGTGCTCAAAAATAGTAGAAGAACTTCTCAGAAGGACATAGAAGCTGTAATAAAGGAGCTCCCATTCTGGGAAAATTTGAGCACCAGATAAAACAAGTATCGTAATAGATTATGTCCTTCGACAGATGAAGGGATAAAGAAGATGTGGCACACATATACAATGGAATATTACTCAGCCATGAAAAAGAATGACATAATGCCATTTGCAGCCACATGGATGGAACTAGAGATGATCATACTAAGTGAAGTAAGTCAGAAAGAGAAAGACAAATATCATGTGATATCACTTATATGTGGAATCTAAAATATGACACAAGTGAACTTATCTGCAAAAGAGAAACAGACTGGGCTTCCCTGGTGGCGCAGTGGTTGAGAGTCCGCCTGCTGATGCAGGGGACATGGGTTCGTGCCCCGGTCTGGGAAGATCCCACATGCCGCGGAGCGGCTGGGCCCGTGAGCCATGGCCGCTGAGCCTGCGCGTCCGGAGCCTGTGCTCCGCAACGGGAGAGGCCACAACAGTGAGAGGCCCGCGTACCGCAAAATAAAATAAATTAAAAAAAAAAGAAAAAGAGAGAGAAACAGACTCACAGACAGAGAACAGACTTGTGGTTGCCAAGGAGGAGGAGGAGAGGGACAAATTAGGAATTTGGGATTAACAGACACAAACTACTATATATAAAATAGATAAATAACAAGGCCCTGCTGTAGAGCACAGGGAACTACATTCAATATCCTGTGATAAACCATCATGGAAAAGACTATATATACATAAATATATATTTAACTGAATCACTTTGCTGTGTACCAGAAATTAACACAACATTGTAAATCCACTATACTTCCATAAAATATATTTTTAAAAAAAGATAAGCGAGGCTTATGCCCTTATGGGTGGCATTCTTGTGGATTTTAACCATAAAACACACAAGAAAATAAAGAAAAGCTTAAACGTGTAACTTGACAAAGTCATAAATTTTGCCAAGCACAGAGAGGGAGTGCTGAGAGAGGGATGCGTGAGGTCTAATTTAAATAGGATAGACAAGCGAAAGCTTTGGGAAGTAATTTATGTTGAGGCTTGAGTCCGGAAGAGAAGGCAACCTTTTGAAGGTGAGAGAAGCAGCATTGGAAAGAGCACGGAAGCTGTGCAAGGGCTCCGTGGAGTCACTGAACAAGGCTGGTTCTAGAAACACACATACCATGAGTGTGGCTTGGCTGTGCGATGCAGAGAGAATGGAAGAAGATGACATAAAAGAAGAACCAACTCGTGTAGGACCAAAAGGAACTTCATCATCATAGAAATCAGAAGCCATTGCTGGATTTTCTGCAGAGAGAACAGTAATCAGGTTCACATTTTTACCTCTTCACAATTTGAGAGGCAATTTTTATCTTTATTTTTTTTGGATGTGGACCATTTTTTAAAGTCTTTATTGAATTTGTTACAATATTGCTTCTGTTTTATGTTTTGCTTTTCTTGGCCGCGAGGCACGTGGGCTCTTAGCTCCCCGACCAGTGATCGAACCCGCACCCCCTGCATTGGAAGGCGACGTTTTAACCACTGGACCGCCAGGGAAGTCCCAGCAATTTTTATTTTTCACATAAGGCAAATAACATGTGTTCTACTGATATGTTATTTTGTCATTATTATCCTTACCATCTGTGAAGCAGACTCCTCCCATGTCATACGTAGGTTTGAATTTTCAAGGTACAGTGTAACTAACATCAGTTACTGAAAACATACTATGACAACTAATCAGAAATATACAAAATTACTTACATTATAAAAGAGTTAGGGCTTCCCTGGTGGTGCAGTAGTTAAGAATCCACCTGCCAATGCAGGGGACACAGGTTCGAGCCCTGGTCCAAGAAGATCCCACATGCCACAGAGCAACTAAGCCCGTGCACCACAACTACTGAGCCCGCGTGCCACAACTGCTGAAGCCTGCATGCCTAGAGCCCGTGCTCCACAACAAGAGAAGCCATGGCAATGAGAAGCCCGCAAACCGCAACAAAGAGTAGCCCCCGCTCGCCGCAACTAGAGAAAGCCCGCGCGCAGCAATGAAGACCCAACACAACCAAAAACAAATAAAATAAATAGAAATTATAAAAAGGAATAAACGAGTTAGCATGTAAAGGAATCTTATTAAAGGCGTAACTGATCAATGCTTTTTGTTAACAAATGACCCACGCTTGAACAATGTTGTTCAGAAATTAGCTTCCGCTATAGTATATAAAACCGTAATAATGATCTCTGCAAAAGTCGGACACTCAGGAAAAGAGAATTTGTTTCTCAGTATTTATTCAGATACTTGGATGATTCAAACGAGTTATCTATCATTTCTTCCTTGACAATAGATGCACTGAGGGGCTAGCTTAACTACCTTAGCCAAACAATGGTATCCCTCAAGACAGGCAAAGAATTGCCATATTTCATCCTAAGTGGGAGATTTAAGATGGTACATACATGCTTATCTGCCAGTCTTCTGTCCCTGGGAATCCACATTTACAAGGTGTTATACACAAGGAAATCTCCATAGATCAAGTAATTACTGTTTCTTTTCATTCATAACTAAAGGTCCCTACACCAATAATTACACAGATATATTTCAGAGTAAAAACTATTATTTGCGTCACTTGTTGGCTGTTTATCCACGATGGATTTAAGCAACCCAACTAGCATCAACTCTATCATTGGTAGAGGAAAGTGAGTACAATTTGGAAAAATAAGAAAAGAAACCACTATGGAAACTAAGATGGAAAACTGAGAACTTTTATACCTTGTTCAGAAGCAGTAGAAAATTATTCCACTCTTAGATTTCTTAGTCACGAGAAATAACCAAATCTATTTTTCCAACAGCAGCACAGCCTGTAATCATTTGTTAGGTAACAACACTGAAGTCCTCGTGATTGAAACAGAAAAGCACCTAAACTTTATCTCTCCTCATCTGTCAATTCCTGTTCCGTCTGAAGTTTGCAAACATTACAGATGGAGACCCCGAACCATTTTCTCTCGGAAGGAGAGGTGTTTAAGAAGTCCCATTTCTGGGACTTCTAAAAATAAACATCCAGAGTACCCACATTGTGTTTAGAGAGATGAACCTTCAACCTTGATGGGGCAATGGTTAGATTCCTGAGGTACAAAACATAATTTTGATGAAGGTACATACTTGAGTGAAAGTCTATCATAAACAGAGGTGGGCAGGAAATGTTAAGTCACTGCATCTGTATTGGTTTTAAACTATCTTTCATGGACCGTATATAAAATTCTAAGCTAAAGATATGTCTTCTGAAATCGTGAAGGGATCACGTGTCTGTCTTCTCCTTTCAATATCTCAGTAGTTCTCCTTATACAGAATGCTTTTCCCACTCTCGTCTGTAGATATTTAGACGTTCCTCAACTTTTGAAGTCTTCAGTATCTTTAGTGTTTAATAAAGGTCTTCCTCCCTCTTCTTTCTCCATCTCTGTCTTGCTATTTTTTTCCTCTCTCCCCTTTTCCCTCTAAAAATTCAATCTTAAAATGTAACATTTCTTTTTTCTGGACGTAGAAAGTTTTTCTCCTCCTCATCTTTCATTAATATGTTCTGCACTTGTTTTCTCTATTAAGACAGATATTTGACTTCCTGAATCTGCCTTCTTTCTCTTCTCATTTTCCCCAGCTTTTTATTTTTTTATTTTTTAAAAATTATTTAATTAATTTGTTTGTTTATGGCTGCATTGGGTCTTCGTTGCTGCCTGCGGGCTTTCTCTAGTTGCGGCAAGCGGGGGCTACTCTTCATTGCGGTGCACTCTCACTGCAGTGACTTCTTTTTTGCGGAGCACAGGCTCTAGGTGCGTGGGCTTCAGTAGTTGTGGCACGCAGGCTCAGTAGTTGTGGCTCGCGGGCTCTAGAGCACAGGCTCAGTAGTTGTGGCGCACAAGCTTAGTTGCTCCGTGGCATGTGGGATCTTCCCGGACCAGGGCTCGAACCTGTGTCCACTGCATTGGCAGGCAGATTCTTAACCAGTGCACCACCAGAGAAGCCCACTCGGTTTTTATTAAGTGTACATATAGATGGAATAATGCTAAAAAGTCTCTTTACACACACATATTTCAAACACAATGGATATGTATAATCCAACATTTCCTATGTTGGGATATAAAAATAATGTTTCATATGATTAAAATTATTTTAAAATTATTGAAAGCTTCTTTGTCAAATCACAATATGATTTCAAAATTGGAGTCTACAATGAAATCAGTATTGTATGGTCAAAACACTCATTCAATTTACATCTGAGATACTCGTTTTACACATTCGAATGTAATTCTAGTTAGAAAGAAATAAAAACAAATGAATGCTTATTAGAGGTTCAAATGTATTGACATTTTACTTCTCATACTAGTAAATTATGTCAAAATAGTAAAAGTTGTACACAAAAATGAAACTTTTATTTTGCTTTCTGTCTCTAGAAAATGAACTCATTCTATTTAAAATCAAACATTTGTTAAATTTAGTGTTTTGTTCTACAAGAGGGTGTTTTGGTTTGGGAGTAGTGTTTAATGTGAGTTTACAGATGATAGACAGATGGGTAGATGGGTGGGTGGTTAGAGGTAGATAGATAAATAGACATTTATTTATTTTAAAATATTCAAGGTAGACTAACATCAGATAATGACATAAATATATACGAAGAGTTCCGTTCAGGTTTTTATTGTGCTTCATACATTTCCCACAATTGTAACAAAGCTAAATGCAAAATTACTGTAGAAGAGGTTCATACTTTTTGTATTATTTATACAAGTATGGAGACAACATACAAACCAGTTAGGAAACTCTCCCCAAGAGGCCAGCCATTCATGCAGTGTTTTGCTAAGTAACATTGTTTTTCCTTCAGCACCTCCAATTTCTCTTCTTTGTATTTCCTTTTGCCTCTGGAGTATTGGTGTCACACGGCAGTAGGTTTTCCCAGAACCCTGTGATAAACTGAAGCGTTTTTCTCTGCCGCTATAACTAATCATGCTTACACCTGGAATAATCATTGCCCTATTTACTGAGCATATGAGAAAATCCCATCATAATTAATATCGGAGGCTATGTTCCATTTGCATCATCCACCTTGCTGCAGATAAATGAGTGCCTGGGAAGAGAAAGGAAGGTTAAGGTGCACCCTGCAGTTTACCTGTGTTCCATTTCTGAATATTTGAAAGATGAAGCATGTTTGCTCTCACAATGTTTCTTACATGCAGCCTAGCGTCGCCTGCACTCAGAACAGAAGTGAGCCCAGCTGGCAGACAAAAATAGGGGCATCATCTAGCATTTCTTAAACATGTTTCTTAGAACCCCTGCCCTAAGGTGACCCACATCCAGGGTGTGAAGACTTCAGAAACTTACTGCTGTGTTGTAAATTTCTTTGGATATCATCATAAATGTCTCTCCACTCGTAGAGCCACTGGAAGATGTCTTACTTTTTTGACGTGGACCTACTTTCTAACCTTCTGCAGGACCCGGCCTCTCTTCTGCAGAAGGTGCTGGATTATGCGAATAAAACTACATCACGTCCTGTTAGGTTTGAATCTCCAGTTATCACCAAATATATTTTTGTATACCTGTGTCTCATGCACTAGTTGGAATGCACGTATATGAAGCGGGGGTTTGGTGTTTATTGGAAATTCAAATTTAACTGTCCACCCTCTATTTTATGAAACACTCTAAATTACATATAAGATAGAAAAGAAGTAATAATGTCTTCTGATACAGAAAATCAGTTTATAGACAGAGCTGTAGATATTTAATATGTGGGTTAATGCATTGCCTTCTTGTTGCGAAAACATAATTTTTCTTTATGTATTTGAGTGTTTCCCTTCATTCTGGACGTGACTTCTACATCTCTGCATATCTGTCTACATATAAATAAAACTTAAAAATATTAATGAGTGTCCATACATGCATATATGTGTATAATTATATTATGTATTATATCTGTGTATATATAGTATATATAGATACATGTCTATATATTACTTATATGAAAGGACCATATTTGTAACTTAAAAAATGGTTAGATATTGCCTATGTCAGCAAATTTATATTTCATGTGATACAAAATACTACAGATATGTATGTCCACATATCCATGTGTCTGTGATCTATCCATCTCCCCATGTATCCGTTCATCCATCCACATCCGTCTCTTTTATATGTTTCCCTATATCTTTCGATTCCTTCCCACGGGTGTTGACCCCAAAGACCACTCGTAATAAGCACCGGCAGCCCAGAATCTGCAGCCCAGAGAAATTAACTTACACCCCACCCCAAATGCAAAGGACACCACATCTTTGCGTGATCCATGACCACTGTCTGCCTGCCCTGCTAAAACAGAATTTATTCATTCATGTCTCAGTTCCTTTGTTGACTTATCGAGCATGGCTGAGCACCTCCTGTTTGCCACACCGTGTAGGTAGTATTGAGGATAAGGGGCCCGTTCTTTGCACCTAGAGACCTCCCAAGCTAGAAGATGGTGAGAGAAAAAATACCAAGTATTTTAATAGGCGGTTTCATAGAAGTTTTGGAAGTGACCTTCTAGAGGCAGCAAGATAGACGGGATACACAGACTCCTTGAACTTTCATGTTTGCTCAGGAGTCTTGAACAGGCACATTTGATTAACTAGACCTCCTACTCTTATTTTAAGAAAAGAAGGACATTAAGGACTTCCCTGGCGATCCAGTGGTTAAGGACTCGCCACTTCCAGGGCAGGGGGCACAGGTTCGATCCCCAGTTGGGGAACTAAGATCCCACATGCCGCACGGTGTGGCCAAAAAAAAAGGAAATTAGAAAGAGAAGGAGCGGGGGGTGAGAAAAGACAGAGAAGGGAAAGGAAGCAGGTGGTGGGAAGGACAAATGGATTAAAGTAAAAATCCTCCAAAATATTTAATTCAACTCCAGTGTCATTTTAAGCAGATAACTAGCTTTTTCATCACTGTCCATCTCTGTTTGTCCCTCTGACCCATGAGCTGGATATTTTATTCATAACTAACCGTGCATGAGTAATATATAAAACAAAATAATGTAACCTTCTGAAATGAGTCTTATTATATAGAATCAGGTAGTATCCTTTTACAATTTGTTATTTAAAAATCAGGTCCCGTTTTCTGAGATTGATTTTGCGTGTTCTTTTAAAATGTCGTATTTTCATAAAATGTATATTTTAATCCATAAACAAGTGACTTGGTCTCTGACCCGCATCCTCACCACCACCAAAAATGTACTTGGCACAAAAGAATGTTTTGCCCAAACATAACACTACATATATATTTTTTTCCTGTGACGCATTAGGAACGTATAACTAGGATGCCACACACGTGAATGATGTGTATCTTTACGTGGCACTTGAAAGGGCCTCAGTAGCACGTGATGATTGTGTGTGTTTCTCAGAACAGCTCCCACTCACGATACACAAGCACGTAGCAAATTAAAAAAAAAAAAAATTTGCATAACACTCTTCCCATTGACTTTAATTTGCTATTCATGGAAACGATGCTCAGAAATCATAGCACTTAAAAGACGCAGGGGTTCTCCCTCTTGATCCGCAGGATCATTTTTTTCACTTTCTTCAACTTTCAATTGGATGGACACTCATGGAAAGCATGCATAAAATCCAGTCTACTCTGAATTTAGATCAGAGAGATAGTTTTTATATTCATGCTGTAGTTCATTTACTTGATATGGAGCACGTGGTAACGAAAGTATTTCTGAAAGGTTCTTGGCACTTCTCCCCTTGAGGTCTAACATTTTCAGAATTATAACACCAATTCCTTGAGTATATTTTGGAGAGGAATGAGAGGAAGATGCTTCTGTTAAAGGGGAAAGAATGTCTGTAGGAGGAAAGGATTTCTTTATAAATTCTTAGAATGACTAACCACCTTGTTTGAAATGTACGTAATTTCCAGCTAAAAAATAGACAGTATTCAAGAAAATATATAAACTAACAGTTGGCTAAGAAATGTCAAAGTGTGACCACGAATTAACTCACATTTTGAAATTATTTTGCCCTTGTGTTCATTCTCACTTTGGTTCTATCTTACATCATGTACCTTTATTTTCAAGTTACTTTTCTTTAAAATTGCTGTGTTCCCAGACAGAACAGACTTGTGGTTGCCACAGGGGAGGGGGGGTGGGAGAGTGATGGATGGATTAGGAGTTTGAGATTAGCAGATGCAAATTATTATGTATAGAATGGATCAACAAAAAGGTCCCACTGTAGAGCACAGGGAACTGTATTCAGTATCCCGTGATAAACCATCATGGAAAAGAAAAAAAAAAATGCTGTGTTCCAGCCATTTTCGAAATTTGACTGTTACCAAAACAAGCCCAGAAATTGTAATTTCTTTAACTAGTAAATGAAGACAATATAATCTGTTCTGCTTATTTTCATCAGAAAAGGAATGTATACACATATATATTATATATAATACATAGGCGCATATGTATAAATGGGCATACTATAAATATACATATATATTTAAAGGAAATTTTAAAACCATGAATATATATGCACATGCAAGTTACTTTTATTCCTTGTTTTAATTTAAAATAAATCTCAACCATGGCATGTCCTATTATATGCAGATGTTCCAGTTTTGAGGAGTATTTCTTTCTGTGGTAGGACGAGAAGTACGAATCTTTTTTTTTTTTTTTTTTTTTTTGCGGTACGCGGGTCTCTCACTGTTGTGGCCTCTCCTGTTGCGGAGCACAGGCTCCGGACGCCCAGGCTCAGCGGCCATGGCTCATGGGCCCAGCCTCTCCGTGGCATGTGTCATCTTCCCGGACCGGGGCACGAACCCATGTCCCGTGCATCGGCAGGCGGACTCCCAGCCACTGCGCCACCAGGGAAGCTCACGAATCATTTTTAAGTACAAATATACAGTATGATTTCACTTAAAATGGACCTAGTTTGTTTAGTAGGCATCACAGAAGGTGACTTGTGAATCTTACTTGCTGCCTATAGAATCTGAGGCTGTTTGGTGCAGGGAGAAACCACAGTCCTGAGTTTGTAGAAACAGTATAAGAAAATAAGTAATAGTCAACACATATTAAGATAGCTAGCAGATTTTTTTTTTTTTAATGAAAAATGTTGTAGCTGACGGTGGACTCACCCACGTATCTGTGGGAAATATTGACTCATTTTCAGATTTCCAAACTTTTTCCGTAATGGGACAGAGAGTCAACATTACCAGTTTTGTGAGCCATATGGTATCTGTCTCAACCACTCACCTCGGCTTTTGTAGCATGAAACCAACCACAGAAAATACACAAATGAATTGGTATGGCTGTGTCTCAATAAAACTTTATTTATAAAAGCAGTTGGCAACAGGTGGGCCGTAGTTGTCTGGCCCCTGATCTAGATAGTTGTGGCCATTATTACAGCCTGTGGTTGAAACTGGGATGCCACCTCCCCAGAGATTCAGTACCAAGACTACATCAGCCTGACCTTGATTTCTTCCAGGCAGTGCTTGCACATGGAAGGTTATAGACCAGTAAATAACTTCATAGTTACATTCAGGCACCTTGGAATAATCTGTTTCCTCAAAAATCAGATGACTCTTCTGGGTAAACAGGCTTCTTCTCAGTTTAATTGATCGTTCAAAGGGGTGAACTGTCTTGTTTATCACATCAACTCTTTACTCATCAAGACTCATTCCAAAAAAAATAAAAATGAAAGAATATTTAAAAAAATTTAAAAAAGACTCATTCCAAAGCCCTCCAATGTGAACCAGCCCCAAACTGTTGTACACAACCTTTGCCCACATTCAGACACCCACATCCGAGGGCCCAACTTAAAGCTCCAGAATTCAGACCTCCAAATGCTATTGATATTTTCTGTTGACCGCCCCATTTAAAAATATTCCCCAAACTCTCTAATTGGGGGTCTCCCTCTGCTGGGCTCGATCAACACATTATTCCGAGCATCTTCTTTTCAGGACTAGATGTCAGCACGGAGAATAAATACTTGTTCCAAATGAAGTTTTGTCGTTCTCATGGTTTCCCATAGCTCCAGGGAGACAGCTAGTCTTCTGCCTTTAGGGGGAAAAAGTCAGAAGAGGGAGCCTGTATTCCAGCCCTTGTCTTCTGAAGCAATGTTCAGTTTACTGGTTGTTCCAAATCAGAACAGAGGCTTCTTTGGGGTTCTTGCCATGCTGTGAGCTGGATTCATAATGAATAACTTTTCTGAGTGCATCTTAATTGAAAAGCATTCATGGCCTATCCTTACCAAATTCCTTTGAGGAAAGATTTACATGTTTAATGATGAGGCTTAGAGTAGCAGAAATTGGCACCCTACAGTGCCATTTGGTCCACCACTTATATGTGTAAATAAAGTTTTATCAAAACACAGACATTTGTTCACAGATTCTCTAAGGCTGCTTCCATGCTACACTGGCAGAGCTGACAGGCTTGACAGAAGAGCTGAAAGTGGCCTGAAAAGCTGAAAATGTTCACCTCTACAGAAGAGAGGTGGCTGACCCCTGGCCTACAGAAGTTACCTTGCTTACCAAAACCTGGAAGACAGCTAAGAAGTTCATGATGCTAATATTCACTCTGAAATGCCCTGGTCTCTCCCATTCTCCCCAACTCCTAGTAATGTCTGGGGTATGAACGGTTTGCAGAATAACATGTTTTTAGCACCTTATTAAAATGGTCCTGTTTCACCATTTCCAAATCTCCCTACATTTTGTTATTACAAGTTAGGAATTCGTCTCTAAATTCTGTTAACTTTGGATATGAAATAAGTTGTATCCCACTGCCATAAATAGTAACCTTTCTCTTTTTTTTTTTTTTATGGCATGTCAGGTTTTTCCTAAAGACACGTGGGTGTTGAGTGGTGTGCAGGAAATGGATGAGAATGGAAATTTCATGTCAACTGTTTCTCAAGGCCACCACACTGGAAATAAAGACAGATTTTAGACTGATATCAATTCACCAATTCTATTCATGGAATTCTCTAAGATCCTGTATAGACGAAAATAGAACATAAAACCTAAGGTGTATGCATCTCCCTGAAAGTACTCAAAAGTGCATGTACAGCTTTTTTAAAGGAAAGCAAAATGTGAGATTTTAACAAAGTCACACTTCCCCTTATTTGCTGGGGTATTTTCCATCCCACAATCCCTAAATAAATGCATATTTCTGTACACTTGCAGTCACTGTTCTCTGCTTCTCCGAAACTCATAAAGAAAATCCTTTATAGTTTTAAATATAGTTACAAAGCTCATGCTTTTAAAGGGCATTATTATTATCCATATCATAGGTTTCATATAATCCATATTATTTTTCCAGAAAAATCCCAAATTTCTAAGAACAGAACTTGCACCATGTCATAAAATACTGTATACTGTTTCATCAGTGAATTGCAACATTATAATAATAAATTTTTCTTATCGAACATAGATTAAAATAATGCAACTTGAAGTCAATACAAAGTTAACTATTCTCAAAGCAGGTGCTATGTTTTTAATAGAAGAGAACACCATCCATTTAGAGATTTATTTGAAAATTAGATTTTTGCCATGGATGACATTGTATTAATCTAATTCCTTTGCTACTTCTGTTTCCTGGCATCTAAAAGTGGTCGAATTTCTTTGGCAGCCACTGTACCTCCTGCCATGAAGCTAATTGTGGCTTCTACCCTAAACAGTAGTCATTAGAGGCCCCATCTCACTGAAAATATCCTGAAAATTCCCCTTGAGGAACAGATTCCTGTTTTCTGCTCAGCTGCACAGGCTGGCTCTTCAGACAGCCTTTAACATGGGCAAAGACACACTGCTTTGATCTCCTCTAACTGTATCTACTTCCTTTTTAAGTGTCTGGCATCCTGATTTGATCTCTTCTAAATTTATCTACGTCCCTTTTCTAAAGTATCTGGACTGTTGGATCCAGGTTCAACCATCAAGCCTTTGAGTTTATGGCTGGTATGGGGTATTATATAGGGCACCTCTAACTCAGAAGGAAAAACATCCGTGGCCTCCCCGGCAGTACGCTCAAAATATATTCCCAATTGCTAAAGGAAATATGTTATCCAAATTCAGCTGAGAAGAAAGGAGAGAAATTCGCTTAGAAGCAGACCACCAGAGGCAACGACTGCTACCATCTTACAGGAAGGACGTCATTCCAGGCTCTCTGGGTATCCGCCCCGGCTGATAGGGTACAGCGATTGCATAAATAGCCCCGACAGTTGCTGATGGTTTTCCGTTTCTTCTTCTCCAAATGTTTCTCCATCTTTTGAAGGGGAACTGAGTCCGTGATTGGCATTGGGCAATGGGATATCTGCAGACACGTGACGTTAACGCTGACTTGGACAGGCCCTTCTGTGCTTTCGCATGTCCCCTGGATACCACTGCCGCCCGGCCTCGCGTCCTGGATCAGAGCTCAGCTCTCCCGGCTGAGGCCATGCTAGACCCACTGGCCGCCGGACAGCCTACCAGCCAGCCTCACATGCAAGAGGGAATCTGACCAAGATCCACTCAGTCTGGCCAGGATGAGCCAAACGCCTACAAATGTCCATGGTTGTTGAATGAAGTCACTAAATTTGGGGGAATTTGTTTTGGAGCAATTGCTAATAGATCCCGTTGCGCTAATACTGCATGGAATACCTCGTATACAAGTTTATACCCTACATATCCACTGAAATGTTCCTTTATACCCACCAAAATGTTACTTAAATTTCTCTGTGTGTAAAACATTATCATAACAAAGCAGTTTCCCAGTGTGGGATATGTAGGTTTCTCAGGATACTGTCACAGATACAAAACGAAGGTAGAGACTTGCTTCCGCTGATACGTTGCTGTGCACGTGTGTGTGTGTGCGCGCGCACACATGTAGAAGCAAATCTATACCTATGTGCTAACAAAAGCCTACATTATTAGTAGCCAAAACACTTGTTACCCTCAGCACTTCAAAAGCTGTTACTCCAGTGTGTTCTAGCTTTGCAATGATAGAAAACTTTGTTATTCCTATCTTTGTTCCTTGTATATTATACATTTCTGTGGCTCCTACTAAGATTTTATTTTTATCACAGGTCTTGAGCGAATGGATTACAATGTTCCTTGGTGTGCTTTTCATGTTTCTTCTGCTTCAGAATCATTGCGTTTCTTGTATCTCTAGTTTATCATGTTTAGCCAAGTTTTTAAAAATAGACTTTATTTCTTCAAATGTATGTTTTCTTTCTCCTTTTCACTGTCCCCTTCTTTTCAGACTCCAAACATGGGTATATTTAGGCACTGGAAATTGTTCCATAACCCACTGATGCTATTTTTTATTTTTAAAAAGTTTCACTAATGTGTATTACGAGTTCACAAGTCTTTTCTTCTGCAGTGTTTAATTGGCTGTTAATCCCATCCAGTATTTTTTTTCATCTTTCATTTCAGATATTACATATTTCCTTTCTGAGTCTGATTATTTGTCTCTTTTTTCGTATCATTCACATCTGTCCTCTCCACATCATCAACCTTATGGTTCCAGCTGGTCTGGGGTCTATGTGCTTGTGGTCAGCATGTAGCTAGTTAACTTCTTTCACCTGGTGGGGTTCCAGTCTGCAAAACAGCTCAAAGGGCGTGGTTCAGAATATCATCTGCAGCCCTTAGAGGAGGAACTAACGGTCCTTGGCTTTGTTTAATGGTTAAACTATTACTATTTTGTTTTGCTTGACTGTTTTCCTTTCTCTCTGCGTTTTCTCACTTCTCAGATTAAATGCATTCTTTGAAACTCGGGGAAGGCCGAGAAGGCTACAGTTTTCTACAGACAAGAGGCAGGTGGAGGGCATGGGGAGGGAGGTCTTTCCCAGGAAGGTCCCAAAGGGTCCTGCTCGGGCACAGGAGAGAAAACCCAGTCCTAGGAATTCCATCCTGTTTGGTAGCAGAAGTGTGGCTATTGAAGGTAATTTGGAGTGTTATGTAGAAGTTTTATTCTGATCCCAGTATTTCTGGGGGGAGGTGATTTTGATTAGCTAACAGACATATAGAAAAGGCTGCTTTTTGCTGGGAATTTCCTGAGTGATACAGATAGGTTTCTAAGATTGCTCGTTCAATTGGACCCTTCTCTGTGAGTCTAGGGAAGTTGAGTTCCTTCAAATTATGGTTTTTAATTGGGGGTGGGAGAAATAATTGAGGGTAGGATTGTGTGTTCTTCAGTATTTTTTTTTTTTTTTTGCCAGGTTCTAAAAGTCCCTTTCTTTCTTTGATTTCCCTTTACCCCCGTGCTCAAAAGATAGCACTTCACTCCTTTTTTCAGCTGACTTCTTCCCAAGAATTGATGCTTTTTCAAGACTGCCCTCTTAAACTGTGCAAATCTTCCACCTCCATCCCTGTAACCAGAAGTCTGATATTTTAGACCCTTTATGAATCTTTTCACAGGTGATGTGGATTTCTTATGTTTAGGAGGACATTAGATCAGTCTTTGCTTGTTACCTCTGTTGTTGTTTCCTTGCATTGTGTCTAGAACCCCTAGTTCTCCGCAAAATATATTTTTGGAGATATTATGGGAGCTTAAGAAATAGATCTTTGGGATATTGTTTTCTGGGTTTGTTTGTGGGTTTTTTTGCATTTTTCTTCTTACAGGTTGTTTGACGTTTATACCCTTCTCTCACGTGGTTAAGAGGCAGGCATAGGTTTTGGTGAATTTTATTTGGGGTTTTTATTTGGGCTATTGTTTTTAGACTCTGCATTTGTTTGGAGGCCGAGTTCAGAGATATAGATTTAGGTGATCATCATTACACTGGTTTCCTCCAATTACTTTTTTAAGACCTAGTCCAGTTTGGTAACCTATGATGAAGCATATCTATTTCAGTGTTGCTTTGTGATTACAGAAATGCTTCCATTAGCTCTGTCAGACATTCGGTGTTCTCAGAAATCCTTCAGTTATAATCAGTCGACTTCTGAGTAATGTGCCTTCTTGGGATGTCCGATTTTTTTTACCTTCGTAATAGCTGAAAACTGATACAATTACAACTAACCTATGCTATAGATAATAGTTATCTATTAACAGAATATCTTCTATGTGCTTTTCTTACAACTGAATAATGAAATGCACCCATGGTTAACAGTCCTGCAAAATACGCTTATCAAATATTCATTTTCTCATAGTGATGAGTTGGCAAAACTTCTAAACATTTTGCTAAATTTCTAACATTTTACTGTTGCAATTTTCTCTCTACCTTATTTGAATCCTGAACATTTTTGAACCACAGGGACTTTTTCCTTCAGACATTGATCATTAAGGGATGTAATGTATAATGATTTCTGAGGAGGCTTAAGCGTCCACAGATGCGTGTCCTTTGCAATTCAGAAAGGACCCCACTGAGTATGGTATTCTGAATGATACTGCAACCATTTCATCTCCCTGTCTCTCAATTCACATGTACGCCCTGCAAACAACCTCTATTGTTAGGGATTTTTAAATGGCTATGATAACCGAACATATTTAAGACACACATTCTGCATTCAGAATTTTAAAAAAAATCACATTTTTTTCCATGGGCTTTTGGAGAGAGTTGCTGAACTGGTAGAAAAGTTCAAACATTCAAGAACTCCTTCCATCCAGTGTCGGCAATTTGCATGATTACGTATAATGGCTTTTGGCAATATTTGTATAAGGCAAATAGGAATACAGTTTTGGATTGCTAGCTGGGTTACTGTCTTCTGGGTATTCCCCGCAGAGAGCTAAAGGCAAGCGTGTTAAGCGCTGTTTCTATTTAAGGAGGTATCTGAACGCCCTGCGTCTCCTACTGCACTTCCAAATGAAATGATTTTATAACCTTTAGAAAAGGTTTTGCTTTTGTCGTTGCCTGTTTTATAGGAGTAAACACGCTGATACTCTAAAGCTACCACAGGCTTAGCTTTTAAAATGGGCTATGATTCAATTCTCCTTGATGTCATTTGAAACCAACATTTTATTTAGGAAATGTTCTGGAGGATTCACTCTTAAAAGGTATTAACCGTCGTTAACCCTTGTTTCTCAAAAAAAGGCAGTTATCCCTATTCCATTTGTGATTTAGCTCAATTTGTTTGCACGGGACTCCTTTTAAAGATGACTTCTCTGTTCCTGATGTCAAATTTCCAGTCTGGCAAAGTATGGAATGGAGCATCTGAGTCTAGATACCATTTTCCCTCATCATTTGTCTACATAATATTGAAAAATTCACAGTGCATGCAATTCTTGGCTTCACAAGGCTTTCCTTTTCCCCCTGTGCTGTCTTTACATGAGGTACATAAGAGGAAATCCGACAAAATGCGCCAGAATCACAAGTGTCAAAGTTAGCCTTAACTGCTGAAGAAGCTGCTTCTACAGTCATGTGCTCTTTTTTTTTTCCTAATAAATTTTATTTATTTATTTATTTATTTTTGGCTGCGTTGGATCTTCGTTGCTGCACGCAGGCTTTCTCTAGTTGCGGCGAGCAGGGGCTACTCTTTGTTGTGGTGTGCAGGCTTCTCATTGTGGTGGCTTCTCTTGTGGCAGAGCACGGGCTCTAGGCATGCGGGCTTCAGTAGTTGTGGCACGTGGGTTCAGTAGTTGTGGCTCGCAGGCTCTAGAGCACAGGCTCCGTAGTTGTGGCACATGGGCTTAATTGCTCCGCGGCATGTGGGATCTTCCCGGACCAAGGCTCGAATCTGTGTCCCCTGCGTTGGCAGGTGGATTCTTAACTACTGCGCCACCAGGGAAGCCCCATGTGCTTATTTTTTAATCACCAGAAATGGTGTTTAAAAAATGCTTTTGATGATAAAGACTTATCTGAAGTCTTATATTTTAAGAAAGAATTTATGAAACATATACTGTGATATTTATTTTGCAACATGCATATAAAGTGTGTATTATACATAAGTATATGTATGTATATATATATACATATATATGTATGTGCCTGTTTGTATATATTTTTTCTGTATATATATATGCCTTTTACATATACATATACACTTTATATATGTGCCTTTTGTGTGTATATTATATATAATATAGTTATTTACAAAGTATATTAATATTATATTTAATATAATGTTCAATGTATTTGAACAGTATTTATCATATAAAATAACTTACCATTTAATACATAGCATACTATTTAATATATATCTCCTTCTTCTGTGAAAGAAAAACCCAGATACGTCTAAGAGCTTCACTTTTGCTGGATTCTAAGGAATTATGAGAGTTTAGAAATGTTATCCAGCAAATATTTACTCTTTTTCTGATGTTGAGACATATTTTCTGATATTGAATTTGGCCACGCAACTTGCTTTGGCCAGTGGAATGTTAGTAAATGGGACACCAGGACATTTCCTTGCAATGTGTTTGTGCCCTGGGACTCTCTCTCTTTCCATTCTGCCGTTGTTAGGAAAGAATGTGCCATGGGTACTCCACTGTTTCCCATAGCAACGGAGGTGTGTGGAGCCATCTTGGAAATGACCTGCATCTTGGAATCCAGCCGAAGTCTAGGGCTGCAGATCCCCAGAAAATGAGTGGGAATAAGTACCTTCTTTGAAAAGCCACTCTCTTTTGAGATGGCTTATAATACAGCCCTGTTATGGACGAAATGGGTACGCTCCCCCCCCAGATTTCATGTGTTGAAGCTCCAACCCCTAATGGGGTAGTATTTGGGAGGGGATTAGTCTTAGATGAGGTCATGAGGGTAGGTCAAGGCGGTGAGCTTGCCTCGCTGGCGTTGGCAGGAACGTCTTCCAGAAGCAGAACCAAGGCCGCCTCATCCTGTCCTGCCCACTCCTACACGCATGCCCTCCAACAGGAGAATTACTGCTCTTCCCACCAGCCACCCAAGCTGCCCTTTAGCTCCCCAAAGTTGCCCTCAAACATGTCTGCATGATCGCTCTCCATCTCATGAAGCCATCTCTCCAAATGTGTGTAAGTCTTGTTCTCAGCAAGTCATCGCCTGGGGTAGGGACTGAATCCAGACCCAGGCAAAGCACACCATTGAAGGGTTCTGATCTGGCAATGCAGGTCTCTTCAGCCATCTTCCTGGCTAAACCGTAAGCTAGCATGGCTTTGTTGGGACTTGTGTTTGATGTGAGCTTCACGTCTTCTGATCACCTCCCCTAAGATATCATATTTGATGCATTTGAGCAAGCTTACTATTGATAAAAATAAATGTTCCTCACCATCATCAAGAATGCAGATCTGGGCTTCCCTGGTGGTGCAGTGGTTGAGGGTCCACCTGCCGATGCAGGGGACACGGGTTCGTGCCCCGGTCCGGGAAGATCCCACATGCCGCACAGCGGCTGGGCCCGTGAGCCATGGCCGCTGACCCTGCACGTCCGGAGCCTGTGCTCCGCAACGAGAGAGGCCACAACAGTGAGAGGCCCGCATACCGCAAAAAAAAAAAAAAAAAAAAAAAGAATGCAGATCTATTTTTAGGACTTACATTATATATTATTATATTAAATATTAAATATTGTGTTTATCAAATATTATATTTATTACACTATCATTAAATATTACAATCATTTTATATGATAAATACTATTAAAATAATTAGATATTATATTAAATATAACATTAATATAATATATACATAACTATATATTATATATAATATACACAGAAAAGGCATATACATATATAAAGTAGATATATATATAGGGCATATATATCTATATAGGAAATATATATATATATATATATATACACATCAAATCAAAACGTATTTTGAAGTTTAAAGTGCCAAATAATTGTTTACTTACAATTATCCAAATAATAGATGTACCTCCAATGAAGATATCAGGTTAAGTAAAAAAAAAAAAACGCATGCAACAATTTTAGAAGACTTTAAAAAGATTTAAAGATAAATGGAAATAAAAATTAAATGTAGAAACATATAATCATGTTATCTTTATAATAAATTTAATAATTTATAAGTTTGCTTCATGTCTATTGAAAATTCATTTGAAATAATTTATAAATGATTATGAAATGTCCACAGTCAGAAAATCCACCAGAAGGCAGATTTGTGGTTGCCAGGGGCTGGAGGGCAGACGGACTGGATAGCTACTGTTAAAGCGTACAACATCATCTTTGGAGGGGATGAAAATACTCTTGAACTAGACACAGGTGGTAGTTTCGTAGCATTGTCAATATACTAAAGAAATGTAAGTAATGGTACATTTTATGTATATTTTACTGAGCTCCATCTATGGGGCAGCCCCTGGTGACCAGTGAACAAAACAGATTATATTTCTGCCACAGTAGGAGTCCCTGTGGAAGCCATGGCCATACTTCAAATAAATAAAATATACGTTATGTACATTGAAGTGCTAGTGAGCAGAGTAGGCAAAAAGTTGGGAAGAGATGGGAGTGTGGAAGTTTGTAATTTTATGATCCTTTTTATGTATCACTGGATTTGGTTTGCTGATATTTTGTTGAGGATTTTTTGCATCTATATTCATCAAAATTATTGACCTGTAATTTTCTTTCTTTTGTAGTGTCTCTGTCTGGTTTTGGTATCAGGGTAATGTTGGCCTTGTAGAATGAATTTGGGAGTGTTCCATCCTCTTCCATGTTTTGGGAAGAGTTTGAGAAGGATAGGTATTAGCTCTTCTTTGCATGTTTGGCAGAATTCCCCTGTGAAGCCACCCACTCCTGGACTTCTGTTTGCTGGGAGTTTGTTCTTTGTTTTTTGTTTTGTTTTATTTTCTTTTTGCTTCTGACAAATTCGATTTCACTCCTGGTGATCAGCCTATGCAGATTGTCTATTTCTTCCTGATGTGGTCTTGGAAGATTGCGTTGTATTTTTCTAGAAATTTGTTCATTTCTTCTAAGTTGTACCATTTGTTGGCATATAACTGTTCACAGTATTTTCTTAGGAATTGTTGCATTTCTGTGGTATTGATTGTTATTTCTCCGCTTTTATTTCTTAGTTTGTTTATTTGGGTCCCCTCTCTTTTCTTCTTAGTGAGCCTGGCTAAAAGTTGATCAGTTTTGTTTATCTTTTCAAGAAACCAGGTCTTGGTTTCATTGATCTTTTCAATTTTTTTTTTTTTTTTGTCTCTGTTTCCTTTCTAATCTTTATCATTTCCTTCCTTCTGCTGACTTTGGACTTTGTTTGTTGTTCTTTTTCTAATTCTTTAGGTGTTAGGTTAGGTGTTTGAGATTTTTCTTGTTTCTTGAGGAAGACCTGTGTCATTTAAACTTCCCTCTTAGAAGTGCTCTTACTGTATCTGATAGATTTTGGAAAGTTGTGTTTCCATTTTGATTTGTCTCGAGGTATTTTCTGATTTCCTCTGATTTCTTCACTAACACATTTTTTTCAGTAGCGTATTGTTTAGTTTCCACATGTTTGTCCTTTTCCCATTTTTCCTTCTGTAATTGATTTCTAGTTTCATACTGTAGGGGTTGGAAAAAAAAAGCTTGATAGAATTATAATTATATATACTATTATATATTTTATATATATAATTAAACAATACTATTATATAGTACTATAATTATGTATATATTATATATAACATTATATATTATGTTATTTATTATTATATATAATATTATATGTAGTACATATTATATATAAAAATCTGCCTAGGTTTTTATATATAATGTCTGGATTAAAAAAATCTGTCCAGATTACCATATCTATAATTATATTAAATTTATTATGTATAACATATATTACTAAATATTATATAACATTGTACCTTATAAAATATATAATATATATTAATAATAGTTATAATGTACTATATATTACATATACTATGTATAAAAATAAGCATATATATAACATAATTTTATGTATATTTATATATAATATATCTCTGTGTATCTGTATCCTTTAGACCTGGAGTTTCATTTTTACCACGTGAGACAGAGGAAATAAAATTCCCCTGCACACTGTCTCCTCAAATATATAACATACCATCTTGCACAACCTGGACAGACTTCTCTCCACTCTCATCTTTGGTTTATTGTTTCGGATAAACCAAAAAACAAACACAGGTGAACAAGCAAAATGAATAGTTCAGGTAGACATTGCTGGAGTCGGGTTAACAGGAGGATTCATTTCTTCATATGAACCATGCATCACCTGCGTACCAGGAGTTGAAATCCCAGTAGCCAGGGAGACATCCTCACAGGTCCCCAGGTTTGCTGGCACGTGGGGAGGTGACCAAGACAGAGGATCTCCTTTAGAAAGTCTCCGAGGGAGATCACAGCCATGGTCCTCTTATCAGTGGAAGAAGGAAGCCTTGCATGTCAACCACACCTTCCCCGTCATTCCAGGGCTGTGAATGGTTCACTGTCTGCTGTTCACTTATCCTGTCGCTGCTCTGGTTTCCAGATTTTGCATTTATGGCTTATAGTCATCAATACAGTGTATCTAAATCCCAAACGTGCCTTCTGTCTTTAGCCAGTCCAGGTATGCAGTTTCCTTAGCCTGAGCCAATTCTCAACCTCGGCACGTTTTCTCTCCCTGTTTTGAATGTTTGTGGACCTTATCTAGATCATCTGGACCTAGTATTTTGGCGATTTCTGGAGATCCCGACTTGGGCACCTGATTAGTTCTTCTAATTCCTGAATAGACAGTTCATCCCTGAGGGAAGGATTGTGATATTCAGCCCACAGCAGTAAGAGACAGCTGGAAATCGAGGGACAGTGCCCGGAGTGAGGGTAGTCATCATCCAACCCAGGTGTGCTTCAGTATTTTAACAACTAGTACACCTGAGTATTTGTTCGGACCATGAAGCCGAAGTCTAACACAGAAAATGGGTGCAGAATGTTTTCAGAGCCGTGCTTCTGAATGATCCTGTCTAGAGACCCCGTGGGGATCTTGTTAAAGGCAGATTCTGATTGGGTGTGTTGCCGTGACAGCTCACAGGTTATTCACTGTTTGTCTTTCCTGCACTCTTGAGAAATTTCAGAGTGGAGGGAATTTATTCAAGACAAACCTGCCTTTCACAAGTAAAATTTCTTTGAGGATTATATACACCCACATCTCCACCCATTACGAAAAGATGAATGTGCTAATATTGAAAACATTCAGAATACAAGCATCTCATTCAGTCTCTCTCTGCCTATTATCAAGGGGGTTGTTTTTCAAGCAAACCACGTAAAGCAGTGGATGCTGGAAATACTTGACAGGGGGAAGCCAGAATCAGATAAAATCACACAGCTCTGCAACTTTCTTAAAAACCTCCAGGGGGAAGCGCTGTCAGATTTCTAAGTTTACAATTAGAAATCAGGTCAGAGTGCCCAAAAGCACATCACTAAGATTCCTTCTTAATTGTTTCTCTCCCTCTCTGACACATGATTTTTAAAATGTACTTATTTTCCCTTGTGTCACATGAAGTGACATTCAGAAATGACTTCTCGGAGACTGAGACACTCAGAATTCACCAGAATACATTTTGGGTTGCAGACAGCAATTGAGTTTAATTGTTGGGAACTTACAGGAAGCTTCCATCAATAGTCTGTGAACGTGTATAAAAATAACAGCACAGGGAATATAGCCAATATTTTATAAAAGTTTAAATGGAGTATAATCTATAAAACTAGTGAATCACTATGTTTTACACCTGAAACTAATATCATATTGTAAACCAACTCTTCTTCAATTTAAATAGATGAATATATAAATAAAAACAACTGAAATGTAAAGAAAATAGTATATAAAAATAAGAGTCTGGAGGAAGAAACATTAAATTACTTTCTTTTCTTCAGTAATTGAATATTGATATATAAAAGTTATGGAGTTGGGCATCTGAGCCAAAATTGCATCTATATCTATCATCTCTTCTTACCTATCTATCTATTTGTCTATCCACCCACCTATCATTAATCTATTATATCCATGTACCATCTATCAAATCTATAAATCTTTCATCTATCCATATCTATTAATCTATCCATCCATCCTTCTATCTATCATCTGTTCATCTGTCTGTCAATCAACCTATCATTCTATTATGTATCATCTATGCATCTATCCATCCATCTGTCTATCCATCTATTTATCCATCTATTATCTATATATCTATTATCTATCAGCTAGCTATCTATGTATCTATGTATTTATCTCTCTATCTCTCTATATCAACATTTAAACAAGTTGTATTTACTTATGTTATGCATGTATGTATATGTGTGTATAACTAACTTTTAAAAAATCTTGGCACAAAATTACTGGATGCATTTTCTATAAAAGACACTGATTTATGAGGAAAGTATTTTTGCCTCACTTCGCTTTGTCTATTAGTATTTACTAAACTTAAATCACCATTACACCCTAGTACACTATTAGTGGTAATAGCTTTCTCATTTTACAGAATCATGCCCTGAAACCCAGCATGACTAATTCGCTACAGTTCATACATATTTAGGGAAAAGTGCTGCCATGATATTAGTCTGGTGGCAAAGTCCAAGCCGGTGATCTATAAGCCAGCCACGTGATTGATCAAGGTGATGGCGGCTGTGATTTACAATTTCAAATTTCCTTTACAGTATGGCAGCCACGGATTTTCTGCTATTTGTCTTTGGTACATACCTCTCCATGACCAGTTGAGGATCCTGTACACCTCAACACTATTGGCATTTGGGGCTGGATAAATCTTTTTTTGTGGAGAGCTGCCCTGTGCATTGCAGGGGGATAAGCAGTATCCCAGTGTCCACCCACCAGATGACAGCTGAGGTCATCTGCAACATCACCAATGTCCCCTTAGGGGCAAAAATCACCACAGGCGGTACCTGCCACTGCAGATGAAGCTGCTTTGCAAGCTTCTTAGTCTTTTAGACATTGAAACCTACACATTGCTCCTTTCTTAAGGTTTGTTTTTGTTTTGTTTTGTTTTCCTGGAATGTAAACATGGATTTGCTTCCTTGCAAACTACCTGTCTCACTCATTCTTCCTATGATACATAAAGCCTTCATGGAGTCTCTTTCTGAAATTTCCCTGGAAACGGGAAACTCAGTTTGCATTCACAAACTTTCACATAATGTTCCTATAGGTCTATTTTAAAAAAGAAGTGGGACATTTTAACTCTGATTATTCTGTGCATGGGAGGTCTTTTCTGGTACATAGATATATCCACATATATAAATAATGCTTATCAGAAATCGTTAGGGCATAGATTCCAGAAATGTTGACCATTCGAAGCCTGTGAAGAATATGCCCTTTCCCAAAAGATACACATTTGCTTCTTGCCATAGTCCAAAGGGAGTTAGTAAAACCTTCCCTACATCCTAAGATTAGTCTTGGGGATTCATGTAGTAAAGGGATTTCTCAAGTTACCATTAACATGTAGTATCAGAGAATATGTAAACTATCAAGGATAGACACCACTGAGCATCGCTGAGTTGAAGAAAACAGTGAACTTGGGAGAATATATGTATATTATATTCTTGGAGATATATATATATATATATATATATGGCCTATAGAGTAGTTGACGGTCCTTGAGGAATCCAATTAGAAATCCATTTTCTGAGCTCACCAGAAAATGTGTATTTATTTACAGTATAACTGGAGTTTGACAAAAATTGTTACGAGAAATCAAATAAAAATAAAGTGAAACTAGAAGTGGACCAATTGGGATCTGTTCTAGGTTATTTTGTCAGTATAATTTACCATCCTCTTTGAATTTGTCTTATGGTTTATCTCTCATTTTTCTTAGTGTAATTGTCTAGAGACTTATAAGTTCAGATGAAACACATTTCAGTGCTGTTTTACATGGAGTCCTAATGATAACTAGAAAATAATTAATATTCATGATATTTCACACTCTCTTTTATTGAATTGAGTAAATGGAAATCAAATACACCTTTAAATGAATGATATGTATAAAACACTTTAGATGACCTGATTTTTTTCCCATAGTTATTTATTATGGTGATATTTCTCACCTTCTTATATCTTGGATCCAAAATGTTGGAAACAGTATATTCTCTAATTTCACATGTAAGAGTATTATTACAGTGCATGGATGTAATATGTATTGAACAATTTTCAAGTTGAAATATAATTCAAATAGGAAAATATGGTATCAATGTTAGAATATATTTAAAATAATAATCATATAATAAAATATCGCCATATCTTCAAAATAATTCCGAGTGTGTTTAAACCAATAAAATTTTAGTGGGTACCACTGCCTACTCTTTGATCTCAAAGACCAATATGTTTTATAAAAAGGTGATTATAGAATAACCTTCTCTTGGTGATGAACTAAAGAGTTTAATGAAGGGTTTAAAGTGATGAATGACTCTATATTGTTTACTTGTAGTCTTTTAATATTTATTCAATAAATAATTCTGCTTAGGCATTTTATTTCACCAGATAGAGCTGGATTTGATTAATTGCTGAGAACTGGACATCCATGGCCCTGGGGTTTACATGTGATCTTAACTGAATTAACCAATTGAATTTCCTTGTCCCTGATTTTTGGGGAGAGTCATTTTTGGAATCCTATTAACTTTATCACTTTATTTCTTTTATCTGGGCCGCTTCTCCATGGGATACCCATTTTATATTGAAACGTCACTTCATATAGGGAAATGAGCAAGGATTTGCAAAACAATATGGTTTAAACTAGTATTTGTGTAGGAAAATGTGTAAAAATAAAGGATGATTTCAAATAAAGTGAAAGGGGTGTTTTTTTCACTTATTGAAATCTATTTTTTTGGAGCAGCCAACTTGGGGCCATGTGTTGGGTGTATAATACTTTTTTTAATTAAAAATTGGAAGAAAAATTTAAAAATCTATCTGCAGGACCTCAAAATCCGATTCCAGTTTCTCTATTAATAAGAATATTTTAGGCAGTGGAAATAGTTATATTATGCATTTATATGGTTAGAGAGAATCTGAACAAACGTGCAGCGTTCTAAAGAGTTTCCAGGGACATGAAAATTGCTAATTAAATTCTGTACTATACATTGTCGATTGTTCATATGTATTCAGAGCTCTGAAACTCAAGGGATTTAAACAGACTGTCACAGTGATATATTTGCCTTAAAATCTTATAAAGCATGGATGGCTGTGATAATCTGCTCCTTATTTTATAGCCCTTACTGTTTTCCTACAATGGTATGTTCAGGGAGATTACATAGTGAAAGGAATACACAGAAATATACATTGAATTTAAAACGCTGAAACGTTGTTATAGACAGGAATAACTCTCTTTTGTATTCATGGGTCCTTAATCCTCAAACACAAGCAGTGACCAATAGATGATGACGATTTACCACCTGAATTCTGTTTCGGGTCCTGATACCACGTTTCCTTTCTGTATGGGTCTCTCTCTGGGAAGGCTGTGTGCCTGGCAATAGAATATCCTTAACCGATGAGAGAACTATCTCATGTGATCCGCTTGTATCCTATAATATATTACATCGTGGCCATAATTATCCACATCGCAGAAGACTGCTATAGATGTGGCCAGTAGTGTAAATGTTGGATTCTGTAAACAACGTGTGAGCACCAAAAAAGAAGAACAAAATAAGGAAATCAGAAAGGAGAGAGAAGGATCTGAACGCTAAAACAAAAGTGTAAAAGCATTTCTTTATTCAAGGCAAAGAGCATTTCTGGAAGGTTGTTGACAGTAAACCCATTTATGGATGAAGGTAGTTCATAACATACATTGTCAAGTTTCCCCCGTGTATTCAGTTGACATACACAGCTGTTGCAGAAACTTCAGAAGCGTTCAAGAAGATTGTGAGTGAAATGGGAAGCTGATGAGGTCTGAATAAAACAATAAGAATACTTAACAAAAACGTGCACATTCATTGGTAAACATCCGTTGCGTATAGAGCAATTAACAATATTAGGGATTCTGCGTCCACAGTGAAGTGATGATAGCAAACAGACCACCTGAGCCATCTGTAACCTTTTAAGAAAGTTGTGAATCAATTTCCAACCTCCAGAAAATGGAAAATTGTGCAAGAGTTTAATCAGTTTTGATGTTTTCCAAGTGAATTCATATTGCACTGGTTACTTCGTTTTTGGTTTTCTCATGCCCAGAATTGAATGAAAACGTGTCTTTTCAAATGTTTTACTGACTTCAGTGATTATCGGATTTATTCATTTCAAGCTGTGGTTTGAGCACATATGATGGGCAAATGTACCTATGCTAACATCCAGACATGCAAATAGAAACGTAGTATCTGGGGATCGGCAGACATAACCCTCCCTGCAATATTTCTAAATATGCCCGTTTGGCAGTTAGCAGAATAAAGTTCTGGTTACATATTATCATTTTTTTAATTAATTAATTTTAAAAATTGAAGTATAGTTGATTTTCAATGTTGTGTTAGTTCCAGGTGTACAGCAGTGATTCAGTATATTATACTGCTATAAAGATGTTTTAAAAAAAAGTATTTAAGAAGCAATTGTTATATTCAAGGTATAACAATTGTTATTCGCAAGGGGCACTACCTCTGAAGATAAAAGGATGGATACATCATGGGACTCAGAATCTAGGGAAAACTCTCTGTGATTGCACCTTGACCACAGAGCTGCCATTTCTATCCCAGGAATAAGATACTATGGGTGGAACTCAAAGGAAGTGGAAAAGGATTCACTTCATAGTGACGTCTGAGCTGAGAGTTCAGAGTTGGGCTGGGCTTCACCAGGCAGGCGAAACACATCCAGAAGGGGGTCTTCCTGCAGTACAAGAGGGATATTCCAGGCAGGGGTATCAGTGGGAGCAAATGTTCATGGGGAAAGGTGAGCTGCTGGGATCAATCGCAAGGGCGGCCATCATCCTGTACTACATGGATGTGTCCATCCCTAAGGGCATTTAATTCCCTATCAAACTCTGATGACCTGTCAATTTATAGTTTTCTCTTGGTGAATTGTCTTGGGACCATGTTGCCACTGAACACATACAGTCTAGCTGAGCCTTTGAGGATTAGTGCATATGTCTCAAGAATCTTGCAAAAAAAACAAAAAACAAAAACAGTGATTACAGACGTTAAGTAATTGTATCTTGAACGTGTTTCTGCTGTTTGCATTCTTTCTTTTTTGTGTGTGTGTGATAACAGATCAATTTTAATTCTAGCACCTGAAGCTATACAAGGGTATGCTTTATAATCTTCATGGAACTGTTGTACACATTCAATAAAGTGACAACTGTGCAATACCACTTAGTATCTCAAAATCAGGAACGTACTTTTGAATTGTTTAAACACAATCCACAGAATTAAAGACAAAATCAGAAGTCACCCACAGTTATACTAATTGTCAATTAAAAGTTTTACCATTTACTACTTGATATAGCAGTCAATATCTAGTAGGGGATATTGGAAGTGATTTCAGATTCTCATCCTGTTGTACTCTATTGGGAAGGTTTCTTGAGTAGCTATGTGACTGGCCAAAGGTGGGTACAACCAGGACCAGAACAGCATGTAAGGTTCTACCACAGTTTCTGTAGTTTTCACTTTTTTTCCTTTGTCAGCTAAAAGTGAACAGTGAGAATTAAATACTTATCTTTACATATACACAAGGTATGCTGTGAAAGCGTGTTTGCTTACAAACATATAAAAATACTTGTTAACTAGTTTGATAAGAAAATAATGTATAAAAGTATATAGCAAAACATTAATCATCTCTGACCCTGGAAAGATCAATTCCATATTTTATATTACAAACAAAAACAGTTTTCGTTTTCTTGAGTCCCTTATGCAGAAATAATTGAAAAGGAAGACAGACAGAAATTATTTATTTTTATTCTCAACATGGCTGTGAAAGAGTTAAATTAAAAAACCAAGAACACTAAAATGCCTAAGTCCAGAATGAGTCCAAATATTTGGCCACACAGAATATTATCTTTAGGAATAATAGTAAAGGCTTTACACGCAGTTTTTAACCTATAAATACAGTAGGCATTTTGGTATTTTGGCCACTGGAAAACAAAAGGCTATAGCATCAGTAAAGGTCTGAGATGTCTCACTTTTGTGGATTCAATTCAGTGTATTTAAGGTTAACTAAAGTTGACATCAAAATTTTTAGAGATAGGCAAAAATTTACATTTTTAAAAAACTCCGTATGTTTCTATTTAGAGTAACAGTAGGCAATATGATTCCAGAAGTTAAAAGTTATTTCACAACCTATGACTTCAGCTTGGCAAACAGCTTAGGTTCCAAAACGGATCCATCCCTATTAAAAGTAAGCCCTTAAAAAAAGAATGTGTCTGTGTATATAGATATCCATTTTAAAGGAATCAGATCATCTTTGAAGCAGCCTTAGTGTTTCCTTTAAATCTGTCTTGACTGACCATTGGATTAGCTTCATGGAAAGGATTAGCCAGCTTCTTGGTCTAAGGCTACCACGGTGATCATTTATTTAAGGCTAGAAAGGTACCAACGTGATGTAAACTGTAAGGAGAGAAGGAGAAGATAAGGGCTTTTCCTGGCAGTTGGTAGCTAAAATTCAAGGGATTCTTAGAAAATGACACAGTGGCAGCCTTTCTTGTCTTTTTCTTTCCGTGTTGGTTCTGGTGAAGGAGGACATTCCTGCTCTTGAAATTTCCTTATAACCCGGACAAGTTCATGGAAAGCTTGATCTACATTCATTCTCATCTTTGCCGACGCCTCCAGGTATGTTACCTTAAGTTGTCGTGCTAACTGCTGTCTTTCTTCCTGCGTTACCTGTCTCTGATGATCCAGATCTGCTTTATTACCAATTAAAATCATTGGAAACTCATCACGATCCTTTACTCTGAGAATCCGTCTTTGAAACTTATAGATTTCTTCAGAACTTCCTCTATCTGTGACTGAAAAGACCAACAGGAAACCCTCGCCAGTTCTCATATACTGTTCTCTCATAGCTCCAAACTCCTCTTGTCCTGCTGTATCCAGAATATCTAGCCGGGCTGCCCGGTCATCTATCACGCACTGCTTTGTGTAGGAATCCTCAGTGGTTGGATCATAATCCGTTACAAAATAGGACTGGACGAACTGGATGGTGAGCGCCGACTTGCCCACGCCGCCCCCACCGACCACCACGAGCCGGTACTTCTCTTGGCCGGAGCCGTCCCGCCAGCCGGCCGCGGCCACGGTGACGCCGCTGAGCCCAGCCCGGCCACGCCGAGCCGCCGCCCGCCCTAGGCCCGGCTCCGGGGACTTGTGCAGCCGGCGGGCTGCGGGCGAGCGGCCGGGCGGGGGTCCCGGGCGCCGGGAGCTGCTGGAGGGCCGGTCCGGGCGGCAGCGCGGCGCCCGGGCTGGCCGGTTCCCAACCGAGGCGCGGAGAAGCGAGGTGACCGCAGCGGCGAGGGGCTGCAGCGTCCGGGGGGCGCACTCCTGCCTGTTTGCATTATTTCTTCACATACGGCGTATGTTTTTGCCCACGTTTAGCCCTGGAAGTCATGTGATACTTGCCATATTTTCTCATCACCCCTTTCCTTGCAAGTTATCACACTCATTTCATCTTTAATGCACAAATGAAAGGGAAAAGCCAAGGATTGCCAGTCGTTTACAAAGAAAGAACAGGACAGAGGGGGCTAAAAGGGAAGAAAAAAAGAATAACTGTTTTAAAAGATAACAGACATATTTCCACTAATGAGCAAGAAATTTAACATTTATTTTATGTTAAGAGAATTTCAAGCAATGATTCAATCTTAAATCAACAACACCTTTCTATAAAATCCAAAGAATCAAAAACAGGGAATTCCCTGGCGGCCCAGTGGTTAGGACTCCGCGCTTTAACTGCCAAGGGCCTGGGTTCAATCCCTGGTTGGGTGGGTAACTAAGATTCTGCAAGCTGTGTGGAGGCCAAAAAAAAAAAAAAAAAAAATGTGTTTCTCAAAAACGAGAAATAATTATAGAAATTTGAAAATATGATTTAAATTATTTATTTAATATAAATGGGAATTTAACAGTAGAATAAACTGGACCTCTTTTTAAATTAATTTATTTTTATTTTTGGCTGCGTTGGGTGTTTGTTGCTGTGCGCGGGCTTTCTTTAGTTGCCGCGAGCAGGGACTACTCTTCGTTGTGGTGTGTGGGCTTCTTATTGCGGTGGCTTCTCTTGTTGCTGAGCACAGGCTCTAGGCACGCGGGCTTCAGTAGTTGTGGCACGTGGGCTCAGTAGTTGTGGCACACGGGCTCAGTAGTTGTGGCGCACGGGCTTAGTTGCTCTGCAGCATGTGGGATCTTCCCAGACCAGGGCTCAAACCCGTGTCCTCTGCATTGGCAGGTGGATTCTTAACCACTGCACCACCAGGGAAGTCCCTGGACCTCTTTATAAAATAAAATACATTTGTCTATATGTAGATCAAAAAAAGTGATTTTATTTTATTATTTATTTATTCATTTTTAACATTTATTGACGTATAGTTGATTTACAGTGTTGTGCTTATTTCTGCTGTACAGCAAAGTGATTCCATTTTACATATATATTTACATTCTTTTTCATTTTCTTTTCCATTATGCTTTATCCTGTGATATTGAATAGAGTTCCCTGGGCTGTACAGTAGGATTTTGTTATTTATCCATTCTATATATAATAGTTTGTATCTGTTAATAACAAACTTCCAATATATCTCCACCTTGGCAACCACAAGTCAGTTTCCTATGTCTGTGAATCTATTTCTGTTTTGTAAATAAGTTCATTTGTATTTTTTTTTCTTTTTTAGATTCCACATATAAGCAATAACATAAGATCTTTGTCTTTGTCTGGCTTACTTCACTTAGTATGATCATCTCTAGGTCCATCCATCTTGCTGCAAATGACATTATTTCATTCCTTTTTATGGCTGAGTAATATTCCATTGTGTATATGTACCACATCTTCTTTATCCATTCATCTGTTGATGGACATTTAGGTTGCTTCCATGTCTTGGCTATTGTAAGTAGTGCTACTATGAACATAGGGGGTGCATGTCTCTTTTCAAATTAGAGTTTTTGTCTTTTCCAGATATATGACTATGTGAATTATAGTTTTGTCTGGATATATGCCCAGGAGTGGGATTGCTGGATCACATAGTAACTCTATTTTTAGTTTTTGAGGAGCTTGCATAATGTATTCCATAATGGCTGCGCCAATTTACATTCCCACCAACAGTGCAGGAGGGTTCCCTGAGAAAAGTGATTTTAAAAAGGTGGGGAGGACTTCTGTGGTGGTGCAGTGGTTAGGAGTCTGCTTGCCAATGCAGGGGACACCGGTTCGAGCCCCAGTCCAGGCAGATCCCACATGCTGCGGAGCAACTAAGCCTGTGTGCCACACCTACTGAGCCTGCACTCTAGAGCCCGCGAGCCACAACTACTGAGCCCACGTGCCACAACTACTGAAGCCCGCGCACCTAGAGCCCGCACATGGCAACGAAGAGGAACGCCTGCTCTCTGCAACTAGAGAAAGCCCGTGTGCAGCAATGAAGACCCAACACAGCCCCCCCCCCAAAAAATAAATGAATAAATATTTTAAAAATAAATAAATAAAAAGTTGGGGAAGATGGTAAGAGAAAGAAGGCAGATTCAGGAAGTCAAATATCTGTCTTAATAGAGAAAACAAGTGCAGAAAATATTAATGAAAGATGAGGAGGAGAAAAACTTTCTATGTCCAGAAAAAAGAAATGTTAAATTTTAAGATTGAATTTTTAGAGGGAGAAGGGGAGAGAGCAAAAAAATAGCGAGACAGAGATGGAGAAAGAAGAGGGAGGAAGACCTTTATTAAACACTAAAGATACTGAAGACTTCAAAAGTTGAGGAACGTCTAAATATCTACAGACGAGAGTGGGAAGAGCATTCTGTATAAGGAGAACTACTGAGATACTGAAAGCAGAAGACAGACACGTGATCCCTTCACAATTTCAGAAGACATATCTTTAGCTTAGAATTTTATATACTGTCCATGAAGGACAGTGTAAAATCAATACAGATTGTAGTGATTTAAGAACATTTCCTGCCCACCTCTGTTTATGATAGACTTTCACTCAAGCATGTACCTTCATCAGAATTATATTTTGTACCTCAGGAATCTAACCATTGCCCCATCAAGGTTGAAGTTTCATCTCTCTAAACACAATGTGGGTACTCTGGATGTTTATTTTTAGAATTCATATATATATATAATGTAAAAGAGACAGTCATGTATTTATACAATACAATGAAATGATAGGCACCTAAAAAAACTCTAAAATTATTTAGTTATTCCCACCAGAGGTGAACAAACCCGAATGTCCTTAATGTTTTTTTTTGTTTTTTGTCCTTAATGTTTATTTTTTACATTTTGAAGAGTGAATGGGTGAGGTATAAAATAATTGAATCAACCCTTAATATTTTAAGTATACTACTTAAAGTTATAAAAGTCAGCATGAGAAAAATTAAAAATAACACTATAAATACTATCACGCCTTTCTTAAATATTGTAATTTTCTAAACCTTTGTACATGTAGCAGTTGAGATTGTAAATAAGTTGAGTCCATTAAGGTAAGTTGATGTCAAAGTGTCCTAGTATCCCTGCTCTGATAACATGCTGGAAAATATTTTTTATTTCTATAATGTGTTTATTCTCCCTAATTTAATCTTTATCATATTTTTGTATTACAGAAGTCAAATATTTATTCCATCATTTAAAAATTCTATTTTAAAACATCATCTCCGGGCTTCCCCGGTGGCGCAGTGGTTGAGAGTCCGCCTGCCGATGCAGGGGACACGGGTTCGTGCCCCGGTCCGGGAAGATCCCACATGCCGCGGAGCGGCTGGGCCCGTGAGCCACGGCCGCTGAGCCTGCGCGTCCGGAGCCTGTGCTCCGCAACGGGAGAGGCCACAACAGTGAGAGGCCCGCGTACCGCAAAAATAAATAAATAAATAAAACATCATCTCCCAGTGTATGGCTGTATTTTGCTTTCTTTCATGATATCTTTTGTTTAAGAATGTTATTTTAAAAAAAAGAGGAAAAAAAAAAAGAATGTTCTTAATTTGAGTATAACTAAATGTATCCATGTTTTCCTTTTTGTCTTATTCTTTTAGTATAGTTTTCAAGAATTCTTTCAAGGAAAGCACTCAGAGTGTCCACCACTTCGGATAGCAAGTACATCATCTCAGTGTAAGTATAATAGTCAAAACAGGGAACAACATAAGATATCTTAAAATGAAGTGTCAATTTAATCAGTTGTGGAATGTTCATGTCAGATTATACTAATGAAAAACAGTGTGAATATTTACTGACAGAAATATATACTGTAGGAGTACAAAGTGTGTAAAAGTTGGAGTATATGTTCATTATACATTACAGTATTTGTAATTCACATAGATTGTGCACACAAAACATATGAGAAGAAAAATAAATGTTTTATTTTTCTGCATTGAACATATATTGCTTCTGTAATACAAAAATGTGATAAAGATTAAATTAGGGAAAATAAACACGTTAGAGAAATGCAAAATATTTTCCACTGTGATATGCCAGTGTGGGAACTAGAACACTTTGACATCAGCTTACTTTTATGGACTCTAAACTTATTTACAAGCTCACACTTTAAACTTCTACATGAACTTACCTAATCAGCTCTGGGGTAATGAACTTTAAGGACGAAAATTAAATGCCAGACTGAACGGAGACTAACCTTCCCTGACCAGGGGAATGAAGAGAGAGAAAAAGCAAAATATATAGTATAGCTGTTTTGAGAGTAAAAAGCAAACCACAGAGCACATAATACTTTGTTAGAAACATTACAGAAAAAAACATAAAAAGGAAAACAATCTACCACGTGGTATAAAGTGCCATATGCTATATTTTCTGAAAAATAACCATACAAATTTAATGACAGACAACAATTAATTCAACTTTTACAAAGTCAATAAGAAGTTTCAGACTTTAGTATTTAAAATTTAAAATATTTACTTAATTAAGAAACATCCCGGGACTTCCCTGGTGGCGCAGTGGTTAAGAATCCTCCTGCCAATGCCGGGGACACGGGTTTGAGCCCTGGTCAGGGAAGATCCTATATGCCGCAGGGCAGCTAAGCCCGTGGGCCACAACTACTGAGCCTGTGCTCTAGAGCCCGTGAGCCACAACTACTGAAGCCCGCATGCCACAACTACTGAAGCCCGCGTGCCTAGAGCCCATGCTCCGCAACAAGCGAAGCCACCTCAATGAGAAGCCCGCGCACTGCAACGAAGAGTAGACCCCGCTCGCCGCCCCTAGAGAAAGCCCGCGTGCAGCAAAAAAGACCCAATGCAGCTGAAAATAAATAAATAAAAAATAAATAAAATAAATAAATTAAAGAAAGGAAACATCCCACATTTATATGAATGTATGTGGGTTCCAAAAAAATTAGTTAAATAATTTGCAATAATGATAAATCAACTAGGGAAACAGTATAAAAAAATGAAGTGGACAACAATGACATTCATTTACATACCAAAAGGGACAGTCTCTCTTGTGATTAAAATATTTCACAAAAATGTATCGTGAATACATTTTCTCCATATTATTGATGTTATTGCTTGGAATGAGCAATTTTTATTTTTTATTTTATTTATTTATTTTTTTCGGTATGCGGGCCTCTCACTGCTGTGGCCTCTCCCGTTGCGGAGCACAGGCTCCCGACGCGCAGGCTCAGCGGCCATGGCTCACGGGCCCAGCCGCTCCGCGGCATGTGGGATCTTCCCGGACCGGGGCACGAACCCGCGTCCCCTGCATCGGCAGGCGGACTCCCAACCACTGCACCACCAGGGAAGCCCCAGTGAGCAATTTTTAAATCAGTGCAGAAGAAAGTAATATTGGGCGTCTTTTTCAAAAAGGCAAGACCTGACTTCCCTGGTGGTGCAGTGGTTAATGAATCCACCCGCCAGTGCAGGGGACATGGGTTCGATCCCCAGTCTGGGAGGATCCCACATGCCGCAGAGCAACTAAGCCCCTGCTCCACAACTACTGAGCCCGCAAACCACAACTACTGAAGCCTGCACGCTATAGGGCCTGCATGCTGCAACTGCTGAAGCCCGTGCACCTAGAGCCTGTGCTCTGCAACAAGAGAAGCCCCCACTCGCTGCAACTAGAGAAAGCCTGCGCACAGCAAGGAAGAGCCAATGCAACCAAAAAAAACCAAAAAACAAAAAAATGGAGTATCTATGAAGTGCAGTAAAGCAAAGCACGATAAACTTAGGTCTGCCTGTATGTATATATGTATGTGTGTATATATATATATTATACCGTCGACTGAAGAAAATGCGTGACCTAGAAGCTGAGAATTACATTTCATTCAGGGACCTTAACAGAGGACTATGGAACTCGGAAAGGCAGCCAGCATCTCACAGAGCTCTCAGGGTCTGTTCCAAAGAGGTAAGGGAGGAACCTGGATATATAAGAGCTTTTGCTAAAAAAACAAAACAAAACAAAAACCATAAAACCAAAAATATGTAGTCAAACATGGAAAGATTACAACTAATCACACACACACACACACACAAGACCCAGACATCTCAAGTTAATGAATTTAGTACCTTTCTATGTATGGGAAGATGCAGGAGTCTGGACTCACTGGAAGCATTCCTTTGATCTGCACCTTAGCAATCTAAGGGCAGTGTCCTACTTTTTTCTCTTGAATCCCCTCAGGGGGCACAGTTGGGGGCAGCTGCAGTGGCTGAGGGCTTGATGGCTGCAACATCCTTTGTTTACTGATATGGCAGGTGACAGTTTTTATATATGATGAAAAACTATAATAAAATCAGTAAGAAAAGATACAGGACCCCATACAAACATGTTAAATGATATTCACACATTGGTCGTAGAGACTGTATATAGGGAAGCTAAGGACTCACTGTGACAAAATTTGACTAAAATTGTCATTCACATGTGGATGAAACAATTAATCAATAGTCAGTCTAAGAAAGAAATGGAAAATCTTATTTAAGCCAACCTCAGGATTCTAGCTCAGGAGACCATCTTTGAGAAAGCTCTGAGGACTATTCCACCTGTTAGCCATCAAGCACAGCTATATAAGTTTTTGAGACCAAGGGTCATACATCAAAGTAACATAATGACAGTTTACAGAGTCCAACAAGGCGAATAGCGGGTTATTGTGACCCCCTTCCAGGACTGAGAAAGGAGTGTTACCCCCTAAGGAGCTACTTTGCTGGTGCCAAGAGGAAATGCTATTTTTGTTTTGTTTTGTTTGTGTTTGGTGAGCAGGCATTACTATTTCCTCTAAGGGAATCTCACTAATGCACAACGCATATGCACAATACACTAAAGGGATGGGTAGTGGCCCAAGGGCCAGAGAAAGAATTATATGTTGAAAATTTTTTTCCTGAATGAACCTATCTATGAGGCAGGAACAGACTCACAGGCACAGAGAACAGACCTGTGGTTGGCAAGAGGGGGTGGGAGAGGAATGCAGTGGGAGTTTTGGATGAGCGGATGCAAACTATTACATACAGAATGGGTGAACAACAAGGTTCTACTGCAGAGCACAGGGAACTGCATTCATCCTGTGATAAACCACAATGGAAAATAATATGAAAAAGAATATAGATGTGTGTAACCGTGTCACTTTGCCGTACAGCAGAAATGAACACAACGTTGTAAATCAACTATACTTAAAAAAAAAGGAAAGAGGCAAAAAAACCTTTTTTTTGGTTCTGCCTTAAAAATAATTTTATTTCCTCACACTAAATGCACAAAATTCTTACTCCTAAGATATTGTCTTGGGCTTCCCTGGTGGCGCAGTGGTTGGGAGTCCACCTGCCGATGCGGGGGACGCGGGTTCGTGCCCGGGTACAAGAAGATCCCACATGCCGCGGGGCGGCTGGGCCCGTGAGCCATGGCCGCTGAGCCTGCGCGTCTGGAGCCTGTGCTCCGCAACGGGGGAGGCCACAGCAGTGAGAGGCCCGCGTACCGCAAAAAAACAAAAAGATATTGTCTTATTAATATATAAAAACGTGTTTATATCACTCTGAGGTTTACAATACAAGGCAACTTCATAGAAGAAATCAATGCAGAGATTTCTTTCTAGTTTGAGCCCTTCAAGTGACTTTCAATCTTTACCTCCAATCAAAAACGAGAAAACTTTCATGTTCAGGAGGAAATCATTGCGTCTCAATAAACAACGAAGGGATTTTTTTAACAGGTACCTTCAAATATGGTAAGCAAGCACGCTTTATCAATTTTTTTTTCCTTTAAATAAATAGCATTCGCCTGAATTTGGCCTTATGGGGTCTGGAAGGAGGCGGCCCAGAGTAAATACCTGTGATACTGTGGTTTATAATGAGAACTACTTATTTGGTCTTCATCCCTGTGTCTGATGCAGAGCTCCTTCCTAACCAGCACCCTTAGAATTTCGTGTGCTGGCGCTATTCAGGTGTGTTTTGTTACGTTAATGAGGTCGCTTGTGCATTGCCCCTAGTTCACCTGTGGATGGGGGCGGTTGCCAGGGGAACTGGCCAGGGGCGGAGGGGGTTGGAACTTCTAACTCCGGGAAGAGGAGAGGCTGCAGGTTGAACCAATCCCCCGTGGCCGATGAGTTAATCGATCACACCTGGGTGAGGAAGCCGCCTTAAAGCCCGAGAGGTCAGGGCTTGGAGAGCTTCTGCGTTGGTGAACTCCTGGCCGCTGCGTGAGGGCGCAGGAGCTCGCGTCCCTTCCCGTAGCCTTGCCTACGCGTCTCGTCTCAGAAACCGGTGAGTTATGTCCTTGTGTCATCTGTTGGTGTTCTAGGAAGTAAACGGGTCCTCTGAGTTCTGTGAGCTGCTCTGGGGGTGGGGTTGGAGGGGCGTTGGAATCACCCCCCTTTAGCCGGCTGCTCAGAAGCCCAGGTAACAACTTGAACTTCGGATGGGCGTCTGAATTGTGGTGGCCGAAGGCGGGGGTCTCGGAGGACTGAGCCCTCAGCCTGTGGGGTCTGATGCTTCCTCAGGCAGAAAGTGTCAGAACGGCGTTGAACTGGTTGGTAGTGAGGGCCCCACGCCCCAGCTCCGCACACACACCGGAAAGGGGTGACCAGACCCGTCTTCCTACCTCCCGAGGTTGCTGGGTGCACTTTCCCTGCTTTCCTCTCCCTTGTTTGCCCCCCGTAGCTTAGAGCATTCGACTGTTATTTTTGTTGGTTTTACAACCGAGTCGGTTTCTCCAAAGTTTGCTTCTAAGACGGTGGGGAATTGGATTTGAAATAAAATCTTGTGTTTAATGCTCATGAAAAGGCCGCGATGAGAATTGCATTCATCAGCTACTCGGATCGGCGTCTCGTTCTCAGTGTTGAAAGGATCAGCTTGTTTGATAGCTGTGGCAAAATTACATTTCATTCGCTGCAGCCGTTTCAAAGTTAATAAAAGCTAAACAAGGGCTAGATTGAAATGGAAAATGAGTAAATGCTGATGGAGGCGGGGACCCTCCGAGCGGAGACTCAGTCGCTGAGCCTTTAAACAATTCATTGGAGACTCAGTAACTCATTATGGAAAAGAAAATGTTCAAAGGCACTAAGATGGGGAATGAACAATGAAAGACCTGTTTTTCGCTTTATCTTAATGACAATCTGTGCTTGGTTTTGTATTTAAATACATATATAGGGTAACATACTTAACCTATTAATAACCTATGGTTGTATATCTGTAAATATATACATCTATCTAATTTATATACTCTAAACATTTATATATAAACATGTTTGTATATCTATAAATATAACATATATCCATATGTAACATATGTATACAAAATTGATATATAAACATTGTTATATATAAACCTAAAATGTTAATAAGTTAAGTATGTTAACATATTTGTTACTATATTTAGGTATATGTATATATAAAATGAAATTTTGAACCAGCATCTTATTATTCTTTCTATTGTATAAATGACTGCAAATAAATTGTAAGTAAACTTAACGAGGGGAAGAATGTATGCATAGGTAGATCATTCACAGATTCAGAAGCAAGTTCTTTAAAGATTTAGGAAACTCTGAATTACTGTGAAAAGACTCCAGGCTTGTTGAAAGCCGTTCAGTTGGGTGATAGATTCTTTAAAACTACATTTTCCATAATGGCAGCTTTTGAACTGAGGAATGACCCAATCCCAGTGGTCTTTGGAAATATTCGTCTTCTACGTTTTTTTGTTTTTTTGGCGGTACGCGGGCCCCTCACTGCCGCGGAGCACAGGCTCCGGACGCGCAGGCTCAGCGGCCATGGCTCACAGGCCCAGCCGCTCCACGGCACGTGGGATCTTCCCGGATCGGGGCACGAACCCGCGCCCTCCGCATCGGCAGGCGAACTCCCAACCACTGCGCCACCAGGGAAGCCCCGTCATCTACGTTTTTAAATTTTAAGAGTTGTCCACCATAAAGTTACGAATTGTCCCATTTGAGACAGGCTATGCAAACAACACCAGCTGAAATAAATAAATTGTAAAGTCATTTCAATGTATTGGAAATTGATTGATTTCAAAGCAAGCAGAACATTGAGCTAGATCATGATCTCTGAAGGTACCATATATAAAGAGTCATGTTTACTCTGGAAGGAAGCATAGAAAAAAATGAAAGAGAGCCCGATTTGGCCTTTTTACCAAAAAACCATATGAAAATTTTCCATTGAGGACTATCTGAACTGACCTTTAGGCCAGCTTGGTATATTTTATTGTGGATGGCTGTGTCCTACACGCTTTTTTTTTTTTTTTTTTTAAATAAATTTTATTTATTATTTTTGGCTGAGTTGCGTCTTGGTTGCGGTGTGCGGGCTTCTTATTGCGGTGGCTTCTCTTGTGGAGCACAGGCTCTAGGCACGCGGGCTCTAGAGCGCAGGCTCAGTAGTTGTGGCGCACGGGCTTAGGTGCTCCGCGGCATGTGGGATCTTCCCGGACCAGGGCTCGAACCCGTGTCCCCTGCGTTGACAGGCAGATTCTTAACCACTGAGCCACCAGGGAAGCTTCTACACTCTCCTTAATGATTTTTGTATTCCCTTTGATCTTTTTTCATACTTATTGAGCCATCTAGGTTATTGTAATGCATGGATATGGTGATTAAGTCACAGCTTCCAGAAAATCTCTGGTATTTTTCTCTCTCCTAATAATTTTGCCCTCTGGTTGGATACTTAAAAGATACTGGAGGGGAAGAATTGTTTAGAGTTAGCATTTTGGAGCTGAGCCATCCAAGGGTCACAGATTAGATTAAGTTTTGAACCTTACAGCTCTGGGTGGAAAAATTCCTAAATTGATGAAATTCTCTTGGCATTTTGGGCAAATGCCTGCAACAGCAATTTAATCCTCCCTTTATATTAATCTCAAAGAGCAGCAGTGATTATAAGACAAGAATCTAAGCACAAACTGACTACAAAAACTAGGCTAGATTAGAAGAATATAAACAACAGGTGATAGGAAGTATGGGTTACATTTGGGTAAGAAATACTGTACAGCAATTGACTAAACTGACGTTAGAAAAATGCAGAAGTAGACAAGATAGACCAATACATAATTCTGAAAGGTTTGACCAACATGGGGTGGTACCATTATGAACAGAAATAATAAGATTAGAGAGATACTAATTTGGGTATAAATTTAATTGGGTAAATGAAATTATTTTACATTTTCAAAAAATTGATGGAGCAACTACAAAGTGGTGTTTTTTTTTTTTGTAATGACCAGTTTAACATACATGCCTTGTTTCACCATCTTTGAAGAAACATAGAACTCTTTCATTTTCATTCTCTCTCTCACACAAATGATAGTTCACTTTAAGCCCTGTTAGCAGGATGTTCTATATTTTCCTCTTAAATCTTCTCTATAACAATTCTCCATGGCTTCTAAAGACAAGGTCTGCATGATACTACAGTGGTGAATACATGTTATTATTTGTCGAAACCCATAAAATTCACAACATCAAGAGCAAACCCTGATGTAAACGATGGACTCTGGGTGGTGGTGATGTTGCAGTCAATGTAGGTTCATCAGTTGTAGCAGTTATACCATCTGGGGGGATGTTGATAATGGGGGAGGCTGTGTGTGTGTGTGTGTGTGTGTGTGTGTGTGTGTGTGTGTGTGTGTGTGTGTGTGTGTGTGTGTGTGTGTGTGTGTGTGTGTGTGTGTGTGAGTCAGATGGTTATATGGGAAATCTCTCTACCTTCCTCTCAATTTTGCTGTGAACCTAAAACTGCTCCAAAACAATAGTCTATTTAAAAAAAAAAAAGAAATGGAAAAGGAGGGTCCCTGTTGTTACAAATGACAAATAGAGAGGAAGGTGGATTTTGATCCACTCTCTAAGCAATTATTTCTGTGCCACAGGAAGTATACTGAACACTAATTCTGGACTGACTAGAAGGTCCCGGTTTGGTTATTATTTCAGGATGCACCAACACCAATTCAGCATGCCTAGATACCCTTATTTTAATTTTGTAAAATAGAGGTAGAGTTGATTTACAATTTCTGTAAGTTTCATGTGTACAACATAGTGATTCACAATTTTTATTTAGAGTTAATATATTTATTATATATATATAATATATTTATAGTCAATATACAATATTGGCTATATACCTTGTGCTGTACATTGCATCCTTGTAACTTATTTTATATCTAATAGTTTGTACTTCTTACTCGCCTCCCCCTATCTTGCCCTTCACCTTTTCCCTCTCCCCACTGGTGACCACTAGTTTGTTCTCTATATCTGAGTCTGCTTTTTTGTTATATCCACTAGTTTGTTGTATTTTTTTAGATTCCACATTTAAGTGATGTCATACAGTATTGTCTTTCTCTTTCTGACTTGTATCACTAAGTATAATACTCCAAGTCTATCCATGTTTTTTCAAATGGCAATATTTCGTTCTTTTTTATGGCTGAGTAGTAGTTCATTATATATATGTACCACATGTTCTTTATCCATTCATCTGTTGAAGGACATTTAGGTTGTTTCCATATTTTGGCTATTGTAAATAGTGCTGCTGTGAACATTGGGGTGCATGTAGCTTTTTTTAAAAAAGATTGTAGTTGATTTACAATGTTGTGTTAGTTTCAGGTGTACAGCAAAGTGGTTCAGTTATACATATATCCTTTTTCAGATCCTTTTCCCACCTAGGTTATTACAGAAAATTGAGTAGAGTTCCCTGTGCTATACAGTAGGTCCTTATTGGTTATCTATTTTATATATAGTAGTGTGTATATGTTGATTCCAAACTCCTAATTTATCCCTTCCCCTGTTCCTTTCCCCTTTGGTAGCCATAAGTTGGTTTTCTAAGTCTGTAAGTCTCTTTCTGTTTTGTAACATATTTTAGATTTTACAGATAAGCGATATCACATGCTATTTGTCTTTCTGACTTGCTTCACTTAGTATAATCATCTCTAGGTCCATTCATGTTGTTGCAAATGGCATTATTTCATTCTTTTTTATGGCTGAGTAGTATTTCACTGTGTATCTGTACCACATCTTTTTAATCCATCATCTGTCGATGGACATTTAGGTTGCTTACGTGTCTTGGCTATTGTAAATAGTGCTACAGTGAATATTGGGGTGCATGTACCTTTTCAAATTATGGTTTTCTCTGGATATATGCCCAGGAGTGGAATTATTGGATCATATTGGTAGTTGTATTTTTAGTTTTTTTGAGGAACCTCCATACTGTTCTCCATAGTGTACAAGGGTTCTTTTTTCTCCACATATTTGCCAGCATTTGTTATTTGTGGTCTTTTTGAGGATAGTCATTCTCACAGGTGTGAGATGATATCTCATTGTGGTTCTGATTTGCATTTCCCTGATTAGTGATGTTGAGCATCTTTTCATGTACATATTGGCCATCTGTGTATCTTCTTTGGAAAAAATGTCTATGAATAATCTTTAAAAAGAGAAATTGAGTTGCAATTTACATAGATGTAGATAAATTTTTATATATGCAATCTATATATACTATTTATATGTGTGTATGTGTATAAAATACCCTGACATACATGTATAATACTTCTTTTCTTTTAATAAATTTATTTATTTATTTTTGGCTGCGTTGGGTCTTCGATGCTGCGCACGGGCTTCTCTAGTTGCTGAGAGCAGGGGCTACTCTGTTGCAGTGCGGTGGCTTCTCTTGTGGCTTCTCTTGTGGAGCATGGGCTCTAGGCGCGCAGCTTCAGTAGTTGTGGCACATGGGCTCGGTAGTCGTGGCTCTCGGGCTCTAGGGCGCAGGCTCAGTAGTTGGGGCGCACGAGCTTAGTTGCTACACGGCATGTGGGATCTTCCCGGACAAGGGCTCAAACCCATGTCCCCTGCATTGTCAGGCGGATCCTTAACCACTGCACCACCAGGGAAGTCCCCCCAGAACAGATTTTAAAAGCTGTGCTCAGAACCTCTCTCACTGCATGTATGGGGAGTCCTAGCCCCTGTCTGTATCACCATCCCCTAATACTCCCAACACCTCTTCAGTCTCAGCATCCTCTGGACTTCTCATAACTTTAGATGCTGTAGTGGGTGGGGTCCCTGGTAACAATGCCTGCTTCTTTGCTGTAGTTTGCATTTTCCCCCATTAACGTCTTGTTTCTCGCCCCAGGGAGGGAGCGGTGGGAAGAAAAATTACCAGTTGAGTAAGAAGGTGAGTGTTTTGAGGATGCTGCTGGGAACCTGAATCACCAAAAAGAAAAAAAAAAAAGTATTCAAGCAAATGTCTTAAAAAGAAGGTTTCAAAGCAGCTTTATTAATTTGGAGGGTTAGGAGCAGACAGACATCCTGTGAAGGGTCCTTCGGAATGTCTGAAATGTCCCTGTTAAAGATAGCAAAACCGGATAAAGAAACTGACAGTTGGGAATAAATGCCTTCCACTGATGAAAGAAACCCAGTTTTGAAAGGAGACGGTGGATTTTAATCTCTCTTCTGCTAGAGTGTTTTGCATTTGATTTCTGTTAATAATACTCTGACCCAGCACATTTACAGATGGAGCCTTGTCTGGTGACTGACAGTTTAGATGATTCATGTTATTCCCCCCCGCCAGCCCGAATTCTGATGGATGCTTTTCAGAGTCTCATTTTGAATTCAGGGGACATTAGGTTTGTTTTTCTCTGAAATCTGGCTTCTGAGAAAGGTAGTGATGGAGAAATGGATGGCTGGAGCTCTGGCTCAAAAGACAGCAGTAGCCGTCATCATGCCTGTGCCCCTGAAAATGCAAAATCCATCCCGCATTGATCCAGGGAAATTAAATGTTGTTTGCACACAACAATTTTATAAAAGAAAAAACGGCGATTTTGAGCTCTCTGCAGGTTACATGCTCGTTTGCTGGTTGAGCTTTCCATCAGCCCCTTTAGTTTACAATGTATCGCTTCTCACCATCAAAACAGTGTTTTCAGGTGTAATGAAACTGCCTATCAATTAGAAAAGGGAGAAATGAGATACGGGGATGGTGGTTCAGTTCTGGGAATCTCTGGCTGCTGTCACTAGAAGATGCATCACGTCTTTCTTTTAAATATCCCTCTTGTTGTATTTGATCCTGGCGTTAAGATTTTATAAGAAGGTAAAGATTTCTTTTCTGGAATTTTGTGGGGAAACTGAATGTGGTCTGTGTTGGTCATGTGTCCCAGGGTAAAGAAAACGTCTTAGAAGTATTTGTTACGGACTTCCCCGGTGGTCCAGTGGTTAAGACTCTGCACTTCTACTGCAGGGGGCGCGGGTTCCGTCCCTGGTCGGGGAACTAAGATCCCCACATGCTATGTGGCATGGCAAAAAAAAAAAAAAAAAACCTGTCTGTTTAAAAAAGTTAGCTTCCATAGAGGTTGAGATTTTTCACAATCGAACATCAATTTTTCCATAAAATGTAGGACCTTGTCTTATGAAACCTTGCTCAAAGAAAAATAAAACTTTGTTGAAAGAAGGAAGCCGTTTGATGAAAATATGCCCTGCGTGTAGCAGAAGAGAGCTTTTTCTTGTAAATTGCACATCAAAATATTATCCTACGTAGAAATTGTGTTCCCTTTAATTCCACAGTAAATTTTTGTGGCCAGGATATTAACAGTGAATAATACTGCTCCTGGCATAACCTTATCTACAAGGACAAAAAGAAAGAGGGTTTCGACTAAACCACCTGACAAAGAGGGTAGAACTGGAAATGCCCAGGAATTTGGCTACATCAGAAAAAGTGCACTTCTGTCGTTGATTAATGACTAACCAGGTGGTTATTACAATTAAAGTGTCCCTAATTTGATGCAATAGGTGAAAATCATTTACTAGTAACGCTAATCTGAACACCTATGGAATTCATTCTATTGGGACAATTCCTTGAATTGTACAGAATGAAGAAAAATAAATCAAGGTTCCTGCTTTTAAAATGGTCAGTCTCCTGCTATATTTAGACCCCATAGGGAACAAAGAGGTCCTGACTCTGCCGTGGAATCAAAGTCAGCATTGATTAACAGAGGAGAAGGGAGTAATCACATCTACTTCAGAGAGAAAGAGCTCCCCATGAAAGGAAGGAAACTGAAGCAACATCGTTTCCAGTAGGTGTGAGAAGCAGAAGGCAGGTATCTCATTTCAGAGCAGCCTGTGTCTCTAAGGAGCCATGCTTGTCACGTGAACAAGTAGGGAAAAAAGATGTCTCCGTGTTGAATAAACTCTGAGCATCAATTACATACAGTGTGACTCTGAGGCTGTGGAGCTCAGTTATTTCTGGGGTCTCCAGTTCTCTCTTCTCTCCTGATTTCCATGTGCCTTGAGTATTAGAGAAACCTGGAGCTATGAGGGATGGTCAATACACGATTGACAAGCCTTTCCAGCTTTTCAAGCCTTAATTGCCTCCACGAAATGCCACAGATTTAATTTTATATGGCCTTTTCATTTTAACAGTTAAGTAACTTTTTTTTCTGATTTTTAAAAAAAAGTTTTGGAGTATAGTTGCTTTACAGTGTTGTGTTAGTTTCTGCTGTGCAGCAAAGGGAATCAGTTATACATACAGCCACTCTTTTTTGGATTTCCTTCCCATTTAGGTCACCACAGAGCACTGAGTAGAGTTCCCTGAGCTATACAGCACGTTCTCATTAGTTATCTATTTTATACATAGTATCAATAGCATATATATGTCAATCCCAATCTCCCAATTCATTCCACCACCACCCTTTCTCCCTTGGCCTTAAAATAATCCACATCTGGGCTAATTCCCAGGTGATGAAAACAACCTTAGAATACCCACAGCCTCCTCTAATAAATAGGAATAGAAAACAGGAAAGTCAGAATCTAGATAGACAAGCAAGTAGAAGAAAGAGGAATTCACCACCTTTCAGATTCTCTCATCTATTTGTGAGAGCTAGTATCCTCAATATTTTATATTTTAGAGCCTGAAATTCATTAAGTCCTAATGCATCCTGTATTAGGGGATGTATTAGGACTTAACACATTCCTTTCAAACATATCTGTAAAATTTTGGAGGCTTGATAAATTCTATTAATGATGTTCAATTTTATTAGGGTTGATAATTTTCGTGAGTGTCCATTAAATTCTAACTGGTATTCACCCTCTGATGTTCTCTTTATCCTGGTCAGAATAAAGTTCTTAACACACCAGACCGTTTCCTCTCTAGTATTTGTCAGGGCCAGAAATTCTAGCCAACAGGTCTTCTAGCGTTTTTGACACTGATCACGTTACTGGATACATAAATATGCTTAATCCTTATCTGAGTCCCAGGTGCAGAAAAAAAGCTGAGTGTGTAATCAACTAATTGTTTTTCTCCTGAGAAATAAAAATAACAGTAATGTAGAGGAGTGATATACTAAAAGCACAGGAAAAAACAAAAGCAAGGCGTGATAATGCATCTACGTGAAAGGGGAAAAATGCTGCTTTTTCATTTATTTTTGAGTGAAAACATGGAAAGCAGACATTAAACATACAGGTGTTTGCAATCATGGATAAAAGCATGAAAGGAAGGGAATCCTGAGCTTTCCAAGGTCAAGTGTGTCCAGTGCAATTTCTTCATCTTTTTCCTTTTCTTGTCTTGTGGCTACACTAAAGAAGTCATACAACATGAGAAGCAGGAACTGGCCATTCGTGTTTTAGAAGTACCTAGAGACTGAATACGTTCCTGTCATCTCTGCATGAATTGAGACAAATCACAATAATTTTTACCGTGAAGAATGGTGATTTGCTATAAGGTGAAATGAAAGCAAGGAGGCATTTAACACATGACACTATAAATTTGAATTTAAAGAGCTTCATTATCCTTAGTGAGAGCACAGGGTTCACAGTGCCTGTTTAGATACCCTTGCGTAGTAAAATCATGAGGGTTTCATTGATGGATTGAGAAGTTAAAGTTTCTTGATTTTTTTTTTTCCCGAATTTAAAATATTTTGTTGTTGTGTTTTGGGGTTTTTTGTTTGGTTTTTTGGTTAGGTCACCGTTAGTAAAATGTTTGCTGTTTAAGCTGGCGAGAAAAATACTTAAACAGGCAGTGTTAGCATATCTGTGCAGCAGATAAAATGTTGAAGTAGATTTTAGTTCCCAGAGCTCTATAGTAAGAGCCATGAGTTAATTTAAACTATCAGTGCAATATTGGTGCACAGATAGAAAACATGGATCATGGCAAAGATAAACGAATCTCAGAAATTGTACCTAGCAGATGTCAATTTTTTTTTTTTAAGGAGATTTTTAAAATTGTTTTTATTTTTTATTTATTTTTTTTTTTGTGGTACGCGGGCCTCTCACTGCTGTGGCCTCTCCCGTTGCGGAGCACAGGCTCCGGACGCGCAGGCTCAGCGGCCATGGCTCACGGGCCCAGCCGCTCCACAGCATGTGGGATCTTTCCGGACCGGGGCACGAACCCGTGTCCCCTGCATCGGCAGGCAGACTCTCAACCACTGCGTCACCAGGGAAGCCCGATTGTTTTGATTTTTGACGGGGATGTGGAGTACTGAGAACTTGCCTTCACCCAGCTTTCTTGAATTTTAACATTTACCTAACGTTGGTGCATTGGTAAAATCTAAGGAATTAACTTGGGTCCAATGATGTTAACTGAACTATAGGCATAATTCAGATTATAGTATTTTTAAATTAGTGGGTTTTTTCCATTCTGGGACGCAGTCTAGAATGTCCCGTTATGTAGTTATTCGTCTTTCCTTAGTCTCCTCCTCACTGGAGCAGGTCGTAGCTCTTTCCTGTTCTTTTGTGACCTGGATGCCTATGGAGAGTCATGGTCCAGTATTCTGTGGAATATCTGTCGATCTGGGTCTGTTGGATGTTTTACAGTTTGTAAAGTATGCAGAAGTCAAACTCAAGGAGCTCCCAATCCTGAAAGTTGGAGACAGTTGGGCAACAAAATAACAAGAGTCCTGGCTGATACCCCGTAGAGTCATGTAAAAATCAGTTGAGTTCACACAGCTGTAAGTCACTAGTTTAATAAATAAATAAGGGATAGCTCTACCTTACAGAAGAATTTCGATTAATTCCTATGGGAAGGATGAGGAAAGTCTACAATCGCTAATAGGCAAGTACCACGGAAATAGTTGTAGCCATTCTCCGCCAATGGCTGGTAAAATTATTGGGCAGAAGTTCAAGGTGGTCCCCAGGTGTCTGCCACAGATCCATATTAATTGCAGACAATAATTTTACCAAGGTGCAACCCCACACACAGCACCTTAATCTGGTCATCAAGGTTAACAATGACAAAAATGTACTGAGAAGAAGAAAACGGCAACCCTTGGATAGTATTATGAGAAATTCTTAACATCAGTGGGAAGAAATACTATAACCTGCTAGTGGAAGTGTGACTTAAAACATACACATCTCTGCTACAATTGAAAATGGGTACTTTATACCATAGTACTCTGCAGTTATAACTCTAGGTATATTACCTTAAGACAGTCTTACTCATTTGCAGAATACAGATGAAAAAATGGCGTTCATTCCTAACAACTGCGTTCATCTAACAAAGTAAAAGCAAACAAAATGTCCAAGATTAGAATATATAATGCAGTGGAATACAATTAGCAGTTAAATACACTATATTTCTTATACATGAACACCTACAGATGTAAGATGCATTAATCAAAAAGTTGCCTGTACGGCAGCATACTATATAATTTTTATAAAGTATAGAAACTATAGATCATTTGTGGTTGTAAAAGTTTATGGTGGGAACCTAACATAGGAGTGGAGAAGAATACCCAAAACGTGCCTGTTTTTGGTTGCCCTTTGGGCAGGGGTAAGCCTTAATGAGATTGAGAAGGGTCATAAAGTAGATAGGGAATGTATAATATCAACATTTTATATATTACAGAATGGAAAAAGAACTTTCTGTAAGCATTATCACTAATACTGTTCTTGTGTTTATGATGCTGGTTTGCAAGGGATTATATATGTGTATACTGTGTATTAGATATAATATATAATGATATATTGTATTATGTCTAATATGTATTTTATCTAACATGTATTATATAATAATGCATGCAATATACCTGTATATCATTTATATCTAATATGTATTGTATATAATACATATTATACATATAATATACATGTATATCATTTACACTAGAATTATCCTATAATCAGCTGAAGATACTTTGGAACGCACAGGGGGAGGAAAAACAACTAAGGTGTTTGCACATCACTGTGGAAGAGCCTATGATGTCTGTTCACAAGGGTGAAACAGCTGTGGTTGTGATGTGTTAATACCGTTTGCTTGCTTTTCATCTCAGTCATATCTGTCAATACATGTATATACATAGAAGTATATATATATTTCTCCCTAAAGTACATTGTGACAGTGGGTATGTATTAGGACCTTTGTGTCCTACAGGAGAAAAAACTCATATTTATCTCTTGTATCACACGTGAGACAGACAACTCTACCCTCTCTAGCTATAGATATAGACGGTGATAATTTTACACTGGTTTTCACGTGGGCTGCACGCATACTTGGGGGTCCAGGATACGTTACAAATAATTTGCGTTGTCTGTTGTCTTGGTAGCTCTTTGGTCTTCCTACGAAGTTGTTACAAAAGTTTCTAGCCTGCAGCCTCCTTAACTGAAGCCATGCAGAGCAGCTGGGTAAAACTGTACCCCATGAGGACAGATGTCATTACGTGCAGGAGCTTTCATCTAAACTTGGCTTCCATTCTTTCATCAAATATTTATTGCGTTTCTACCGTATTCCAGTTGCTAAGTGCATGGGTAAGATTGTGGAGCTAAGGAGCATAGTTAGAGCGAGGCCTTCCCTCCATCCCCCAGTGGATGTGACATTCACTTCTCCTATCCCCATAGGCAAGTGTGTATACATAAGGGCTAAAAATGTAGTGGAAATCAGAGGGTGACAATGCTTAGTTATTGCAAGATGCAGCCTTGCAATGCATAACTCTGGCGAAAAGCTGAAGCAAGTGGCTTCGATTGGAGATCTAAGGGAGATTTTCATTCCCTGTTTAACTGAAATATTGAGGGTGTTAGAGTGAGATGAGGTGTTGGGACAAAGAATAGAGACGTTTTTCAGAAAACCAGCAGACCGAGAAGATGGTGGAGTAGTGACCCAAAGAACCAGCTTATTCGAGTTAGAATTCAGGTTTCTTTTATACTAAAAGGGGAGGGGGTGTGGCTGTTTGTTACAAACTTTGGTCCCGGAATCCTTGGTTCTTGCAGCTGTCCACTTAGGTCTGGTCACAATGTTCCTGTAAACCTCCAACAAGACAAATGTTGAACCCATGTTCAAAGTATTATTCACGACAGCTAAAACCTGGAAACAATCTACATGTCCATCACTGGGTGAATAGATAGATACACTCTGATATATCCATCTAATGGAATCCCGTTCCACAAAAAAAGGAGCAAACCACGGGTACATGTGACAGCTGAATGAACCTCAAAAGCAGTATGCTAATAAGCCTACATACCGTATGATTCCATGCATTTGAAATTTTAGCAAAGGCTTTTTTTTCCCCCTAGAAATTAGATGAGTAGTTGCCTGAGTTGGAGGTGGCATTGACTGCAAATGTCCATGAGAAAACTTTTTGAAGGGATGTAAATGTTCTAAAATGGGTTTGTAGTGAAGATTGCACAGTTGTATAGATTTACGAAAAGTCATTGAACTGTACCTGACAACGGGTGAATTTTATGGTATGTAAGTTATACCTCAAAGTACTAAAAACTTTTTTAAACAGTCTGTGTGGCAGAGACAGCCTTACCTGTAAAGCTTAAAAGATCTACTGTCTGACCCTTTATTGAAATGGTTTGCCAACCCCTGGTGTACAGATTTATAGATGCTTAAATGTGATTACAGGATGGACAGGAGGTCTCCGTAAGGATGTGACTTCTCAGGGGCAGAGTTTGCAGTTAAGTATCAGCGAAATTCATGGATATATTGAGGGGAAGAGGTGTTCATGCCCAGAAAAGAAACAAGATGTGGTTTGCTTAGAGATAAAAGGGGAGGGGAAGGAAGAAAGGAAAAGAAGGAAAGAATAAAGTCATAACTTACTACTGGATTTGGAAATATTTGGAAGAGAGTCTGGGGGGAGCTATATAAATTTTATTTCTCGGTTGTATAAACTTTAAAATCAGTTTATTGATATCCGTAAAATAACGTGCTGGGATTTTTGGCTGGGATTGCATTAGATCTGTAGGTCACGTTGGAAGGAGCTGACATCTTGGCAATATCGAGACAACCTATACATGAATGTGGTATACCTGTCCCTTTATTTAGCTCTTTGGTTTCATTCGTCTCTAATTTTGTAGTTTTCCTCATGTACGTCTTGTAGCACGTATTTTGTTAGATTCACCCTTAAGTATTTCATAGTTTGGTGCTAATGTAAATGGCATTGCCCTTTTAATTCCAATTCCACTTGTTCATAGCTGGCATGTAGGAAAGTGACTGACTTTTGTAAAGGTATCCTGCCTCCTTCCACTAATCACTTATTTCCAGGAAAGGTTAGACTTTCATGAATGCAGAAAAGGTGTAAGAAGTCTGGTGGCCATGAGAGGGAACACCGAGGAGGTGGTGAGACTCTAAAACCTGGAGGAAACCAATTTTAATGATCCTACATATAGAGAACACATCTTGAAATATTGTTTAGAAATAACAAGTGAGCCTTCCAATGGAAGCAGATAAAGAACAAGCTGAGATTCAATGATGAACAGTTTGAACATATTTTTAAATGGCGTCCCAAGCACGCCCAGTGATGCTGTATCTTGTACAAAATATCTCAAGCTTGGGTGTTTTGTCAGCACAAGGGATGTGGTAAACCTAGGATCATCTGAATACTTCTGTTCATGCATCACCTTATTCTCACTGCAAGTGTATTATTTACATAAGGTGCCTCTACTTTCCCCTTAAATAAAACACACACACACCCACACACACACCCACACACACCCACACACACACCCACACACACACACCCCACCCCACCCCACACACACTGTGTTCCTTAGTCCAGGAAGTTTAGGAAATCTCATTTTATTTTATTTTATTATTTTTTTTTTTTGTGGTACGCGGGCCTCTCACTGTTGTGGCCTCTCCCGTTGCGGAGCACAGGCTCCGGATGCGCAGGCTCAGCAGCCATGGCTCACGGGCCCAGCCGCTCCGCGGCATATGGGATCCTCCCAGACCGGGGCACGAACCCGTATCCCCTGCATCGGCAGGCGGACTCTCAACCACTGCGCCACCAGGGAGGCCCAGGAAATCTCATTTTAGAGTACAGAGGAGAGCAGTATGCAGACATGAGGGAAATAGTTGATCTTCTGTGTAGCATATTTCTAAGGTACAGTGTATTCTTTTTGAATTAGAGTTTTCTCTGGATACATGCCCAGGAGTGGGATTGCTGGATCATATGGTAGTTGTATTTTCAATGTTTTAAGGAACCTCCATACTGTTTTCCATAGAGGCTCTACCAATTTACACTCCCACCATCAGTGTGGGAGGTACATTTTCATGCTTATTTATTTTTCTTTTAATTGACTGGGTTTACATGTCTTATCTTTAGTTGGCTAACTTTTCATTGCTTTTATTTACTACATATCATTTTCTTGTTTCTTGGCCTATTTTGCATTTATGTGAATTTTTCAAATTATCCTTCCCACCATTTCAATCATCTTCTAAATATATATATGTTTTTCTTTAGAAAATTTTAGAAGGTTTTTTGGGGGCGGTGTTTTTCTTAACTCATCTTCATATGTCATGTTTTACCTTCATTTGAAAACTCATCAGTTTTACTCTATTTTGTATATTTTATGTTTACCTATATTAATTTCTGGAAGTATAATGATTGATCAGTGAAAGTTAGGCAAAAAAAAAATTGTAGTTTGCTTTTTTCTTTTTGCCTAATGGGCAGAACCTTAAGGAACACACCACTGGTCTTTAAAGTTAATTTTTTTTTCTTTTTTTTTTTTTTTTTTGCGGTATGCGGGCCTCTCACTGCTGTGGCCTCTCCCGTTGCGGAGCACAGGCTCCGGACGTGCAGGCTCAGCGGCCATGGCTCACGGGCCCAGCCGCTCCACGGCAGATCCACGGGATCTTCCCGGACTGGGGCACGAACCCGTGTCCCCTGCATCGGCAGGCGGACTCTCAACCACTGTGCCGCCAGGGAAGCCTGAAAGTTAATTTTTTAATGTGAATGTCCATGGATGTCCAGAGTTCTTTCAGCATGAGAAAAGGTGGCTGTGTCTGTGAATAAAATTTTAACCTCTCCCTTCTCTCTCTGTCTCTGTTTCCAATTCACACATACCTAAGGCAGAAAGAAAGCCCATGTGTCAAAGACCTTTGTTCCTGTAAGAGTGAAATTCCAGAACAGCTAGTGGGTGTAGGACTATAGCAAGGTATCCTGCCGACGCCCGTGGGTCCATCGGCCCACGGAAGTGATTCTGCGCTGTCCTCTAACCTGGCATGCTGTTGGGACAGGTATATGTTTTCCGTGATTACAGTCAGCTGTCTTCCTTCCCACCTAAGTGAGACAGATACTCTTCCCAGGAGCAATTTATTCTTTAGAAAGAGGCAATTAAACTTCCCATGAGTTTCAGCTGCCTCCAAATGGTGTTTTAGACTACACTTGAAGATGGCTTAATAAGGACGGTTAGGCAAAATGTGAGCATTAATTCTCATAGGTGACAAAACTTCAGATGACATTTGAGGCAATCTTACAATAAACCAGGATAGAATATTGCTGGGGTTTTTTGTTTTGTTTTTGTTCAGTGATAACCCGATGCTTGGCAGATACAATGTACATACTAAATATTTGCTAAACTACTTGGCATTTAGGTTAATGAACTGCTTAATAGATTATGCTGTTTCTTCAATAACAGGAAAATCACATTTATATACAAATTACCGCCATTAAACTGTTTCAAAAATGTCAAATTATTAGCATTTTTCTTTAAAGCAGCATTTTGTAGGAAAAAGCAGATTCCTCATTTGTCGATTAGAAAAGCACTTTTCTTCTGTATAGCAATGTTATTTATTTGATTAAAAATACGTACATTATGCTTAGCCAAAAATAGGTGTAAGATTGTCACACACTCTAGATTTACTGGATTGGTAGTAGGATTCTCTCTGATTGTTGACGGATAACATTTCTGACTACAGATTAGACCCCCATTGTGTACAATTTCAAAGTTTTAATTTTTTTTTTTTTGGCTGCACCACGCTGCATGCAGGATCTTAGTTCCCCGACCAGGGATCAAACCTGTGCCCCCTGCAGTGGAAGCTTGGAGTCTTAACCACTGGACCGCCAGGGATATCCCATTTATTGACTTATATTATGATTTTTTGGTGTGATCTGGTGATTCTAAGCATGGTGCCCACAGAAAGCAATAGCATCAGAAGGGTGGAAGGGTAATTGCGACTTTGTGAAACAGTAGATAGCTTGGGACAGTGATGGGGTAATAACTCTGGATCCCAAGTGTACTTACTTATCAAACCCCTCCCCCCAATCTTGCATGGTTTCATGATGTTCGGTGCCCTTGTAGCATCTTTAGAATTCCTAGAGTGTATTGCATGTTCCAAATCTCTGTGGTCCTTCTTTGGACAGCGCTGCTTGAGCTAAGTACTCAATCACAGTTGGTCTATTTACCAGTGCTTGGCTATGGTCTAGTTCCCATGAGATTTTTTTGCTGCAGAAGTCGATACCAGAACTACCCTCAGTTTACCAAAACATAAGCCCAAAAGAGTATTCAGAGTTTAAGAAAAGAACAAACGCCTTAAGAATATAAATAGGGAAAACCCAACACAGAGCATGTCCTGTGAGACATCATGGGTATTTATGTCCATCAAGATCCAAACAACAGATCTGAGTCTGGAAGGCCACCAGAGGTGCCTCTCCTCCAGGTGTTTTCCTGTTTCTGTGCCCTTTTCCCCCTTAACCTGTCTTTCTCTACCTCTGTTCCATGGCTACCAGGACCCTCAACCCTCCTGTCCATAGCCGAAAGCCAAATATTACTTAAATATTACATGTAAACACCTCTCCCAAGAAATTTACTTTTTCAGTGTCATCCGTCTTCCCCTCTCAAACTCATCCTCATATCCCAGCCTTGGCCCTTGAGCCTTTCCTTCACATCACCCAAATTGCAATTTATTTCTTTACACGAAAGAGCTGGCATTCTCAAAGAGAAAGTGTGCTTCCAGGATCAGAGAAGAGAAATAGGTTGCTTTTTCATAGATCTGTTTTGCATATTCATTAGGAGGTGATCAGAAATCTCTGGCGCTTTGTAGCTCCATCACTAGAATTCATCCGAGACTGTTGTGGGAAGTGTGGATTATTATAACTCTCTGTACATTGCACGTGTGTAAGTCACATATGTAATTCTTGAAAATATTAACAATGGCGTGTAGTGTGCTTGTGATGGATGATTTACATGGATGTGTGTAACTCTGCTCTGAATGCAAAAACAAGATGTAAATGATGGGAACAGAATTTTATAGCCGAATATAATTATTGTTAAAATCAAGTAGATCAAGCCTAAAAGAGGAACCCAAAAAGTAATAGAAGAAATATCACTAGTGTGTGTCACGGTAGACTCTGCAGACAGTCTGGTGTGGAAATTCTCCTCTTATTTAAGTGTTGTACACCAAAGGAAAATGGACCATATGCCTGAAATCGAAGACACACATGTGTGGCGAATATCTCAGAGTTAAAGAACTGAAACCAGAACTCTGGTTTTAAGTGTCTTATCTGTTCCACAGAGATCAGACAATGTGAATGGAATAAGCAATGCAGGCACCTACTAAATATTTTTTCTGAATAACATTTGGAAGTAGGTGTTATCCAAGTTGAAGACAGGTGAATATACGCTTACTGAAGCTTAAACACAGAAGGGAACAGTGCAGAAGAATTCTATACAATTTGTGTAAGGACTCCACTCTCGAGGATGTGGTACATAATTCCTCACTCTTTATGGACAGGCTGTGGGGAGTGACTTCCTTCCAAAGAGCGCAATATGAAAATTGAGGGGGAAAGTAACTTACTTGTGGGGCAACCTGACAATACTACTTCAGCCAGGTGGTCTGGGTCAACGTCAGCAGTGATAACACACGTTGATAAGCGTGTGCCCTTGATGTGGTGTGATGCCTCTGAGGTCTTCCTTCCAAAAAAACTATAACCCCAGTCTAGGCATGAGAAAAACAAACACATCCCAATAGATATAGACATTCTACAAAATTTCAGGTCCTCCTGAAATCTCAAGGTTATCAAACACAAGGAAAGTCTGAGAACCTGTTACAGCCAAGAGGAGCCTCAGGAGAGAAGACAACTGAATGTGATGTGGTGTCCGGGGATGGGACCCCAAGGGGACATGAGGTAAACATGAAGGACATGTGAAGAGTGTGTGGGCTTTGGTTCATCAAATGGAAAGGGAACAGATTTGCATTTTAAAGGAACTTGCACGGTGGTCCCGTAGAAGCCCAATACATGGGAGAGTCTAAATCGTGAAGTCGTATTTATGGCATCACTAGTCCGTTACTGAGAACACCCCAAAGCTGCTGCTGCGTTTCAGGGTGAAGGAGGGCAATGTTCGCGTTTTCTCTGGGAGGATTGTGTTGGTCCCGTGCCTCGTGGAACGTGAGTGCTCTAGGTTTTGTCCCTGGAGGAAAGAACTTGGTTGCCCAGCACCCTGTTTTGTGATTGATGGGTAGATAGGCTGAGCGGACTCTGCAAGGAATGAGGTCGAGAAGCAGGGAGAATGTAGCCAATTGCTCTGTTTAGGAAAGAACCGGGAGACAGAGGACGCAAGACGTGAGAGGAACCAGGCAGAGAAAGGAAGTGAGAGGGAAGGAAAACACAGCTGTCAAAAGAAATGTGATCCGGACGTCTGACGCAGGTGATGTTTTCTGGAAGCCTCACCTTGCCGTTCGAAGTATGATTTCCCTTTGGCATCCTTCTGTACGACACCTTCCTTAAAACCTGCATTGCCTTTCGCAGCGTGTGGGTGTAGTTCTTAGGTACTAGTGCGGATCATGACCATGTGATATTCCAACCTGTTGAATTTGCTTTTCCAAGTGGTTCATTTTAAGCTCTTTGAAAGGAAGGGTTGTATTGCCCACATACTATCTGTCAGAGTGCTTCATAGGTAGTAGAGTGCCAGTGAAAATAAAGTGAATACAAAGGGGATAATGGCTGTTTGTTTCTGAACTTCTTTGGAAAATGGGACTTGGGGAGGTTGGCCAGCAATGGTTTGGGGGCTGAAAATGGCTCGGCTGCAAGCTCAGCCTTTTCCTCTGCTCGTGGACAGCTGTGTTGACGGGAACGCAGTTAGGCATGGACTTGATTCGAGTCTTTCTTCTGCTACTGGAAGTTTTTAGGTGGTATTTGCGTACCAGTGCGTGAAGGCAGTGGAATTCCTTTCCATATACAGTAGAAAGAGGATTGCATCTTTCTTATTGCTGCAATGGATTGGATTCGCTTGTGAAATCACGTTGTCTAAAAGTACAGATTTATTTGGAGTAAAGTTCCAATGGCTGTCACTTCAGTAGCAGGATCCATAGTTGGCATTCAGTAGCTCATACATATTTGTTAAAGGTGAAGACTTTCAGGTACTAAACCTAGAACTTGTTATCCTTTTCTAAGGGACGTAATCCATTTTCCTCCTCAAACTGTGGTACTGACAATGCATAATAACTTTTTGTCCTTATCCCTCTTACTTAATTAAATGAGTGAAAACTGTCTTGTACCAGGGCACGGGGAATTTATCACTGCCCTTAATCCAGTTCTTGTCATTATACATGTGTTTAATAAACCTCAGAAGCCTATACTACTTCAGCTAAGTTAAAGCAGCTCTGGGGTTTATAACACAAAAGTTTGAGGAACATCACACACACACACACACACACACACACCAAGAAGAGTCCCCATGTCCCCATATTTGTTCCAGGTATTACAGAGCCCAAATGTAGACCATCAGATGTACACTTTCAAGACTACAATTGCTTTCTCGTAGAGATTTGTTCCATTACAGACTGTGATGGATTCTGGCACTAAATGTCATTGCTAGTGGTTGTTCTAGAGTTTCACGGCCCAGGGTGAAGCGTCATCTATTTGGGCGAATTGTTTCCAACCCCAAAATATACATAGCTGGTTTACTGTTGATTTCAAAATTTCAATTCAATCTTACTCCTCTGAAGGAAAGATGCGTTTAGATTTCGTTTTTAAAAGCTGTTGCAGGATACACAATGTCTCCCTTGAAATGGATTGGAAATTTCATTTTCTCTAAAGAATATGTTAAATTTCTGTCAAGTAGAATCAATACGTTATATCCTTTGGCCATGTGTGTGTGCTCACAGAGAAAGGTGTGTGGAGAATCACTAAAATATTTTACCAAAGATCTGGTGGACTTCAAAGTAATGTTGTCAGTGAAAAGTGACATGTTTCATCAACTCCATGGCTTTGTCTTGTAGAAGTTACTTATTTCTAGAATGTTCCTTTTAAGGAAGTGATAATCCACAATTAAGATTCTTATTTGTAAATCTTCAAATAGTCTGCAGTTACCATTAGCATAATTTACTTTATTCATTAAAAAGTTTATCATTTCGGGCTTCCCTGGTGGTGCAGTGGTTGAGAGTCCTCCTGCCGATGCAGGGGGCACGGGTTCGTGCCCCAGTCCAGGAAGATCCCACATGCCGCGGAGCGGCTGGGCCTGTGAGCCATGGTTGCTGAGCCTGCGCAACGGGAGAGGCCACAGCAGTGAGAGGCCTGCGTACTGCAAAAAAAAAAAAAAAAAAAAAAAAAAAAAAAAAAAATTATCATTTTATTTTATTCATTTTCTTTCATTTTTTGTCTACAAACTCAGTGTCCCTATGCTTTTTAATTTTATTTTTATTTTATATTGGAGGATAGTTGATTTATAATGTGTTAGTTTCAGGGGTACAGCAAAGTGATTCAGTTATACAGATAATTGTATGTACTTTTCATATTCTTTTCCCATTTCGGTTATTACAGAAATATTGAGTATAACCCCCTGTGCTACACAGTAGGTTCTTGTTGGTTATCTGTTTTAAATATAGTAGTGTGTATATGTCAATCCCAAACTCCCAGTCTTTCCCTGCACTTTTTTATAAGGAATTCTTTTAAAGGAACACTGTTGTTGAACATACATTTCAAAAAACTTGAACATACATTTCAAAAAACTAGAACAGTTTGAAGTTGATCAGAGCAGAGAAAATAATGTTAAAAATTGGTTAAAGAAAACAGTACAGATACAAACAAACCTTATTTAGCACTTTATGAAGTGGACAGTCTCCGTTCCCAGAACTGCAAAATTGGGCAAAAGGCAAGAAGCTCTTATAGGATAAAGAATAAAGAACACGGAAGAGACAAATAGGAAATATCTGATTGGCGGGTGCCACGTAGCCAACCTCGTGTGGGTTGAGAAGACCCAGCAAATATTCCTGGCAGTATTGAATGACCCCCATGGATGCAAGAGGCATCCCCCAAAGAGGGTGCAGGTATACTATGTCCAAAGATCCAGAGCCAGTTCCAAAGGTAATCAGAAGAAAGGAAGACTTGGACAGTCCCCCTGAGAGCTGGCCACTGTCTGTAGGACACTGGCCACAAATGGGGTGCAGCCTACATTTCTGGCCATATCTGGGCACCCCCATATGCAAGAATGAACAACCTGTGTGACCCTGGGCAGGCAGAAAGCCAAGCCACATTCTCAGGATGCAAAACGAGATAAACAAGAAGGCAGTAGCTATCCCTGGGAAAGGAAGGATGGACAGCCTTCCTATGCAGTTGGTCCCCCAAAAGCATATTCACAAGAGTGTGCATTTGGAGAGGAAGGGACAACTTGAGATGTTAGCTCCCTTTCCCCACCAGTCACTGAGATCCCGGAAGAGCTGACTCTGGGGGTAATTCTCTCCTTCCCTGCCTTCTGCCAGTTTTCCCTGGATCCCATCTGCAGGATCCCCAGAATGTGGGGTTTAGAGAGCGTAGCCCTGGTACCTACCAGGATTTGGCCAGATTTTCCATTAATTTTAATTTGAGTTTTCCCCTTGCCTGTTTCAGGGAATACCCGGTAGCAGTCCCAGGAGAATCCCTTAAAGAGTCCCATCAACTCTGCGAGGGGCTGATAGGGGGACCCTCTTTTGAGGGTAGATATGACGCCATTCGGTTTGGTGTGGAAGGATTTGAGACAACCTTTGAGGACAATCTCTTTTCTGGTGTCCTGGTTGCCTACAAATGAGACCCTGAATTCTGGGCCCGTGTTTTGAGGATGGACCCTGTGAGAGTGCAAAGGGGGAGGCCCAGGTGTGTTAGGTTTTCTGGCCTTGGAGCTGTTGCACTATAAGAACGCTAACTTGGCCGACTTTTGTTTATGGTCCTGTGGCCTCTTCCGAGTAGAAAGGCAATTCACATAGAGGATCGGTAGACGGATTCTCAAGGTCAAGGAAGAGAGAGGAGAGTAGTAGGAATCGCTTGTACAGTCTTTTGTCTTAGGTCCCACTTGTGTCTTTAATTTGTCAGTAGCCTCTTGCAATCAATCAATCTTTCAAGGAAGCTATTTTGGAATCTTGAACATTTGGGGCAGCTTCTACGTGCCCATCAAAAGAGGTATACCATTCTGTTTGTTTATCTGGGATTCCTTATTGTCAAGTGCACCTTCTAAATGAATGACCCTAAATGTTCCCCATAATGACCATCATAATTCACTTGTCTGCGTGAAAGTGTGGCCATGTTTGTACATATCTACAGCTTTGGCTTTATGTTCTTAACCATAAAATAAGCAAGTGTGCCAGAAGGTGGCTGTTCAGTTCTTTGAAACTTGAGGATCCCCTTTCTTTTGCTAAACTGTAGGTCTCAGAGACAGTATTTAAGAAGGACGTGCCACTGGGTGGGGGATTGCGTGGTATTTTTCAGTGCACCTCACTGCACGGACGGTCTCGTGAGGTTGGCGGGTGACCCAGTGTCAATCTAACCCGTTTCATGATCACCTTATCCTAACACCAGAGTCTTAGATTTAGGTGGTGAGCATGCCAGCAGCTTTCAAGTGCTTGACCCATGCCCACTAGGTACTTCTGCAGTGTTGACTTTCAAGATTCCCATTAACAATAGATCTGTTATTGCTTTCACTGGAAGACTTCTTTATCCTTGATAGGTTTCAGTAGTCCCACTTTTGCCTGCTTAGACTTTGGTTTTGATGGCCAAAAGAGTCAGGACTTCTCCATGAATTTCTCCAGTCCCCCAGTGGTTTGTGCTGTGGACTTATCCCGAGACTTTGGGAATCTCCTAAGGGCTGCTGTTCATACTGAACAAACAATATAACCACCCAGGAACATTTGTGGGAATTTTAATAAACCTTGGAACAGTTTTGGGACCTCAGAACCTTTTTGAAAACGTAAACCTCTTTCTAGAGGTAATGTATATATACATATGTATATGTATGTGTGTATATATATAAAATATATGTATATATGTGTGTATATAAAGTATATGTATGTATGTATATATAGGTGTGTATGTATATATGCATATACATATATAATATACTTAAATAAAATTTGTTTGGCTTGGGGAGCTGCATGCAAGGAGTAGGTGTCCAGTCCAAGAGTGACTTGCCCACGGCTTTAGGAAGGACAGAGGCACAGAGGACCCCGAGGGCTCAGTGGACCCCTGGCCTGTGTGGCTCCCTGTCCTAGGACGTTTAACCATCACCTACGGATCCCATTTCTCATCCCCCAAAACTGTTAAGAAAATGATTAAAGAAGACAGTTTAGGAGATAAAAACAAACTTTATCTAATACTTTGTAAAGCAGACAGACTCCTTTGATAGACTGGCAGGCAGGAAGCTTTGATTAAAAGAAAAGAATAAAGAACTAGAGAGACACACATGGAAAGCCTTGGATTGGCTGGGGCCATAGAGTCACCCGTGGTGGGCGGGGCCTGGCCGGCCCCATATCCTGCGTGTCTGGTCAAGGGACACGTTTACAGAGACACGAAAGTGATCCAAGTGTGCTGCCCTGGCACCCTGTACGGGAGCTGCTCCCTCTTGGGCCTAGAAAATCATTTCAGCGATAAGAAGGGAATGATGTTTTTGCTTTAATTTTATTTTCAGTGTACACCATCAACATTTAAAAACATTATTTATCCCCAGTGAGAAGAAAATTTTATTCAGTAAAGTTGAAAGTCTTTTTTTTTTTTTTAAATGCACAGTATTATTTTTGGTATGATTTGAGAAAGAATGGTTGGTTTTTAATCTCAGAAGCGTGTGGACTTACAAAACTCAAGGGTCATTTGGAAGGAGGACGGTAAGACAAAGGTCTGGGCCTTCCAGCTCCAGATATGACAGGTTATGAAAGAGGAAAAATGATGTGGAAAAGAAAGTGGTGGATTCAGCTGGCTCTGGATTGGCACACAAGTTGGATCCCTTTAAAATATTTAGAGAGAGAATGCCTCAGCTAGGAACCACTAATTCAAAAGTTAATGCAATTTAATCTGTTTTTGCAAAGCATTTTTCCTATTCCTAGATTAATATCCTTGAATAATTTAGAAATATTTGTTTGATATCTGAATAAAGAAGTGTGTTCCTCAATTTGACATAATTTAAACATTTTTCCTTGTTTTTCTTGCAGTATAGTTGACTTACAATGTTGTATTAGTTTCAGGTGTACAGCAGGGTGATTTAGTTACACTTAAGTATATATACTTTTTCAGGTTCTTTTACATTTTAGGTAATACAAGATTATGAATATAGTTCCCTGTACTATACAGTAAGACCTTGTTGTTTATTTTATACATAGTAGTGTGTATCTATTAATCCCAAACTCCTAATTTATCCCTTCCCTGCTTCCTGTTTGGTAACCATAAGTTTGTTTTCTATGTCTGTGAGTCTGTTTCTGTCTTGTAAGTTTATTTGTGTCATTTTAGATTCCACATAAAAGTTATATCATATGGTATTTGTCTTTCTCTGTCTGACTGACTTAGTGTGCTAATCTCTAGGTCCACCCATGTTGCTGCAAATGGCATTATTTCATTCTTTTTTATGGCTGAGTAATATTCCCTTGTATATATGTACCACATCTTCTTTATCCATTCATCTGTTGATGGACACCTAGGTTGTTTCCATGTCCTGGTTGTTGTGAATAGTGCTGCTGTGAACACGAGGGTGCATGTATCTTTTTGAATTAGGGTTTTCTCTGGACATATGTCCAGGAGTGACATTGCTGGGTCATATGGTAACTCTATTTTTAGTTTAAGGAACCCCTCCATACTGTTCTCCATAGTGGCTGCACCAATTTACATTCCCACCAACAGTGTAGGAGGGTTCCCTTTTTTCCACACCCTCTCCAGCATTTATTATTTGTAGACTTGTTGATGATGGCCATTCTGACTGGTGTGAGGTGATACCTTATTGTAGTTTTGAGTTGCATTTCTCTAATAATTAGTGATGTTGAGCATCTTTTCTGCTAGCCATCTGTATGTTTTAAGATGTAATTTTAAAGCAATTCATTCACATTAAGGTCAATTTTTGCATTTGATGAGTTTTAACTCTGTTTAAGATGATCAGTTCACACCTTTCTTGGTCTTTGGGTTAAGCCGTTAATCTAAAAGGTAACTGCTGATAGAAATGTCTTTATCCTACTCGGCTCTCAATTTTTTTCTGAGACCACTGGCACTGTCCAGGAGAACTTTTTGCTGTGATGGAAATGTTCTATACTTGTCCTGTTCAATATAGTAGCCACTAGCCAAGTGTGGCTACAGAGCAGTTGAAATGTGGCAACTTTAACTCAGGTGCTGGACTGTGAACTGTTATTCATTTTAATTAACTTAAGTTTATCCATATATTGCTAATTGCTACCATATTGGACAGCCCAAGTCTCATCAAACTGTTTTTTTTCCTTACTCATTTTTTGTCTTATCAACAATAGATTTCACTGCTTACATCCCTATAGATAGACCTTATCCTTGAAGATTGACTGAGAACTATCACCTCCCCCTTGTTTATATTTGTTGCTTTTATCACTCCAAACATTGCTTCCCTTTGCCATTTGACTTCTCTGGATACTCTGTTTATAATTACATTTCCATTCTGTCTTATATGTGTCTTACACCTTTGCCTCCCTTATGTAAATTGGTATGGGTCCAAATGATAATATTTGTGCAATGAATTTGAAAAATGCATCATTAAATATGTAATTAAATATGTACTATATAATTCAGTGTTACTGATCAAAACACAGAATTCTTGGTGACACTCCCTGGGTTGAGATATCATTTAGTAGCTAGATGAAGATTTAAAGTTGTGAGATTCAGTTTCCTCGTCTAAAAATTGGAATACGATTAGTAGCTTGATAATGGATGGGTACTTGTAAGAAAAGTGGGATGAGTACTTTTAAGTGTTAGATTTATTTATTTATCAGTATAGGGAAAAAATGAAACAATTTTTGCCATTGATTCCACTAGTATTTCCGATAGATGAAAATATAGATAAGGAAGATGACTTGTATCTGTTTAGCTGTACATTGTATGGTAGATAATGCATGTCTTTATGATACATTGTATCATAGTAGTTCATGCCGTAATATTATGTATGTCACAACTCCCAACACAGATTTCATGTTGTTTTAACTTACGAACAACATCTTTGCAGTTGATTATAAGTAATAAGCCCCCAATTTTTGCATCATTGGCAAAACCTCCTAGTGTTTTGAATATATGTATAGTAAAGCAGTGTGTCCTCAAAGTGAATGACGTATTCGGCTGTCCAATTTCACCTAGAACGTCATAGATTTAGTAATAAACACATTATTAAGTACAGGAAGAAATCAAATGGCTCACTTAAGGTGACATCACACTTGACTCTTCAGCACATCTTCATTTATTTGAGTGTCTGAAGCGCTCTAAGATGTTCCTATCGTTAAACGTTTTGGACCCAGAATGGATAATGTTGCTGTCTTTCAGAGAGTGTTGTAGCACACACAATGTCTCTATGCCCTTATTACCTACAACCGTGGGTTTAATTTTAACTGCCTTCGGAACGGAGCAGGCATGGTGCAAGGATGCAAAAAGCATTCCCCAAACTCAAAGCACAGTCATTGGGTTATATTCTGCTGGCCAAATAGCTTTTGGGAATCCCATTTGTTGGTTATGACATAGAGGTGCTATTTCATTATGCAGCTGGATAGCTTTCCCATGGCCATCATAGTTGAGGTCTCTTTTGCCTTTGGCGTGAAAACATGAAGATACAGTAAAGCGACAACCGTATGATGAGAACTTCAGTATTACAGGAAAGGATGGACAATGAACACACAGAAATATTGTCATTCTTTTTAGGTTGTTCAAAGCCAAGGTCTAGGTTTATCAGGGATTGAAATGTGTAAGCTTAAGACCAGCACATGCCATTTTGACCAGGAATGAAGACATAAGAGCAAATCACGGAGGAACCAGAGAATAGAATTTATCTCGGCTGAAGGCAATAATCCGAATGCAGGCTTCCCTTTTTATAGAATGATGTAATGTGTTTAAGAAAGAAAAAGAGTTAAGCTAGAAAACTTCAGGAATGAAAATAATTTAATGCATTGAATAAGCTATGTCCAAACACAAATACTGTACATAGAGAATAACCCCAATCTCAGTGTCTTTAATTCTAGAAGATTTTCAGATTCTACAAGAACCCCATATTTTCTGCTGAAGTCAGATAATGTTAGCACTGAGAAGTGCTAAGTGGGTCAACATTCCAGCACTTCTGTCTTTTTTGAGCCTCATATGACATTGACATGGTAAAGAAAGCTGCGATCCTCTCTCCAGAAAAATTCAGGCAATCACGTATATATTGAATGATCCTCTTGAAGTCCCCATGGAACTACATCCAAACAACTAAGTCAGCTCAGCTACTAATTTAAGAAGTTAGAAATCTGAGTGCCAGAGAGATAAGCTATATGCCCAATACACAGTGCAAGAGCTTGAGTTCCACTTTTTTTTTTTTTACACTAATGCAGTCTTTTGACTATACTATATACTACCTCTATTTTAATTATAGTTAGTGTTTTAAATACTAAGTTAAAAAGTATTCTCAGAAAGACAAATATCATAGGCTATCACTTATATGTGGAATCTAACATAGGACACAAATGAACTTATCTAGAAAACAGAAACAGACTCACAGACATAGAGAACAGACTTGTGGTTGCCAAGGGGGTGGGGGGTGGGGGAGGGATGGATTGGGAGTTTGGGGTTAGCAGATGCAAACTATTATATATAGAATGGATAAACAACAAGGTCTTATGGTAGAGCCCAGGGAACTCTATTCAATACCCTGTGATAAACCATAATAGAAAAGAATACAAAAAGAAAAAGAATGTATATATACGTATAACTGAAGCACTTTGTACAGCAGAAATTAACACATTGCAAATCAACTATAATAAAATAAAATAAAATCAAGTATTCTCCATGTTGACCATGAAACATGACAGGATCCCCCCAGTCCCATCCTCCTGGGCTGCACATCTTGCCATGCAGCAGTGCGGGCCCTGAGACATGAATCTTTGCAACTTGGACGATTTTTTCCCCCCATTTAATACTTAGTTATTTTGAGGACTAGCCATGCTCAGTCACAGAGTTTTGTCACGGCTGGTGTTGTCGTGTCATTAAATCTGTCCTTGTTCTGTATTTTTGGAGGAAATATCAGAAACTGTACTCACAGCTGCTGTTACTTCAAACCATCTCTTTGGTAGATACTGAGTTTTTAGTTTTGGTTGCTTCTTTGACAGCTGTATTTGGAAGTATGTTTCTTTTTTTTTTTTTGTTTTGTTTTTTTTTTTGCGGTAGGCGGGCCTCTCACTGTTGTGGCCTCTCCCCTTGCGGAGCACAGGCTCCGGAGCGCAGGCTCAGCAGCCATGGCTCACGGGCCTAGCCGCTCTGCGGCATGTGGGATCTTCCCAGACCGGGGCACGAACCCGTGTCTCCTGCATCGGCAGGCGGACTCTCAACCACTGCGCCACCAGGGAAGCCCTGGAAGTATGTTTCTTAATGACTCATCTTTCTAATTTAATTTTTCTTTGCATGCCATTTAATTTTTGTTGGCTTATGGGTAGACTTTGCCCTGGGAGAGATCAAAGTACTGATTTTTATGGAAATTCCACTGATATATTGGAAAACAGCTCTCTTATTGAGGGCTGAAAGACCCCTTCCCATAGATAGGAATGTGGACCCAAAAGCAAGCTGGTGATTGTTAGTCACTTTCTCTTTATTCCTAATTTTGTAGTAAATCTGCCCAACCTGAATGAGGTTCACTGTAGTGTTTAAATTTTTATTTTTATCATTTTCAGATTATTTCTCATTTGTGTCTTCAACTGTCATGTTGGTAAGTCTACAAATTTATGACATAGCATCAGAAATTCCATCTTCAATCATTAAAAGTTCTCTTGATTCTGATTACTATGCTTAATCTAAAATTCCACATATGATATTAAAATTACTTTTATTATGTTCTTTTTTTGTATTCAGCATTTGTTCATCACTTAGTATTTAATCTCACTTTATATCTGTTTGAAGTATGTTTCTGCTGAATAATAATCTAAATAATTTGAATAATTTAAAATTTTAAGTCACAATTTTCACTTTAACAGAAAATATGTGACAGCCAATTTGTTTTTCCTTTCAACTTACTTCGTAGTTATCATGTTTTTAATATTTATTTTGTTGTGGTAAGAATACTTAACATGAAATCTACCCTCTTAAAATTTTAAGTGCACTACAGTGTTGTTCTTTTTTTTTCTTTCTATATTTCTGATTGCTTAGAAGATAGAATTTTTTTTTTTTTTTTTTTTTTTTTTTTTTTGCAGTATGTGGGCCTCTCACTGTTGTGGCCTCTCCCGTTGCGGAGCACAGGCTCCGGACGCTCAGGCTCAGCGGCCATGGCTCACGGGCCCAGCAGCTCCGTGGCATGTGGGATCTTCCCAGACTGGGGCACGAACCCGTGTCCCCTGCATCGGCAGGCGGACTCTCAACCACTGCGCCACCAGGGAAGCCCAGAAGATAGAATTTTTTTATTCATGATATTGGAAGTTAAAGCGGGATTCTTTTTCCTTTAATTCTTCTTAAATGTAATGTTTGATTTATTCAAGCATATCTAATGTTTGTTTGCTTTTTTGACTTACTAAATAAACTAACTCCTGTGGTGTCCGTTTATCCATCTACCATCTGGCATCTATTTACCTATCTATAGTCTATTATCTACCTACCTACCTACCTATCCTCTATCTAATTGAGTTTGAACATTGAGTCAGTTTCAAAGCATTGCTATATATCTAGGTTTTAGACAAATGACTCATCTTTATGTGGAAAATTTTACATTTTCCTTTTTTGCCATGTAGACTGCTAATCCATTTGGAGTCTATTTTTATTCGTGGTGTGAGGTAGGGAACCTCTTCTAGTTTTCCAAATATACATGTATATAAAGCAGTCCCTGTTGATTGAGCTCTTCATTTTATGGACTACATTGTCATATGTGCTTGGGTGTATTTCTAGAGTTTCTCTTCTGTTGACCTTGTCCGGCTACACGTGTAATAGAAAGGTACTAATTTACTTACTGAAGATTGTTGTTCTGCTTTAATGTGGTGTAGGGCTCATGCCCTCCGATGTGACCACTTGTGGGCTTTTCCATGGTTCTGCATACCTGCAGCCTCCCAAGGTCTACAGGTTCTGACGAGCATCTTCTTCCTCTTGTCCTTCCCATCCAGAGCTGGTTAAAGGCTAGCAATTCTGCTAGTGCAAATCCACAGTGCAGGTGGCCAAGTGCAGTCTTCAGCACACCTTTGTAAATGGTCCTCTCACTAAACTCTCTTCTGCATCACTTTGGAGTAGATCTGTTTACCCCTCCCTGGAGACGTAACCATCACTATACCCTTTCCTGTGTTGAGAAAACATCTCTGGGGTCCATACGTTAGCCCAATTCTGTTCCTTTTTTTTTTTTTCTTTTTGTATTTGGTAATTTCTTTACCGTGGTCATAAAGTTCCAGTGTTGATCACTTTAGCTGACTTTGCTGCACCTAATCTGCAAAATTGTTAACTGTTGAGGAAAGCTGTGTTACTTATTTGTACAACGAAATTTACAACAGTCCGTGTAGTTTAGTTCTTCCTATCTTTTTTTTTTTTTCTTAATCTCAACTCTTTTTCCCTCTTTGGTTCCCTCAAGAAAAATTTAGAATGCCAAGTTCAGGCTCCATGGCATATAGAAATTCATATCCCATTAACATTCTCCTTACTACTTTGTTTTCACACATCATGCCATGATTGGTAACCAGCTTGACCTATAACCTATAGTTGAAAGAAAAAAAAAAAAACCCCAAGGTGACTTCAATGCAAAGCATCTCTTGCTTCAGTGGACAGATGGCAGAAATGTCATCCGGGTGAAAAAACAGATCAGTTGTAAGCGGTGACTTAATGATAGCTTCTTAGAAAATAGCATCCCTTTGTTTTGCTTTATAGGCAGGTCCTTCTAAAGTCTGTGGTCAAATCACTAGCTGTCTGCTCAGCAGTGACAGGGGACCCCTGATCATTTACTTCACGGTTGGCGCTCGCAAACCCGAGGTAGCACCATTGTTTCCTTACTGGCTTGATGCGGAATCACAGCACAGAATGGACAGTTATCTTCTAGTGGGGGAAAAAAGGAACAGTCCTGTTTATGTTTAGAAGACAGATTCAGGCAGTTTTTTTGGGAAGGGAATTCTCTGTCATAAAATGCCTTCTTGTGGAATTTGGACATGCACCTTTTTTTTCTGAACACCGTCTGTACCTAACTGAAAATGATTGTGCCCAGGCTTCCTGGATCCCTTCAATCTTCTCAAGAACTTTTGGATGGGGGAAGAAAAAAAAAAAAAACTTCCCTGTGCATAAATAAAATTCTGAGGCATTTGCTCAAAGCGTCCTGAATATTTATTCAACAATATTGTTAATCTCAGTTGGTTTCCCTTTGTATTTATATTATTCTCATACGTTAAGTTATTAAAAATGGGGTAGAAGCCCATTGAATTCACCTGTCGCCCTGCCCAGTGAGGTAATATCATGTGATATGTTATCCCCTGAAAACGTTTGTTTAGAGCAAGGATCAGCACACACGCTCTGGACAATTTTATGGAACAGGACAGTATTAAATGTTTTAGGTTCTGTGTGCCTTGTCACAGCTACTCAGCTGTACCTGGTAGCCCAAAACGACCCACAGATAATGTCAGTGAATGGGTATGGCTGTGTTGCAATAATTGTATGGACACAATTTGAATTTCATATAATTTTTCATGTCATGAAATATTCTTCTTTTGAGTTATTTGTTCCCAACCATTTAAAAATGTAAAAAGAATATTAGGCAGTAGTCCATACGAAAAACAAGTGGCGGGCTAGATTTGCCTTATGGGCTGTCATCTGTGGGCCTCTTATTTTAGAGTAAAAATCTGTTAGCGCTTGAGTGACAATAGCTGCCTTCTGTGCCATGTCCGTGATTGAATTCCCCTTTTATTTTATTGAAGTGTACTTGATTTACAATGTTAATTTCTGCTGTAGAGCAGTGATTCCGTTATATACATATATTCTTTTTCAGTCTTTTCCAGTATGGTTTATCGCGGGAGATTGAATATAGTTCCCTGTGCTCTACAGTAGGACCCTGTTGTTCATCCATTCTGTATATAATAGTTTGCATCCGCTCATCCAAAACTCCCAATCCACCACTCGCCTCTCCACTGCACGTTGGCACCCACAAGTCTGGTCTTTACACCTGTGAATCTGTTTCTGTTTTGTAGATACGGTCATTTTTATCATATTTTAGATTCCACATATAAGTAATATCATATGGTATTTGTCTTTCTCTGTCTGATTTACTCAGTATGATAATCTCTAGTTGCATCCATGCTGCTGCAAATGTCATTATTTCATTCTTTTTATGGGTGCGTAGTATTCCATTGTATATATATACCACATCTTCTTTATCCATGATTGAATTCCGTTAATTCCCTCTTGGCTTCGTAGGGGAAAAGAGAGGGGAAAAAAAAGAAAGAAAACTAGCAGAAGAAACTAGGGGTGATCTGATTGCTTTAATTGAGTTTTGTCTTGAGCTGCCTTCATTTGTTCTGTCCCGAGGACGCAAATTTATGAGCTGTCATTGCTGAGTCACACTCCCCATCAGTATTTCCCAAAGACATGTGTCTTCTCCAAGAGAGTGGGTTGTTCTAGAAAGACTAGGGGTGAACAATCATTTTTAAAAAGGCTGCCTGTTGGATCACTGACCACGTGCGAGGTCCTCTGTAGAGGGATGTGTGTAAGTAATTTTGTAAAATGCTCTCACCAGCTCTAGGCACTTGGAATCCTTCTTCACCCGGCTTACAGTCGACGAAGTTGAAATAGCACGAGCGCACCTCCTAGAAAGTCACAGAGTGTTAAAGAGGGGAGACACTTAATGATGCCGAGTCCCATGCTCTAAAAATTGTGAGGAAGCATTGCTACACTGCTTTCCTCATGATAGAGTTTTCCTTTTGAACAAGAAGGGAAAGAAGAGAAGGATAGAAGATACAAAGACGGTAGATTTACGTCGACTCTTAATGAAAAGACGTGGGGATTGCCCCACCCTTCTTTCCCTGTGCATGCATTTTATTTATTCACACCACCTGCATTTATCATTGTGGGCTTATCACCTTCGGCATTGTATGCAAGGACCCAGTTTATAGAGCAGACCACTCTGTGGCAAGAAAACAAGGTAAAAAATGACACTCTTTGCCCCAAACGGTTTGGAAGGAAAGTAGCACCCCACAACCCGGCCCCCCGACATGCACATCCTGATGTTTGCCCTCACAGGAGGGATGCCATGCAGGCTTCTGCTCCTTGGTCCGCTCCAGTTCCCTGTTTATGTGATAATATTCTTTTGAAGGGGTTTCTAGCTGAAGATGTAGCATATGTGCATTAGGAGAAGCTTCAGCAGGTACACGTGACCTCAACAAACGAGCCCAAATACACACCTTTTGCAAGAGCACACAGCCTGGACTGAAAGATGGACTCAGGTTCAAAACAGCCCCCCTCAGTGTTCATCCTCTGGGGACCTGCAGTTGCCATGGTAACCTGATAGCTTGTACGTTGGCTAGAAGAATTGCAGATGGTACAGGTCTATGTTTCCTAGTACGTGGAGGTGAGTTGATTATATACAAGTCTCTGATCTCCAGTCATGAGAAAAAGGAAAAAACGAGTAAAGCAGACATAGTACTTAGATGCAGGGACAAAGAAGGAAGTATCCCCCCCCATATGTAAACAGTTGCATTTCCACCCCGGCCACTGGGAGTGTTGATACGTGAGGCTGATGCCGGAACCTCCGGGGCCTTGTCCACTGTTGTATAGATGTAGCTGGTGGTGACTGTCATGTCAGGAATAGCAACCTCATCTCAAGCCTGGATCTTGGGTTCCTTGAGCTCATTTGTCTTCTCCACGCCTTGTCCACTGAAAACGAGATCCATCGATCCCAAGATGGTTATAAGAATGGGCATCCTTCTCACTGACCTGCTTATTCCACCTTAAGGTCTTTATGTTTGCACGTCCTCTCCCGGTTGGCAAATAGCCTCCCTTTGAAACTGTCTGCAGGAGGCAGACGGCCTCCCAAAACCTTCTCTCTCCTCAAGAACACTTTTCACAACCATACAGCCAGTCCTTAGAGGGAGCCTTTGTCAATTTCCCCGTAAACACAACGGGAGTCCATTTAACCCCCTCAGTGGTGTTCATCTGGATTGGCTATGGTTTCTCCACGTGTATCTTGAAATGTGTAATTGGAAAGATATGCAATGCCCCAGGTATGCTTTAATCACACCGGGAGCTGGTAAACTGCTTTCTCTTCGCATCATGCATCCATTAACTAGATTTAATGAACAGTGAAACTAGCAGTTCGCCATCCTGCCTTTGAGAAACGAAATGCAAGAGTTTACCCTTTCTCGGTTGATTATCATTGTAATTTGGCTGGTCATTTTAGCTTTCTCGACAACGTGAAATGTTGCTCCAAGCAAGCTAACGCTTTGGAGAATGATCATGTTTTTTATGGATCCGTGCAAGCCGTGGACAATCATGTGAAGGGGGGAAACCAGGGAAAAGGCCTTTTCTGTGCAGTCCTAATAAACTTCCAGCAGCTTGATAACAAGCCATAAAAAAACACTCCTCATCACATTCTGAAGTCCATCCCCTAACCAGCTGCAAGACAATTTGCTTACACTATTATCAAGCTCAAAATTTTTCATAGGGTTTCCCTGGCGGCGCAGTGGTTAACAGTCCACCTGCCAATGCAGAGGACACGGGTTCGAGCCCTGGCCCGGGAAGATCCCACATGCCACAGAGCAACTAAGCCCGTGTGCCACAACTACTGAGCCTGCATGCCACAACTACTGAAGCCCGCGCACCTAGAGCCCATGCTCTGCCACAAGAGAAGCCACCACAATGAGAAGCCTGAGCACCGCAATGAAGAGTAGCCTCCGCTCACCCCTCAACTACAGAAAGCCCGCGTGCAGCAACGGAGACCCAATGCAGCCAAAAATGAATAAAGAAAAGATGGCTGTTGCTATAAAAAAAAAAATTTTTTTTTAATAGTCTCAATAAGACTATCACCAGAAACTTTGCCAGGCATTTTTCAGAAATTGGAATGTATGTTTTGTGTATGTCTCTCCTAATCTCTCCTCAAGTTTTAAATAGCATTTTTTGCTTCTGCTGGGTTTTTTTTGTTTGAATCAAATATTTTCTTGTATTTCATCCTAATTACAGATCCCAGTGGGTTAAATTAGAAGTTGATGAACATCGCATATGTAGAAAATCTCCAAATATTTAGGAATTAAACAACATGCTTCTGAATTAACGTTGATCAAAAGAGAATGTCCTTAGGGAAATTTAAAATAATATTTTGAACTGAAAGAAATTGAAATCAACATGTATGAAAATCTGTTGCTTGCAAGCAAAGCAGAGCATGGAGGAAAACTTATGTCTATAAATTCTTACTCGGAAATATAAAAATATGAAATCAGCTAAGTTTTCACCTACTTAGCAAAAAAGAGCAAGTTTAGTGGAAAATAAGGAGAAAAAATGATAAAATAAATATTAGATCACTGAAATAGAAAACTGAGTCATTTATTAACAAAATCCTAAGTTGATTCTCCTACATATACAATCAGTGCATTACAATGTAAAAAAGGGTGAAATTTGAATAAGATCTGTAGCTTGGTTAACAGAGTATTGCATCAATTTCAAGTCCTGGTAGTGATACTCCACTATAGTTATGAGATGTTATCTTTGGATAAGCTGGGTAAGACAACAAGTGACTCTGTCAGTTTTATAGCTTATGTGTGTCTCTATTTCAAAATAAGGAAGTTTTAAAAAATATATTTATTTATTACTTATTTATTTATTTTGGCTGCGCTGGGTCTTAGTTGTGGCATGTGGGCTTCTTAGTTGCGGCATGCATGCAGGATCTAGTTCCCTGACCAGGAACTAGAGATGGAACCCAGGACCCTGCATTAGGAATGCAGAGTCTTACCCACTGGACCACCAGGGAAGTCCCAAAATAAAGTTCTAAGACGTTGATTCTTTATGAAGTCAGTAAACGTTTTTCTTAATGGCACCAAACTAAGAGCACCCAAATGTCCTTCAACAGGAAAATGAACAACCAAATTGTAATGTTTTTCACATAATGGAATGCTGTTCAATGGGAAAAAAATGGCTTATAGACACAACAAAGTGGGTGAATCCCAAAACATTATGTGAAGTGAAGTGGTAAGAGAAAAAAAACAACGTCTACTACGTAATTCTGTTCATAACACATTTCAACACAGGGCAAAACTAATCCAGCTTGTTGAATAGCTGTGGTATTTATTCTGGGAATAAAGACACTGAGTAGAAAGTGACTTTTTTGAGTGGTGAGAGTATACTTCTCTTGGTATGGAAGATGTATACCTATTCGCACATATTTGAGAATACTCATTGGACTGTATGTTCAAATCTATGACCTTCACTCATGTACATTTATTTCAATAAAAACTTACCCAGTTCTATTTATAGTCCCAAACAGCATAAGTACGTGAATATACATATTAGCTCAGTAAGCCAGGACATGTTGTCACCCAATCATAGTTCACTTAGACTTCTCGAAAAACCAGAAAATATGGAAGTTTAATCCCTAGTTTAGAGTAATGTGTTGGGAGTGTCTCCATTTTTACTCTTGAGAAATTTAGAGGCTTCTCAGTTCTTTGAGGGCTCACCTTTTAAGGGCATCTAGTTTTCTCCTTAGCAATGTAACTTACAAGATTGTTCCAAATTACAGTTTCTTCTTTCTATGGTAGTAGAAACAGCCTTCTCATCTGTGCTTTGAGTTAAGGTTTTGAATACATTTAGATAGTTTTTGTTTTGCAAGAAAAATATTTTTTAGAGGCTTCTGTATTCTTCTCTCCCTACAACTATTGAGGTATCTTCCATTGGGCCCAGGTGTCAAAAAACAAAACAAAAAGCAGGGATTGTTTTTCCCAAGCCCAATCAATATTGTTCACTTCTTATCCTGCAAAATGTTGCTGAAGTTCTATTCAAGGTGAAGCCTGATAGCTTTCGTATCGTCGTATTTCTGGTACAATTTGATTGAAATTATCTAAGTTCTCATAGGACCTTCTTTCTGTGTTCTGACTTGTAAAAACGAAGATGGCAGTTCTTTTATTTCTTCGTTATTAAACGGTGGTTCATTTAGATCCAGGGCTTCTGGGTAGCTTACTATGTGATCAGCATGGCAGCTAGCCCAAATAATCTGATTTTCCTGAGATAACCAACACTGATTTCTGCTGCCATCTACATTTACACTTTTTTCATCAAGGTAAACATTTTTGTAAGTGTTTCTTTTTTAAATTTTATTCACGTATAGTTGATTTACAATGTTGTGTTAATTTGTGCTGTACAGCAAAGTGACTCAGTTATACATATGTATGTTCTTTTTTCGTATTCTTTTCCATGATGGTTTATCACAGGATATTGAATGTGGTTCCCTGTGCTCTACAGTAGGACCTTGTTGTTTATCCATCCTATAGATACTGGTTTGCATCTGCTAACCCCAAACTCCCAATTCTTCCCTCCTCTCCCCCCTCCCCCTTGGCAGCCACAAATCTGTTCTGTCTGTGAGACTGTTTCTGTTCCGTAGATGAGGTCATTTGTATCATATTTTAGATTCCACATATAAGTGACATCGTATGCTATTTGTGCTTCTCTGTCTGACTTACTTAGTATGATAATCTCTAGGTCCATCCATGTAACTGCAAATGGTATTATTTCACTCCTTCTTATGGCTGAGTAGTATTCCATTGTATATATGCACCACATCTTTAACCATTCATCTGTTGATGGATATTTAGGTTGTTTTAAAAGTGTTTCTTTTTCTGGAACCAGGTATTACCTTATTTGTTTTATTAAATGTTAAAAAGTAGATAAACCTCGAAAGAATAATACATTGAATAAGCATCATTTAGTTTTAACAGAAAGTTTATATTCTATCATAGTTGCTACATAGACATACACATACATGTGTATGTATGTAGATTGATTATTAGATAGATAGATAGATAAAAGGACTGTGAACATTTGGGGCTGATGAATCTGTTATGTGGGGCTGTCTTGCACATTGTAGAGCATGCAGCATCCTTGCTGGGCCCTGCCCACTGCAAGTCTATAGGGTGGGTCCCCTGCCCTGCAAAAAAAGTCTTCAGGCAATAAGAAATGCCCACTGGAGGGAGACTCATTCCCACGTTAGAAACAGAATATTAAGTTATAAACATGTAGATGTAGTATATTATAGAAACATAATCTTATCCAATTCAAATAAATACAAACATCATAGCATTTCATCCCCAAAATACTTTAGTAACGCATCTCCAAAAAATAAAAGATCATTTTCCTGCCTGGCAACAAATTTTTTTTTTATCACACCTCATGAAAATAAAGTTCATTTTTCTGATATCATAAAATCCCATTATTTGTATACAGATTTCCTCAGTGGCATCCAGTCATATTTGTTACTTTTCACAGACCAGTTATGTCTGTTAAGGGTCTCTTTTTTTTTTTTTTTTGAGGTACGTGGGCCTCTCACTGCTGTGGCCTCTCCCGTTGCGGGGCACAGGCTCCAGATGCACAGGCTCAGCAGCCATGGCTCACGGGCCCAGCCGCTCCGCGGCATGTGGGATCTTCCCAGACCGGGGGACGAACCTGTGTCCCCTGCATCAGCAGGCGGACTCTCAACCACTGCGCCACTAGGGAAGCCCCTGTTAAGTGTCTCTTAATCTGGCCCAGTCTCTCACGTTGCACTGGTATCTGATTTCAAGTACCTCTTTTGAGGTCAGACCAGGGCTTTAGTAGAACAACCCGCTTGCATCCTGGATGTAGATGATATCTGATTGTATCTCCTGGAGTTGGGAGATGCCTCTTTATTCTGTTTTCTGTTGAGTTAGTGATGAGATCTGAAGTCACCATTTGATTGAAGGTAATAATCCCAGACAACTCTTCCGAGTGATGCTGAGGGCATCAAATCGCCTTCAGTTGGGCAAATGTCACACCTGTTCATCTCAGAATTCCTTATCCTAGATGGAGGTCTGGCCTCCGGTAAAGGCACCCAGATCTGTCCACTGCAGAGACACTTATATCCTTTTTTGAAAAGCGATTCTTCTCTTATCAATAAGAGCTCGCAGCCTACCTGGGCGGTGTTTGCAAAATAACTCTTGGAAAATGTGTATACACACATCCTTCTCCAAGCAGCATGTGCGTGCAATGTGCAAAGAATGTTAATTTTTTCCATATCACACATAGCCGAATTTCTCCTGTGATGTCATTCTCTGCCTTCCACAGGATCGTATTTTAATGTGAATGAAATGACATAAAATAATACCTACAGTTTCAAAGCCACATTAGAATCCTAACAGACAACATCCTGCAACTCAAAATTTGGTGGCTTTCAGCTTCATACCATTAGCTTCAAATGTCAGCTCACGGTTTGCAGGAAGCTTTTGTCTCCTGTGCTTTCAAACCACACGGTCATAAAAGAGGTAAAGTCAGAAACGAGTTACAAGATGAGAAGCTTGACATCAACAGTTAGAAAGGGGAGGTCATTTTCCCTCCGCCAACATCTGATGGTTCTCAGAACTATACTGGGTGATTGTTACCATCTGAAAACTGGATTCCTTTATGGTAACGGTTACCTTTCTCTCTAAACAGAGACTTCTAAGTGGTCCTCTGATCCATAATAGACATTCTGCCATTAAGAGTGTGACACTCAGGGTTCAGCGCGGCATATTTGCTAAAAGTTCCAAGAGATTGCTTGTGGTGTAATTATGTATTAGAGAAAATTTTTTTTTACTACACTTAATATTATACCCACAAAAATTGTTAAAATGTTAATGACATCCATAGCATGCTCAGTCTTGAAGTGCAAAGAGACTTTTAATTTGCTAAAATTGTTCAATTAGCAAATAAATTGCTTGATTGACCATTTCTGCACTTACTAAGCCAGGCATTGATTGTCTGAATAAGTATTGCAGGAATATTTCATGTCAGAATTTTAAATGCATTAAGTACTTTGTTATATTGGACTTAGGTTGATTTACTTTTTGTTTTTCTGCACTGAACCGGTGAACACGAGGGCAAAATAGAAACTGTGTCGCCATAAGTTGGCGCTCAGTGCTTTTGTACTACGTTTGTGTTCTCTTCTTTTTGGTTTTTGTAAATCTGTATGTTTTTGATTTGTGGTTTCCCTGTTTTTCAAGTACGTTAACCCCTTCCTATATCTAGGTACTTGCTTTAGACTGATAGTCATATAGGCTCAAACCATTCTAAAAAAAAAGCTGTTTTCTTACTCTCCTCCACCACGTTTTATAATTTTGACCTCTTTTACATCTTCATGTTTTTCCTTTTGCCGTTCATTGTAGTTATCATTGCTCTCACAAATTTTTTTTTGATTTTTTTTTTTAATCTGAATACTGGCTTATTTATGTGATTTACTTTCCAATTGTGATCTTCCCTTTCCTATAGATTCCTCCTGCTTTTCCATTTTAAAATTTTTATTTCTTTTTTAAATTAAAAGTTTTTATTTTATATTGACATAGTTGATTTACAATGTTGTTAGTTTCTGCTGTACAGCAAAGTGAATCAGTTACACATATATGTATAACTTTTTAAGATTCTTTTCCCATATAGGTCATTACAGAGTACTGAGTAGAGTTTCCTGTGCTATATACTTGGTCCTTATCAGTTATCTGTTTTATATATAGTAGTGTGTATATGACAGTCCCAATTTACCCCTCCCCTCCCTTACCCCCTGGTAACCATGTTTGTTTTCTACATCTGTAACTCTTTTTATGTTTTGTAGATAAGTCTTCTTGTATCATTTTTTTAAGATTCCACATATAAGCAATACCATACGATATTTGTCTTTATCATACTAAGTGAAGTAGGTCAGACAATCTCCAGGTTCATCCATGTTGCTGCAAATGGTATTATTTTATTCTTTTCATGGCTGAGTAATATTCCATTTTATATATGTACCACATCTTCTTTATCCATTCCTCTGTAGATGGAGATTTAGCTTGCTTCCATGTCCTGGCTATTGTAAATAATGCTGCAGTGAACATTGGGGTGCATGTGTCTTTTTGAATTATGGTTTTCTCAGGGTATATGCCCAGTAGTGGGATTGCTGGGTCATATGGTAGTTCTGTTTATAGTTTTTTAAGGAACCTCCATACTGTTCTCCACAGTGGCTGTATCAACTTACATTCCCACCAACAGCGTAAGAGGGTTCCCTTTTCTCCACACCCTCTTCAGGATTGGTTATTTGTAGACTTTTTTTTTTTAATTAAAAGTTTCTAGGTGAACTCTTTTTTTATTTGATTTGATTTTTTTTATACAGCAGGTTCTTATCAGTTATCCATTTTATACATATTAGTGTATATATGTCAATCCCAGTCTCCCAGTGATGATAGACATTCTGTCTGGTGTGAGGTGGTGTCTCATGTTGATGTGCATTTCTCTGATAATTAGTGATCTTGAGCATCTTTTCATGTGCCTCTTCTGTATGTCTTCTTTGGAGAAATGTCTATTTAGGTCTTCTCCCATTTTTTTAGTTGTTTGTGTTTTTTGTTTTTTCTTTTGATATTTAGCTGCATGAGCTGTTTTTAAATTTTGGAGATGAATCCCTTGTCAGTTGCATCGTTGGCAAATATTTTCTCCCATTCTGTGCTTCTTTTCTATTTAAGGTAGACCTTTCAATATTTCTTTTAGGATAGATTTAATATTGCTGTGTTCTTTTAGTTTTTGCTTGTCTGAGAAATTCTTTATCTCTCCTTCTATTCTAAATGCTACAAGTTGAGGCTAAATGCTACATTTTGTCTTAAACAGCATTACTCTGTGTCATAAAAGACACAGGTTTTTGGTTTTTGTTTTTTCTTTCCTGAATATCAAGTACCCTACCAATTCAAAAAATGTTATCAATATACCTTATTGTTTCATGTACCACATAGCTAATGAGAAAATTTACCTTGAGTCACGATGTGTATTAGCATTGAGGAGTCCCAACGGTGATAAATCTTGAGGTCTTTTTGTTTGTTTGTTATTTGGTTTTTTTTTTGGCAGTATGTGAGCCTCTCACTGTTGTGGCCTCTCCCGTTGCGGAGCACAGGCTCCGGACGCGCAGGCTCAGCGGCCATGGCTCACGGGCCCAGCCGCTCCGTGGCATGTGGGATCTTCCCGGACCGGGGCACGAACCTGTGTCCCCTGCATCAGCAGGCGGACTCTGAACCACTGTGCCACCAGGGAAGCCCCTATTTTGTTTTTTAAGAAAACACAGGAAGGGCAGTTTAAACACACCTGTCAAATGTGGTAAGACTTGTTGCAATCGTGGAGAGAGGAATTGCTTCTGCAGTAGTCAGAGAAAGTTTTGGTGTGTATTGGTTACCTACTGCTGCTGTAACAAATGACCACAAAGGTAGTGCCTTTAAGAAAAGGAAAAAAACAAACAAAAAAACAAGAATAGAGAATTCTCCGGCTTTCCAGTGGTTAGGACTCCATGCTTTTACTTCGAATCCCTGGTCAGGGAACTAAGATCCCACAAGCCATGCGTCGAGGCCAAAAAAAACCAAAACACAAAATACCAAGCGTACAGCTCTCAAGATCAAAGTTTGATGCACTTCTCACTGGACTAACTCAAGGCATTGACAGGGCTGTGTTTCTTCTGGTTTTTGTAGAAATCTGTCCTTGCCTTTTCCGGTGTCTAGAGAACACCCAGCTTTCTTGGGCCATGGCCCCTACTTCCATCTTCAAAAATAATAATTACTGGTCATCACTGTGCCCGTTTTGCCTCCCGGTTCCACTGTTAAGGACCTTGATGGTTACAGGGAGCCCACCCGGATTATCTCCCAATCTCTAAATTGGTTGGCAATGTTAATTCCATCTACAAGCTTAATTCTCTTTTGCCATGTCACCTAACCAATTCACAGGTTCTAGGAATTAGGGTGTACATATCATGGGGGGGGGTGTGGAGGGCTATTGTTTGATCTACTACAAGCCCCTGAAACTCAGAATTTTCACGGGCTCTGATGCAACCTCTCAGACAAAAGCAGGGAAGCGTGAAATGATCGAGGCTTGAAAAAGCATGCAATCAGGTTACGTTATGGATTATACCAGTGCTTTTGGGAGAGGAAGACTGGCTGGAAATATATGTTGCTTACGCCATCCAACCAGGGCAAAACTTTGCAAGACTGAGTGTAAAACGTTTGAACTCCGTGCATCCCGCAGTGGAGAGATGTAGATGATGTTAGAAAAAGACAGAGATGCTGTGCATCGTTTCCATAAACAGAGCCTTATTTTCAAGGATTCACTGCCACTTGATGGATGAACAGAATGGAAATACCTCCATAGGATGGTCTGGTTGACCCCATGCACCTTCCCAAGCCTAGACCAAATCTTCTGGACAAGTGTCCTAAAATATGCTTACGGTTGGCCATTTTGGAATCTCTTTTCTGTTCTCCTACATGCAATGGTCAATCATATCATTTAAGGATCTGACGTGGCAGGGAATCTCCATTCTAGGTGTTCACTTCGTTGTTCTCTTTTAGGGATTATTTTAAGCACTGTCTAATTTATTGGTCTGTCCTAAGGTGTGAGTACCAATCTACAGTTAAAATATTGCAATTCTGTTTGTGGAATTTAGTAGAGCCAGATCCTCAAATAAAAGATGACTCACTAACAATTATGTCTATACATCCCCCTGTATATTGAATAAGTAGTGGTCAGGGAATAGAAGGCATCCACAACCACAATAAATGCCTAGCTTATGAGCCTGTTTTACTCTTTTTTTGGGGGGGGGATAGGAGTTTTATTAATTTATTTATGCTGTGTTGGGTCTTCGTTTCTGTGCGAGGGCTTTCTCTAGTTGTGGCAAGCGGGGTCCACTCTTCATCGCGGTGCGCGGGCCTCTCACTGTCACGGCCTCTCCCGTTGCGGAGCGCAGGCTCAGTAGTTGTGGCTCATGGGCCCAGTCGCTCTGCGGCATGCGGGATCCTCCCAGGCCCGGGCTCGAACCCGTGTCCCCTGCATTAGCAGGCGGACTCCCAACCACTGCACCACCAGGGAGGCCCCTGTTTTACTCTTAATGTACATTAAAATATAGTCATTTTCTCTAAACATGCATCTTGCATTTGCATATATGTTTATTTTCAGTTTCTAAACATTTATTTAGATCGTGAAGCTATATTTGTTTTTAAAAAATATTTTAAAAATTAAATCAAGATTTTTTAGAGAAGCATAGTTGATTGACAATGTTGTGTTAGTTTCTGCTGAACAGCAAAGTAATTCAGTTATACATATACATACATTGTTGTTTTATATTCTTTTCCATGATGGTTTATCACAGGATATTGAATATAGTTCCCTGTGCTCTACAGTAGGACCTTGTTGTCTATCCATCCTATATATACTAGTTTGCATCTGTTAACCCCAAACTCCCACCCCATCCCTCCCCCATGCCCCTCCCCCTTGGCAACCACCAGTCTGTTCTTTATGTCAGTGAGTCTGTTTTTATTTTGTAAATAAGTTCACCTGTATCATTTTTTTAGATTCCCACCTATAAATGATAGCATACAGTATTTCTTTCTCTGACTTACTTCACTTAGTATGATCATCTGTAGTTGCATCCATGTTGCTGCAAATGGCATTATATTGTTCTTTTTTATGGCTGAGTAGTATTCCATTTAAAAATTCTTGTATATCCATAGAAAGAAGTCTAGAAAGATACACATATGACTTAATAGCAGTTACTTGTTCAATGATGTATTCATAGATTCTTTGAATTTCATTATTTATATTTATCTGCATTTATAAAAAGCTCCACAACAAACTTGCCTTTGATATTCAGAAGTTAAGATTTTAAATATCTTGTATACCCTATTTTTTCAGATTCTTGTGGGAAAACTACTTCACAACTTAATTGTTAAATGAAAAATGTGTAAGTTCTAGTTTTGATGAATGATCTGTCATTACTTCCTTCCCCTGGGTTTTCAATCTCCCCCAAATATGTTATTGATCACCTGGAAATCAAAGGTGCTTTAGAATTCGTTTTATAGCATAAAGTTATATTAAAACTCTGGGGCTTCCCTGGTGGCGCAGTGGTTGAGAGTCCGCCTGCCGATGCAGGGGACATGGGTTCGTGCCCCGGTCCGGGAAGATCCCACATGCTGCAGAGCAGCTGGTCCCGTGAGCCATGACCGCTGAGCCTGCGCGTCCAGAGCCTGTGCTCCGCAACGGGAGAGGCCACAACAGTGAGAGGCCTGCGTACCGCAAAAAAAAAAAAAAAAAATTAAAACTCTGTAATGATAAACGTTTTTTGCCAGTGAAGGAGAACTATTCTTTTACAGTAGTTCTTTTCTGATATTCTTTAAGAGTCCTATTTTTAAATACCGTGAAAAAGAAAGCAAACTATTTCATTAACACTTCTATGTGAACTACATGTTAAAATGGTATTTTGAATACTGTACATTCAGTTAAATAACATACTTTAAAATTTGTTTCACCTGTTCCTTTTCACTTGTTTTTAACGTGGCCGCTGGAAAATGTAATGACTGTAAGGGTCTCCTATTCTATTTCTAATTGACAGTGTTGATCTAGGACAAAACTTGTCACACAGTGTCCTGCAAAGTATTATAGTCGGTGCGGGGCAAACGCCTGCATGATGAGAATTCAGAGCCCCCCAGCAGACCTCGCTCAGAGTCTAATTTTATCTGTTTGGATTACTGGTCTCTGAAGAAAGAACACCCCCCCCCTTTAAAATGGTTGAAGCCCTCTGCCTTTAAAGAGCTTTAGAAAGGCCAGTGATTGGGCTTCATCTGTTAGCATCGTCAGCCTCAGTCAGGGGCTGTTACAACGAAGAGAGCCTGCCTTAGGCCAGAGACGATGACCAGGACCCCGGTGATGGTCATCTCCATGATGAAGAGGTAACAGAGAGATTTAGGAGGTGGACTGGACCCCAGAAAGCTGTCAGGGTTGTGGAGAGTGAGGCGTGTGTGTGTTCTCAGAACCCTGGCATATTTTATATGCGGGAGTCCAAAAGCTCCGTGCTGACCAGGTGGAGACGTGCAGAGAGCGGGAACCTGGGAAAGACAGGATTGCTGTCTTTTTTTTTTTTTTTAATTTATTTTATTTATTTATTTTTGGCTGTGCTGGGTCTTCCTTGCTGTGCACGGGCTTTCTCTAGTTGCAGCGAGCGGGGGCTACTCATTGTTGCAGTGCGCGGGCTTCTCATTGCGGTGGCTTCTCTTGCTGTGGAGCACGGGCTCTAGGTGCGCGGGCTTCAGTAGTTGTGGCTCACGGGCTCAGTAGTTGTGGCTCGTGGGCTTAGCTGGTCCACGGCATGTGGGATCTTCCCCGACCAGGGCTCGAACCCGTGTCCCCTGCCTTGGCAGGTGGATTCTTAACCACTGCACCACCAGGGAAGCCCAGGATTGCTGTCTTTTTTTTTTTTTTTTGGTTTCTGCTTTATAATAAAATGAATCAGTTATACCTATACATCTGTTTACATATCCCTTCCCTCTTGCGTCTCCCTCCCTCCCACCCTCCCTAGGATTGCTGTCTTTGTATGTTGAAAGCTGTACCTCAAAGGAGGGTGTATCAGGGAACAAGGCTACTTGCAATCAGTAAAGCTGTGGGATAAGCTTGTTTTTGTTTTTTATTCCCCTCTAACTGTGCAGGTTCAATCAGGAACCCCGAATTAGTTACAGTTCCGTAACTGATTGGCTGCGGTTCTAGTTAGCCACAGCACGGATAAATCCTGTGCGAGAAACGTGTGCTGGGATTCAGTTTCTGCCCTCCAGCAGTTAGAATTTAGGGCAGAAAAGTCTTGATGAAGATTCATTAAATGGATAGGGATTTGTTGCTCATCTTGGTGTGTTCAAAGAAATTTCGCTGGTGAACCCTTAGGTCTGGGAGATAAACAGTCTAATGTTGTCACAGAATAAAAGTGTGAGGAAATAAGAAAAGCTTTTATCCCCCGATGGCAATGGCTGTCTTCCTTCCCAGGCTACTGTCTCCAGAGAAACTGGATTTGTCGCCTTTTCTCTTAATCCGCAATTCTTTTCTTTTTCTCTGTGAACAGGCCACTTCATCACAGCTCACCGTGAAAGGTTGTGCTTTCTTTTACAAAGAAGTGGGTTCTTTTTTCATCTTGAAATGTTCATTCAGCTGCAAATAGCTCAGCTTAGAAGTGCTTAATGAGTCTTGTATTTTCAGTCCCACTAATTACATTTTTAATCAAGTTTTTTCTTTCACATACTAGGCAGTTCTACATTGCTTCTGTTACAAGGAACTCTAAAATACAACACCTGGTAACGAGGGGATAGCTTTTTAGTTAAGCTGGTTAGGTAGGTCCTTACCTGTTACGTAACCATCATCAAACCAACAACGGAGTTGTTCTTTCAGCCCTGAATAGACTGACCCATTCCTCCCAGAGCCAGCTGGAACTCACCTAGATTCCTGTAGCAGGAGGAAAGGCATTCATCACTTATGACGATGCCCAGTGTCCACAAATTTCCTTGGAGGAGAATTCATACGTTTGGTTCCTTGACTTGTTTTGCGCTGGCTCCTATGGTCGTGGATTTTTCTTCCTTTATGAGTCTACTCTACCCAAGGTAGACACATAAAATTCAAGTTTCCCGCTTCCCTTGCAGCTAGGACCCAAGTCAGTGACCCAGGCTCCTTCAGTCAGAGGTGTTTTTCTAGGTGTCCATCGTGAGAGGGGTTTCCACCTTCCCATGGTGGCAGGTCACAACCCTGACTTAAGGCATGACATCATGGGGTGACAGTGTAGTTGGCAATAACCCCTGCCACCAAGTGTCACCTGGCAGTGTCTACTCCAGACCAATTCATGAGCTTTCTGTTGGAGACTATTCCTGGAAGATTTCCCCGTAACCTGGTTCACTGGCCCTTCCATACAGTGTTGAGGTCTGTGCAGTCGATCTCACTAAGTGGCTTTCTGCTTAATCAGCCAGAGTCTATTGCTGAGAGCTGTGGTGAACAACCCTGGCTAACTCATATCTCTAAGGTAGCTGGTGGCCAGGGACTTTCTCAGTGTCATGAAGTATTACGTAAGATCACCTCCAAAACAGAGGGCAGTCAGCTGATGGAAATATTCACGTCTCCCTTTTAGGAAGGAAGAACCAATTCAGGATAAGAATTTTAGAGTTGCCTGCTCTGCATATCCACATACTGCCTGCATCTGACCTCATAATCCATAATGAAGGAACCTTAATGGGGGTCACCTCACCATTATTGAACCTTCTGAAATGTATGCAGACTGCATGAGGCTAGATGATTCCAAGTGAGCAGGCATTTCTTTTCTATGTATGTAGTTTCTTTTATTTATATATATGTGTGTGTTTGTGTATATATATATTCTTTTTCAGATTCTTTCCCCTTATAGTTTATTACAGAATATTGAGTATAGTTCCCTGTGCTCTACAGTAGAGGTTCTTGTTTATCTTATTTTGTATATAGTAGTGTGTATATGTTAATGCCAAACTCCTAATTTATCCCCCATTCCCCTTTGGTAACTATAAGTTTGTTTTTTATGTCTGTGGATCTATTTCTGTTTTGTATATAAGTTCATTTGAATCTTTTTTTTTTTATTTTTACATTCCACATATAAGCGATATCACATGGTATTTGTGTTTCTGTCTGATATAATTTACCTAGTATGACAACCTCTAAGTCAGGGGTCCCCAGTCCCCGGGCCGCGGATCAGTACCAGTCTGCGGCCTGTTAGGACCTGGGCCGCACAGCGGGAGGTGAGTGGTGGGTGAGCGAGTGAAGCTTCATCTGCAGCTCCCCACTGTGTGCATTACCGCCCGAACCATCTGCACCCCACCCCACCGTGGAAAAATTGTCCTCCACGAAAATGGTCCCTGGTGCCGAAAAGGTTGGGGACCGCTGCTCAAGGTCCACCATGTTGCTGCAAATGACGTGATTTAATTCTTTTTCTATGGCTGAGTCATATTCCATTGTATATATGCACCACATCTTCTTTATCCATTCCTCTGTCGATGGACATTTAGGTTGCTTCCATGTCCTGGCTATTGTAAATAGTGCTGCAGTGAACATTGGGGTGTATGTATCTGTTTTCAAATTATGGTTTTCAATGTAGCAGCATTAAGGATATCACTTTTGCATAGACAAACATTCAGTGAATTTTTACCACCTGAATGAAAGGGTTTAAGTCCAGAAGAGATGTGGGGGGGAGGTTAAAACACAGCAATAACAGCAAAATGATCATTGTGCTTTAGTCCATTGATTCTTTGAGCCCTAGTTTGTCCACACTGAGGGAAAAGCAGCTTGATCAGGCTTGTAAACCTGCAGCTGCAGAGCCTTAACTGTGCTAATACTGGGGCAATTTCAGAGTGCCTGTAACTCTCTCCAGGAAACAGAGGGTAGAAATTCTTCTCTCCAGAAAGAGCATCATTTTTTCCTCTCAAGAGCAAATGGAACTGGTCTCTACATGCCACATGCATGCACGTATGCAAAGATACATGCATTCACACATACACACACATGCACACACTTCACACAGACATACAGATCGTGCACACAAAACCCACAGTAGCAGAATAAAAAGCAGCCCATCCTGTTTCAGAAGCCATGAGTGGGATCCTATGTAGGATTCTACCCTGGAACTTCTATACGCAAACCTCTGGTAAAGATTTTTTCCTTATTTTACACGAAGTTGTGTGTTTACAAATGTTGTGTGCTACGTTATCAAATATTACACTTCCCCTTGCCTTTCTGTAAGTCTTTTAAAGATACGTAGAAACTATCATGCTTCTTTGACCCCGTGCGCTTGACACTGAAACGGGTACATCCTGGGGTTTATGTAACAACCCGTCACTGGTGAAGCAATAAGCCCCTGGAAGTATTTGCATAGTTTTCATTTGAAAGAGGAGGATGCTGATTCTGAACAGGCTGAAGGAGGAAGATTTTCTCTCAGTCACATGTTTTTTATGCAATTCCCAATGGTGGTTAAACCATTTGAAACTTGCCATAAAGTGTGTTATTACTTGGATTCTGTTACTATGTTTCCTATTAAAAAGCCTTGTTTGGAAGGAAAAGCCAAGGGAACAGAGTGGGCTAAAAGTTGGAAGAATTACATGCACAAGAGAATTAAAATATAGGACAGGGAATTCCCCGGTGGTCCAGTGGTTAGGACTCCACGCTTTCACTGCCGTGGGCCCCGGGGTTCAGTCCCTGGTCAGGGGACTAAGATCCCACAAGCTGCGTGGCACAGCCAAAAAATAAATTAAAAATTTTTTAAAATTATATTAAAAAAGACATAAGAGGCTTGGTGGTGAATCTAACTACTCAGCACAATTTGGAATCAAATACAGATAAATCTGTGTCCAGTGACATAGGCTTCTTCTTAGAACACTGATTAGGTCCCAAGACCATCGGGAGGATGGATTCCTCTGCTGTATTTTACTCAGTGTTTCTCATCAGAGCTCTTAATTTAGAGCTTTGGAACAAACTAAGATGCATATAAAAATAAGTCAGTATAGAGATACTTAAAATGCATGGGCAGGGCTTCCCTGGTCGCGCAGTGGTTAAGAATACACCTGCCAATGCAGGGGACACGGGTTCGAGCCCTGGTCCAGAAAGATCCCACATGCCACGGAGCAACGAAGCCCGCGCGCCACAACTACTGAGCCCGTGCGCCACAACTACTGAGCCCATGCGCCACAACTGCTGAGCCTGCGCACCACAACTACGGAGCCCGCGCACCTAGAGCCCACGCTCTGCAACAAGAGAAGCCACCGCAATGAGAAGTCTGCACACCACAACAAAGAGTAACCCCCTCTTGCCTCAACTAGAGAAAGCCTATGCGCAGCAACGAAGACCCAGTGCAACCAAAAATAAATAATAAATTAATTAATTTTAAAAAATCATAAAAAATGCATGGGCAGTATGGCTCCATGATGAATTCTAGACTGTATGTAATTATTCCTGACACCTAGAGGCTTGCTAAAGTCACTTTCATAAGTAGAGGCTGTCCTCACTCACGTGTGTCCATAAAACCGACTTCATTTCAGTCATACACTTTGGAGGGACGGGCCATGAATATGCTTTCTTCCCGCTCATTCAGCCATCCTCTCGTATTTGAAGATTTGTGTTCATGTCTGTAGCATATGCACATTGAATCCGTCCTATGATAACTGCAAACACCTCCCCATAAGTTCACTGGCCCCCTGTGTGCTTTCTCCTTCTCTTTGGAAGGAAGCAAACATGCCTCTTCCGAGGTGTTTACTATCTCCAGGCTTCTTCTCCATCTCGCTGTTCCTTGTTTGTTTGTTTTATAAATTTATTTACGTATTTTTGGCTGCATTGGGTCTTCGTTGCTACGCATGGTCTTTCTCTAGTTGTGGCGAGCGGGGGCTGCTCTTCATTGTGGTGCGCCGTCTTCTCACTGTGGTGGCTTCTCTTGTTGCAGAGCACGGGCTCTAGGCACATGGGCTTCAGTAGTTGTGGCACATGGGCTCAGTAGTTGTGGCTCACGGGCTCTAGAGCGCAGGCTCAGTAGTTGTGGCGCGCGGGCTTCGTTGCTCCACGGCATGTGGGATCTTCCCGGATGAGGGCTCGAACCCATGTCCCCTGCATTGGCAGGCCGATTCTTAACCACTGCGCCACCAGGGCCATCCCTTGGCTGTTCCTTGTTGATCTTGAACAACTGTGCACACACTGGTGGGTACTCCTGTGGTTTTAACAACAGTGAAAAAAGCGAAATTGTAGCTCTATCTAAGGAAAATCAGTCATCTCACCTTGGACATGACCTGGTGTCATGGAGTGAATACGTGTACCCCACCCAGATTCCTAGGTTGAAGCTCTAACTCCCAGGGTGTTCACCTTGGAAGAAATGAGGTCATAGGGCTGGAGGCCTGATCCTATAGGGTTCACGTCCTTATAATAAGAAACGTAAGGCATCTCTTTCATTCTCTCTCTCGCTTCCTCTCTATCCTGCCCCGCAGTGTGAGGACCGAGGTAGAAGCCACCCACCTGTAACCCAAGAAGGGAGCCTTCCCCAGACACCAGCCGGGGCTGACCGAGGTATCGGGGAAGGCACCTCCTCTATTTCAAATCCTCTCCAGCTTCTGCGTTTGCCTCAGGTTCAAAGGGGTCGAACATCAGAGTGCACACGGGCACCCACCCAGCTCTTTTCAGCGCTCCCAGCTCATTCACTGTGACTTGCCTGCTGGCGTTTGGGTTTCCTGTTCATGGTCCTTCCCTCTCTAGTGTTCTCTGCATTTACCCTTACCTGGTGAGGGAAGTCGTTAAGAGTTGGATGGTAATGAGGCACTGTTCATTTTACTGTGACACCATGGAATCATAGTTGCATGGACAATAAATTTGAGGAAAATCAGTCACGTTGCCTTAGATTATCTCACTCTGCTTCCTTCCCTTCTTTCCTCCTCTCTCCTGTGTCTCTCTCCTGTGTCTCTCTCCTGTGTCTCTCTCCTGTGTCTCTCTCCTGTGTCTCTCTCCTGTCTCTCTCTCTCTCTGCCTCCTCTCTCTTCTGTATTTCTCTACTCTGCCCTCCACCCCCAAGCCCCTGCACTCACCCCCTACCCAAAACACAGAAGTGAGTGCTAAACACATGGCGACAAAGCTCAAATTCCACATGTTTGATAGTGTTTTACCTACTACGAGGCATAATTTATTTCGTTAAAACTAGCTTTTATCTAATATTAGTTGTAGGAGGATTAGAGGAAAAGAATCAGAGTCAGGGTCTATCTGAGGGACAAAAAATACTGGTAGAGAACTTGCTTCAAAGTTATGCACATTGGGGGTGTCAGGAAGGCATGATCCCAAATTATGATGGGAGACAGCTCCCTCACCTACAGTGTGAAAAAAAAAAAAGAGGTGGGTTTCTCCAGTGTGGCAGCCTGGGTCACTTTCTCTTGTGTATTCCAGTAAGTATAACGTATTCATTTGATTAGAGTGTCTTTACGGGGTGTCCTCATACATAGGAGAACGTAGCCTGGATTACTGATGATGCTTAAAATTTATTTCCTAACTGTACTTGTAAAGGCATCTTCCTTACAAACTCTAAGGTCACTCTGCCCAATGAAAAACAGGAAACACCTTGTTAGGAATCCGATTTGAATTGCAGTAGATTCCTCGATTAATTTGGGTAGTATTGGTGTTTACATGAGATGAAACTTAAGCATTTGAAGAGAAAACATGTTCTTTCATTTGCTCAAATCTTGTTTTGTTTCCTTTAATGAGATTTGATCTGTTTCTTCCCACTGGCTTTTTTAATTAAATGCACTGCAAATATTTTATATTGTTATTTTTATATCATTATTGGATTTTGCATAAAATCTGTCTGTATTTCTTCCTAGGTTTTTATTGCTAGTATAGGAAAAAAGCTAAGATTTTTAAAGTTTACTTCATATTCTTCAGTTTTACCAAATTGCCCTATTAGGTTTTTAATGCATCCTCTCAGGTACACATTCATGTTATGAACTAAAGAGTCCCCATTTTGTTTGTTCTTTTCCAGTAGTTCTAACACATTTTCATTTACTCGTCTCATTGCATTTTCAAGAATCTTAAAAAAAAAAAAAAAAAAAAAAGAAATGTTTTGGTATAATGGAAACAGAAGGCAGGCCTGTCTGCTTTTTTAGTCTGATTCTGGTATTGATTTTAGAAGGTGCTTTTCTTATGTGAGTTTTTCTTTTTTTAACTTCTTCCTGTTACCTTTTTGGATTGAGCTACCTAAGTCTTTTCAAATGCATTTTCCGTGTCTTTTGATACAATCACATGGCTTTCTTCTTCCACCGGTTGAATTAAAAGATGATACTGATAGATTTTCAAACACAGAAAGGCCTTATCATTCATCACAGTAACCCCTGTGTAGGCAAAGGGTATCCTTTTGGGGCTTGTTTTAGTTTTTAATTTAATTTTTTATTTTACTTTGTGAGTATATTTGATTTACAACGTTTCGGGTGTACAGCAAAGTGATTCAGTTATACATATATTCATTCATTTTAAGATTCGTTTCTCATATAAGTTATCACAGAATATAGAGCAGGGTTCCCTGGGCTATACAGTGGGTCCTTGTTGGTTCTCCATTTTATACATAGTCGTGTGTATATGTCAATCCCGACTCCTAATTTATCCCCCCGTCACCTTTGGTAGCCATAAGTTGGCTTTTGATATCTGCCAGTCTGTTTCTGTTTTGTAAAGAAGCTCATTTGTGCCTTTTTTTGTTTTTTTAGATTCCACATATAAATGATATCACATGGTATTTGTCTTTCTCTGTCTGACTTACTTCACTTAGTATGATCATCTCCAGGTCCATCCATGTTGCTGCAAATGGCATTATGTCATTCTTTTTTATGGCTGAGTAATATTCCATTGTATACACTTACCACATCTTCTTTATCCATTCGTCTGTCAATGGACGTTTAGGTTGCTTCCGTGTCTTGGCTATTGTAAATAGTGCTGCAGTGAACATTGGGGTGCATGTATCCTTTCAGATTATGGTTTTCTCCAGAAAGGGTATCATTTTTGGATGTGGTAATGGATTTTAAAGGCATCAGTATTCTCCAGGTGTTGCCTGGACAACATTTTCTGTTCCCAAGTGTCTTCACACTTTTCCAGGCTTAGCACAAGGAAGAATCCACCCACATGTCCATCTTCCTCTTGGCTTCTTAGGTATCAGGGGCCATTAGCACATGAATTCAGAGCTGAGAAGAAACTGTCTTTGCGAGCTCACCTGTTTCTGGGATTACGCTGGATGCCAGGGGTCCCTACATTTTGCCCTAAAGCATTCAAGTCCAGTGGGACTAAAGCACCATTCAAGATGCCATGTCCAAGCTACGCCTAACCCTGTAGGTCTAAGCAACCATTGGACAGGTGTCTTATGAGAGACAGGTGGATTAGGGAGGGAATCCCTTACCTGTAAGGGTATTAAGGTCTGATTGCCTGGCATCTATCGCCCATTAAGTCCAGATTTAAGAAGAGAGCAAACTGATACTCTTCCATTGTGTTGGAGAAACAATGCTACTTGTAACAGATAAATGTAACAAATACATAGATATGTTTTGGTTCCTCACACATATCCTCCCAAAGCCTTCACTAACTTGACATGGAAACTGTGCCAAAAATGCACTGAAGTATAATGTCACATGATCACTTGGAAAACATATTTTTATAAGAAAGGTAAGAAAGCTACAAATTCAACATAGCAATATAATTTATTTTTCTGTATTATACTTGCTTCATAAAAAATGCTTATCATAATGCATTTATAAGTAACTACTAGAATAAGTCTTTCCTTTCTACGAATATAATTTAATTTAGAGAAGGAACATTTGCCAATGTGTGAGTCTTTTGTCCTCTACATGTAAAAACCTATGCTTTATTTTTCTGCTCCTGAAAAAACAGAAGCCATACGGCATTTAAACTTTAATAAAAGGACTGTTCTTGAGCTCACATACTGTAGGCAGCAACAATAATCTAGGATTTAGTTCGTCTCCCAATTAAATTCCACCTAGAGTTATTAGTGGCCTAAATTGAATTTTATTGTCCTGCATAATTGCTTAAGATGTTTAATCAGCAATAAAGTTTTAAGTGTTTATTTTTGGTTTGAAGGGTTTTTTTGCACATCATCCGCTAATGAGGATATTTTAGAGAACTGTACCTAGCAGTTTCTTCTAAGAACATTTAAGTAGAAACTCAGTCAGGCACTGTTTCCTGCAATGTTTATGCCACTTTTAGATGATACAAAGCTGCAATCTCAAAATGTTTCCACTGTGAGGAAATCTGTTTCTTTGTATTCCATGTTGTTGCCATGAACCTATATAAACCAATGTTGATTGTGTTTTAAAAATGAGCCCCTATTTTAATTTCTAGACTGCTGAGCCATGCTGAGTTGTTAAATCAGGAAAGACAAGAGTTGGAGTAAACATAGTTATATGCTCTGTCTTTACCAATTAGGGCAGGTCAAAAATAAAAGGAATGAAGAAAAAAATAAAAGGAATGGAAAACACTTTGCACAGGAAGAGCAAAAGGAAAGTAGCGCCAGAGCAGAGGAAACAAAAGAGAAAATCAGAAGCTGGTTGGTGAGAGAGAGACAGAAACAGAGAGATGCAGAGACAAGAGAGGGACGGAGGGAAACTCCAAAAGCAGGAAATCCAGAAAGTCTGTTTTAGGCATTGCAGGTGATAATAAACAGTACCGTTAATGAGTTAGTTATTTCGGAGCTGGAATTTTATTTTTCCAAGAATAAATTGTGAATGAGGGTGTCAAATTATTGTAAACATTAAAAAATACGTAAACGGTAGAAGTAAGCAGATGTGTACTACAGAGCGTCAGAGTATTCATATAAAGCAGTACAGCATACCGTTATGTTTAAATTACATGAGCCCTTGACCATGGATTGAAAATATTTGAAAAAAATTCCAGAAAGTTCCAAAAAGTGAAACTTGAATTTGCCAGATACTGGCAACTCTTTATTATTCACATTGTCTTTAAAACTATCGATATAGTATAATATTTACATTGTATTTGGTCGTATAAGTAATCTAGAGAGGATTTAAAGTATAGTGGAGGATGTACCTAGGTTATACACAAATATCACACCATTTAGATAAGGGTCTTGAGCATCCTCCGATTTTGGTATCCTCAGGGGTCATGGAACCAATCCCCTCAGTTACTAAGGGACCACTGTACAGGCAGACCTCATTTTACTGTGCTTTGCAGAATCCGTATTTTTTTAACAAATTTAAAGGTTTGTGGCAACCCTGCATCAAGGAGGTCTGTCACCGTTTTTCCAACAGCCTTTGCTTCCTTGGTGTCTCTGTGTCACATTTTGGTAAATCTTGCATATTTCATGCTTTTTCATTACTATTATACTTGTGATGGTATCTGTAATCCAGGATCCTTTTATGTTCTTACTACAGCTCGCTGAAGGCTCAGGATGGTTAGCATTTTTTAACAATAAAGTGGTTTTTAAATTAAAGTCTGTACATTGTTTTTTTAAGACACAACACTATTGCACGCTTAACAGGCTACAGTAGACTGTAAACATCACTTATATGCACTGGAAAACCAGAAGATTTTATATGCACTGGAAAACCGACTTTATTGCAATATTCACTTTATTGTGGTCTGGTACTGAACCAAACCTGAGTGTATTAGTAAATATAAATCACCCTCATCTTTTTAAAGGTCTGCATACTACTGTACAAAATTTATATGGTACAATTTATTTAAACTGATCATGCAGAAATTTAACTTTTCTCAAGCCTATTGGTACTTCAAATAATACTGCATTGTTTATCTTTACGTGACCATTTGGGGCACATTTCAGCCTGTTTTATTAGGGGCACTCTTACGGTTAGAATCACAGGGACAGGTATGTCATGTTTATCTTAGCAAATATTGAAGGAACATCCCCAAAAGGGATTGAATCATTTTACACGTCTCCAAAATGTATGAAGAGTTTATTATTCTTTTAAATTTTCCCAAGCTTTTTACCAGCCCATTTTAAAACTTTTGAATCTTTGTCAGTAGTTGAAAAAACGCCTGCCTGTTTTTGATATTTGCCTGTCTCTTATCTGTGGGGATGATTATAATCAAAAGCCATATAAAATGTGGAGTGTGAATCTGTATTTCATCATATTTCCTTACCTCATTCTGTGCTAAGACCTCAGAGTTTGTGCGGTGCACATCCGGCCGTCGCATTTTCTGCATTGCTGAACTCAAGTTAATAATTCTCACATGAGGAAAATGAGTGTCTTGAGGACACTGCATCCTGCGAAGCCTGACACTGGGCTCTGGGGTGGAGAAATCTTCCCTTGACTGTTTGCAGAGGATCCCATAGCACTCAAGCCTGTGGTGATGGAGATAAAAAGTCCTATTCTAAGGAGATTGCCTGGGTATCAAGCGAATGCTCTTCCCTTTTGGAAAATGCTAAAATGGCCTCTTTATCTCTACATTTGACCACAGTAAAATGTGCATCATTTGGTCATGGTGCACAATCCTTTTTATATGCTGCCACATGTTTTTTGATGTGTAAGATTTTACTGAGGATTTTTGTGTATATGTTCATCAGGGATATTGGCTGTAGTTTTCTTGTATCTTCTGGTTCTGGTATCAGGGCAGTGCTGTCCTCATGGAGTAAATCGAGAAGAGGTTCTTTTCTCATTTTTGGAAGGCTTCATGAAGTTATTCTAAAATATTTGGTAGACTTCACCAGAGAAGTCATCTGGGCTGGACCTTTCTTTGTGGGAAGGGCTCTGTGTGTGTGTGTGTGTGTGTGTGTGTGTGTGTGTGTGTGTGTGTAGTGACTAACTCAGCCTCTTAAAGGTCTGTTTAGGTTCTCTGCTGTTTGAGTCACTCTCAGTAATTTCTGTCTTTCTAGGGCTTTCCATTCTATCTAGGTTCTCTAATATGTCAGCATACAATTATGCATCATACTCCCTTAGTCATATTTATTTCTGTAAGGCCAGTTATAATGTCCCTCTTGCAGTCCTGATTTCAATAATTCGAGTCAACTTTTTTGGGGGGGGCGGGGGTTGGTCAACTTAACTAAAGATTTGTTAATTTTTTAAATCTTTCCAAAGAACCAAACTTTGATTTCATTGCTTTTCTGTACTGATTTTTCTATTCTCTATTTCACCTGTTCACACATTAATATTTATAATTGCCTTCCTTGTGCTTGCGTTGGGTTTAATTTGCTCTTAATTTAGATACTCACGGTGAATGGGTACATTTGCTTTTTTGAGACTTATTTTTCAAAACAGACTTTTGCAGCAATAAACGGCCCTCTCAGCTCTAGTCTTGCTGCATCCTGTACGTTTTTGGTACATTGTGTGCTTCGTTTCATTGATCCCCAAATCTTTTCTCATTTCCTTTCTGACTTCTTTGACCCTTGCATCATTAGTGAAGGTCGAATGTTTCATTTCTACGTTTGTAAATTTCCCCAATTCCCTTCCGTTCCGGATTACTGGTTTACTTCCCTTGTGGTCACAGAAAGACTTTGCAAGATTTCAGTCCCTTTAAATTGCTTGGGTCTTGTAGGACCTAATACAGCTTCTAACTAAGGATGAGTTCCATGTGCACATGAGAACCACATGTATCCTGGTAACTGATGTGGGGAAAGAGCTTTTTTCTCGGGGTGAGCATCAAATTTTTTTTTTTAAGATATTGGGGGTAGGAGTTTATTAATTAATTAATTAATTTTTGCTGTGTTGGGTCTTCATTTCCGTGCGAGGGCTTTCTCTAGTTGCAGCGAGCGGGGGCCACTCTTCATCGCGGTGCACGGGCCTCTCACTATCGTGGCCTCTCTTGTTGCGGAGCACAGGCTCAGTAGTTGTGGCTCACGGGCCCAGTTGCTCCGCGGCATGTGGGATCCTCCCAGGCCAGGGCTCAAACCCATGTCCCCTGCATTAGCAGGCAGATTCTCAACCACTGCGCCAGCAGGGAAGCCCCCAAGCATCAAATTTTTAAAAATCCTGAGAATGGAACTTTTTCAGAGAGCTTCCAGATTGGTCAAACAGAGTAGATTCTCTTTGCGTGGGGTTCCTTGAGGAACTATGGTCCTTGCAAATCTGTTGAACTCCATGGACCAAGAAACTGAGTTAGAGAAAAGGTAATGGATCAAGTTAAAACACCACAGGCTTCCTGCTCTTCTGAAAATCCATCCATTTTCCTTGAATAAACCCTCCACTGATGATTGCAAGCTTTTGGTTCATTCCCAGAGTTCTTAGTATTTTAATTTTGACAGCTTAGGCAGGCGTATCTTCAGTGCTTTCATGGAAGAACAGACTCTTAAAAGTTCTTGCTCCAAAATTTCAAAAGCAACTCCAGTTTTCATTTTATTAATATGTGCCCTTACCTTGATTTACATTCTTCTAACATTGGAGTCCCATTCGTCGCATTCTTTTTTAAACTTGCTCAAATAGATACTTGTAGCATCAATTTCTAGCATTAAGTAAACAAATATACATTTCCCTCTTAAGTCTAAATTTGGTTGCACCTCACAGACTTTGACAAGTTACTTTAATTATCACTAAATTCAAAATATTTGAATAATCCATATCTTTTCTGCCCCATGGATTAGTTAATTGTGTTTTCTTCAATTAGCAACATTTGGGAATTTTCTAGAGCCTTTATGCTCTTTAATTTCTGCTCCAAAATTTCAGAAGCAATTCCAGTTTTCATTCTATTAATATCTGCCCTTACTTTGATTTACATTTCTCTAATATGCGAGTTCCACTGGTTGCATTCTTTTTCTAACTTGCTCACATAGATACTTGTGGCATCCATTTTTAGCATTAATTAAATGGATATATATTTCAGGCTGCATAGTTCCCTCTAAGCCTCAATTTGGGTACATCTCACAAGCTTTGACAAGTCACATTTTAATATCATTATATGCAAAGTATTTTTTAATTGCCCATATCTATCTTTTTTGCCCCGTGGGTTAGTGAGTTGTGTTTTCTTTAATTTACAAACATTTGGGAATAAGTGTCTTTTTGCTCTTTAATTTCTGCTAATTCCATGGCGATGAGAGTACACTCCCATTTTAGGAAATGTGTTAACACTTGTTTTATGACGTGCATATGGTCACTGTCCCTTGTGGATTTGAAGAGAATTTGCTGTAGATAGTTCTGGGTGAATTGCCTTCTATTTGTCAATTAGGTGCCATGTGCTTCGAAATGATGTTCATCATTCCTTATTATCTAGCTTGTCCTGTCAGGCACTGTGATAAATATGTTAAAATAGTCTATCTTTGGGAGTGTGTTGATTTCTCCTTTATGGTATGTGAGGTGTCCATCTAAATACTTTGAAACTTTCTTACTAGTCACCAACGGATTTATAATTTTATATCTTCTGGTGAAATAGTGAAATACTCTTTTATATCTTTAATAATTCTGCCTTTTTTTTTGGTCTGAAACAAGTATTGCTACACACATATTATTTTGGTTAGTGCTTGCTTGATACACATCTTCCCTTCATTATAATTTTAATCTTTACCTATTTTTGTTCTCAGATTTTCTCTCATGCAAGCAACATATATTTGAATTTTATTTCCATTCAGTATGAGAGTTATTTTTAATTGTACTATTTAGACTGCTAGTGTTTATTTTAGGATATATTTACATTTTGTGGGTAAATTGAGTGTTTTTATTAGTATGCATTTCAGCCATTTTTGTTGTTTTTACAATTGTTTACTTTTTCTTTTTTTTTTTTTTTTTTTTTTTTGGCGGTACGCGGGCCTCGCACTGTTGTGGCCTCTCCCGCTGTGGAGCACAGGCTCTGGACGTGCAGGCTCAGCGGCTGTGGCTCACGAGCCTAGCTGCTCCGCGGCATGTGGGATCTTCCCGGACTGGGGCACGAACCTGTGTCCCCTGCATTGGCAGGCGGACTCTCAACCACTGTGCCACCAGGGAAGCCCTACAATTGTTTACTTTTTCATTCTATTTTAAGCATTTGCTCTGCAAGATAAAATATGTGCCAGTGCTTTCTTCAAGTCTAATAAAAATGAGCATATTTACTGCAGCACTTTACACAATATGTCATCAACTTATGAGGACACTATTATGATTATCACTTACATTCTCGTCATCTTTTACTTTTAAAAAAAAATAAATTATTCATCTATTTTTGGCTGCGTTGGGTGTTCGTTGCTGTGTGTGGGCTTTCTCTAATTTCAGTGAGCCAGGGCTACTCTTCGTTGCGGTACACGGGCTTCTCATTACAGTGGCTTCTCTTGTTGCGGAGCACGGGCTCTAGGCACGCAAGTTTCAGTAGTTACAGCACATGGGCTCAGTAGTTGTGGCTCGCAGGCTGTAGAGCACAGGCTCAGTAGTTTATTGGAACACGCCCATTTGTTTCTGTCTTGTCTGTGGTTTCCTTAGCTCAGTGGCAGAGTATATGGGCTGAAAAGCCCAAAATATATACTATCTAGCCCTTTGCAAAAAATAGTGGCAGACCATTCACAAAGAAATAAACCTGTCCACAGCCCTATTTATACTATATGCTAAAACACATTTCAAATGTATTAAATATTTACATGCACATTTGAGGAAATGGGGAGATTTCCAGGTGGGCATGATCTAACCACGTGTGCTCTGGCTGTTGGCACAGAGTCATGCAAGGAAATTCATAGCATGAGATGGACCCAGTGTGCCACCTGTAGCTTTGAAGGGGCTGCACTGAGAGATGTGATTGGCTTCTAGCAGCTGAGAGCCTCCCTGGGCTGACGAACACCCCAGGAAAGAAATCAGTTCTACAGCCACACGCAACTGAATTCTGAAAAGCCCCAAATGAACCGGAAGGGGATTTATCCCAATGCCTCCGATAGGAGCCCAGCTCAGCCGACACCTGGAGTGTGAGGCTGTGGGTAGAGAACCCAAACACCCCGCACTGGACTTCTGACCTACAGAATTATAGGCCAGTGAATGTGAATTTTTTTTTTTAAGATTTATTATTGATGGATTGATTTTTGGCTGCACTGGGTCTTAGTTGCCATGTGCGGGATCTTTCGTTGTGGTGCTCGGGCTTCTCTCTAGTTGTGGTGTGCGGGATTTCTCTTCTCTAGTTGTGGCGTGTGGGCTCTGTAGTTTGCAGCACGCTGGCTCTCGTTGAGGCATGCAAGCTCAGTAGTTACGACATGTGGGCTTAGTTGCCCCGCGGCATGTGGGATCTTAGCTCCCTGACTAGGGATCGAACCCGCGTCCCCTACATTGGAAAGTGGATTCTTTACCACTGGACCACCAGCAAAGTCCCTGTGTATTGGTTTAAGACACTGTGGCAAATAGGATGTGAGGAATTTGGAGAAGAAGAAAGTAGTCAGGGACGTTGGGTTTATGGACGTGGGAGCACAGACTACACCTGGGTTAATTTGCTTCCTTATCCTGAGACACATTTTCTAGTTTACAGACATCTTCCATTTGCATGGAAAATGGGTGTCATAGGACCTGCGGGTCAACCATCTTTTGTATTTCCTATTTCACAAGGCTCAGGGAAAATACCAGAAATCACCTTTTATAGTCCTGGAGGGTAACATAAGTTAAAGATCATCATAGGGAATGATAGTTAAGATATAAGAAATAACGAAGAAAATAGCAAGACATGAAGCCTTATCCCTCTGTGGTTCATGGGCTGCATTTTCCCTGTCCTCTCTTCCCCACCTCCCTCTCCTTTCTTTGTCTTCCTTCTCTTATTCTCTTGTCATCTTTGCTCGTTTTATTTCTTTCTCTCTAAATGGAGAATATGCCCTGATCATTGACTCTGAGAAATGTGGCCAATTGTAGGTATTGGTAAATATTCTTATCTTACGGAAGATGGGGTGAGTGTAGGGGAGAGGACTGCAGGAAAGTGGATGGATGGATGGAAGAAAGGAAGACACATTCTTGTTAATGCAGTAAAAGAGAATAAAAATGAGAGATGATAGAAAAACGGCTGACAGTTGGATAATAGATAGGATAGACGATATATATCTAGAGTGAGGATAGATATCAGATAGATGTATATAGAACAGGAACAAACAGCAAGACAATCCCCAAAGATAGGAAAACAAATAACTCAGGGATAATAGGAGCAGCATCATATTGGATTTGAATAACAGACACGGCATCGTCCCCAAGTGAAGATGGTCAGAATTTAATCCGAGTCCTCTCCCTCCGCTGGCAGTGTTTCTGTCTATACAAGGGCACCAGGGGCTGGGATGGTCCAGAAATGAGGAATATCTTCTAAAGTTTTTGTGTCTCAAAGGTGTTTTCCTCTTAAGAAGCCCTGGCTCCCTTATCACCAACCACAAGGGATCCAGAAGCTCCTCTGTGTCACACATGAGTTCTTTGTCAAGGAATTGAGAATGGTCCTTGGCCAGTCTGCCTGCATCCATGTGCTCCTAAATTCTATGGCACCAAATACTTTAGTATCTGCCCACCCCCCTACACACAGTCCATCCAGAATGCTGGTGGATGATCAGCATTGGCCAATGATCATTTCTTCACATACATACAGAACGGTCTTGATTTCTTCCACTGCACAGGCTTTCGTGGACAATTGAGATATCTCGTAGTTCGGTCTCGTTGTGTCTCTTCTGTTTTAGACGCCCACGTTTCCTATGAAATTTGTGGGCTGCAGCATACTTCCTGTCTTTATGGATTGTCTCGCTTGTCTCGAGTTCTTCTTAAATATTTTCAAATGCCTTCTCTTCTTTTTACACTCTGTCAACCCTCCTTAAATATCCAGTTCCTTTTCTACACCCACATCGGACGCTTGTTCAACTATAGTCGTGAAAAATGGGTCCTCTGTGGGGTCTTACGGATCCTTTTTTCTTTATACCAGTAAGTCTAGGATGTAATTAAATGACAGTTAATCTAAGGGTAATAGGTCTGCAGTGGTTTCAAGAACAAATCGCGATCAGCACCATTAAATACCCTTTCTCCAAGGGTATACGAACACACACACACACACACACACACACACACAAGAACTGTATTAGAGACCATGATTCTGTACAACATGGGAAATGCTTCCTTACAGATTCCTCACAGGATGCGATATCCCTTGGGATAAAAGAGTTTAAACACCCATCTCCAAAGAAAATGGGCTTGCCCATCTATGGAGTCCTGGGTCTCGGAGTTGAAAAATTAAAACCCTGATGTATAAAGCACCAGTAGAAAAATTCACACACCGACATTGACAATTATTCTTCAATTCTAAAAAAATATTTAGTAGCACTTACAGGATTAGGATTTAAATAAAAACGTGGCAACAAGCATATGGTGCCATCTTTTAATATTGTATGGAAGATGAACATCTTATAAGGGTCTCACCTGGAATAGAACTCTTCCTTAGCTTCTTTGCTAAAGGATAATTACTGCCGTCTCAAGAAAAGGAACTGTAAACTTTGAGTGTCTTGTGAAACGTAATCTATAGCAACAGTATGTGTCTGTGCTTTCAGCCGTTCTCCAACAAATACCTCATATTCATCAAACCCTAGGTAGAATTTTTTTAAAGCTCTTCCTACACAAATACCCCTCGTCCAGAAAGCTACCCCCATAGTTCTTGTTCCCTATCAGCATTGCTCACTTGTTTGCTTCAGACAAGGATGATGTCTAAGCATCCAAGGGCTTACACTCTGCAGGTTTAAGATTGCTTTTAGATGTCAAAATAAATCAGAAATATATAACAAATCAACAATGATACAGTAAAGGCAGTTCTTTTGAGTCAAGAAATGGTGCCGTTGGGCCATACTTAGAAGATCTGAAATGTCTTTTTCCTCTTGATGATGTGATGAGTTTGCATTAAAGACGTAAGTCCCATAGCCTTCCCCCTGGATTTCCCTCTCTACAGCAAAGACCAAAATTGTTTTTCTGAGCGACAGAAGAAAGCTCACTACTGTTATCCCATGGGGTTGGTCTCATCAAAGCCACAGGCACGTAGACCCGATAGGAAGGATAAGCCAGTACCAAAGAGAGTCAATAGGAAAACAGAAGCAAAGCATCCCAAACAGAGCAGTAATAATCCCCATCAGTCACAGGGGCTGATGTCTTTCAATAATTCTTTGGTAATTGGGAAGAAATAGATTGACCTCATCCCTTGATCTGTCTGCAGCTGTCTTCGGTTGTGTGAGCCTTCCAGTTGTATGCTCAGGGGTCTATGGAACGGGTGAGACCCCCAAACATTACACTTCCTTTTTAATCAACAAGTCCATGGTTTATATTCAGTACAGTGGGTTTGAAAATACACAGTGCGTTTGTTTACGCATAACGTAGAAGTTGCAGGTAAATAGGAAGATTCCTCATGTATAGTGGAAAGAGTTCTCAGGCATAATAAAAAGCAGATGTACTGTGCTTGTGAATCCGAAGAGAATCTGATACTCCAAGTGGGAGGCCACGTGACAAACACCTATTTAAAGCAGGCGTGACTGCTTCTCCATCCCTACTCTTGGGTGTGTAAGACACACAGCAATATGATTTCATTATGTATTCATCCTATGAAATGATGAAAATCTAGAATTTATACTTTTTTGCAAATACAGCAACAGAAAGACATATTAGACATATGTCTAATATAAAGAGACACATACTATGTGTCTCACTACTTAGCATTAGTGATTTAGAGCTGAAAGTAGCAAGGAGAAGCAGCTGCTACTTTTAATCACTAAGTGAGGATCTCTACTTTCTCATACAAACAGTCACTTTTACACTCGTCGGAGGCTAAGGAACAAGTCTTAAAAGCAGGCACGTGTAGGAGACAATGATTAACTTCCAGTTTTATGAAGCTCTGCACTGCAGTCTTCAAAACATTCGGCACAGGATCACTTATGCATAGTAGCGAATTAAACAAAATATATTCTATGTTTTATATATAAATGTACAGAAGAAGCTAAGCAGAGTGTGTTGTACACACAACCTAAGATTTGACAAGGGGACAGGTTGGCTTTTATTTAATTTTTTCGGACCCCACCTGTTCTAAGCAACTGAGAATCTACTGTCTGCTGAGTATAGGCTATGTCCATGACAAAGCCTTGTAAAGCATTCGTTGTCCATGTAGCATTGCTGTTGAAAGGAAAGCATTGTTGCAGTCTGATTTGGGGCAAAGAGTGATGATGTCATAGATGGTAACAGCCATGCCTGCGCCCATCCATTCCAAATCCTTCTGATGCAAGAGCCCAAGCCTGGGATTGAGGAATATCCCTTGATCTTTGTCCTATGATTTCCTTTTCTTAGGATCTTGGGGAACTTTATGATCTTTTTGCTTTGGTTAATTTCTTTTTTAAAAAGAATTTATTGAAATATAGTTGATTTACAATATCGTGTTACTTTCAGATATACAGCAAAGTGATTCAGATATATACATATATAGATATAGATATATCTATATATATAGATAGATATACATAAACACACACACTGAAGATTCTTTTCCATTATAGGTTATTACAAGATACTGAGTATAGTTCCCTGTGCTACACAGTAGGTCCTTGTTGGTTATCTATCTTTTTTTTTTTTTTTTTTAACAGAAGATGTTGGGGGTAGGAGTTTATTAATTAATTAATTAATTTTTGCTGTGTTGGGTCTTCATTTATGTGCGAGGGCTTTCTCTAGTTGTGGCAAGCGGGGGCCACTCACTATCGCGGCCTCTCTTGTTGCGGAGCACAGGCTCCAGACGCGCAGGCTCAGTAGTTGTGGCTCACGGGCCTAGTTGCTCCGCGGCATGTGGGATCCTCCCAGACCAGGGCTCGAACCCGTGTCCCCTGCATTGGCAGGCAGATTCTCAACCACTGAGCCACCAGGGAAGCCCAGTGATCTATCGTATATATAGTAGTGTGTGTGTGTTCATCCCAAGCTCCTAATTTATCCCTCTCCCGCCTTCCCCTTTGGTAACCATAAGTTTATTTTCTGTCTGTGAGTCTATTTCTGTTTTGTAAATAAGTTTATTTGTGTCATTTTTAAAGTTTCTACATATAAATGCTATCACATGACATTTGTCTCTCAAATGTGCCTGCTTCCTTTGAAGAGCGTTGGCTTTTGAGTCATAGATATCAGCAATTCTAAATTTATATACCAGTTGAAGGAAGGAAATCTACATAGACTCAACCATGTTTGTTCAAAAGGGATATTCGACCCATGTTAGGGAAAAGTGAAACATAAAGAGCTGGTTATTCGAGGTTTAACCACTGGACTGCATTCCACCTTTGACAAGGCACAAAGTTTGAAAGATTTCACTACCCCTAGTTCAGGTTTAATTCAGTTTAAAGCACTATGAGACGGTTGCCATATTAACAATGTCCTAACTCCCACCTGTCCTTAAAAGTAGATTTTTTTTGCCTAGGGAAAAACTGGAACACGACTGAGCTTTGTTGGTTGCTTGCTGGTGGGTGTTAGTTGCAAGATGCTCACGCGATGTTCTCCGTACATCCGTAGCTTCCCATTGGCCGCAAAGCTCTGCCCACCTTTCAACACTGGGAGAAGGTTGGTGTCCATCCGCCATGATGCCTCAACGTGTACCTTTGACCAGTTGCTCCCACCAAGGTAAGCCCATCCGTGAATGGCCTCAGGTATGTGACTCCAGTTTTCTTTGCATTCAATACTGGTCTTTTCATAAAATGCAAACTACTCTTTCAAGGACACGAAGGTAAGATACAACTACAGTTAGATTTCCTGTCTATGCATCCACCGTCCCTGTCTTCCGAAATTTCCCAAAATCGTTGTTCCTCTCTGTAAATGCTCATAGCCCTAAGGTGCTTATACATCTATTTTGCACACGTATTATTTTCCTTTAGGTGTAAAGCAGGGTTTCTGAGCTACAACACCATCGGCATTTGAGGCTGGATAATCTTTTTTTTTTCCTGCGTTTTCTTTTATTTGTATTTATTTATTTATTTATTTTGCAGCATTTATTCCCAGGGCTGTAAGTTTTGTTTCTTCAGTTTCTTCTGGGATATCTTTTTCTTCTCTGCAACCTCCTCTTCTGGTTTAGGGACAATCTCTTCTTTTTCAGTAAGGATCATCTCAGTGTGTTAGGGAGAGCTCACGTATGGATTGATCCGACCATGAGCTCTGTAAGTCCTGAGCCGTATCGCGGGGGATTTGTTCACCTGGATGTGCTCATTGACCAGAGAATCTACATCTAAGACCTTAAGTTCAGCATTACACTTTGTATTTGTGAGCTGTGTATTTGTAAAGATTCAGCACTCTTTTTGGGCCACCGACCCTGCATCCAGCCCCACTGGACACACCAACCAACTCCACCATTGTGACGATGGAATGGCACCCGTTGCTTCTGTAAAGTGACATCCTTTAGATACTTGGTGGCTTTTGGATATTCCTACGCTTCTTGGCCTGGGCAGTTTCACTTGTGTTCTTAAAGTGAACACAAAGATTTGAACCTCTTGCTTCACGTGATTTTGTAGGGTTTTCTGGGTCAAGTGAATAGTGAACCATTTTTTACATGTTGCCTCACTCAGGCTGCTTACCGGAAAAGCGAGGCTGGATGATTCTTTGCTATGGTGGGGAATGGGTACACTCCAGGATGTTGAGCAGCATCCCTGGTCTCTTCCCCTGATACCAGTAGCATCCTCAGTTGTGACAGACATTGCCAAATGTTCCTGGCCTGGGGGAACAAAACTGCCCCTGTTACAACCTCTCTTGTAGATAGTTAATGGTACAACCCCTCACCTCTTCAACAGACCACAAGTGTCCTGGTGTTAAGAACTGTATCTTATTTAGATATGAATATACCCGGGGCTAGAGCATAACCTGGCTTACCATTAATTAGGTCCTTGATCTTTATACATTAAATTGCCTGAATCCAGAGATTAAAAATTCCTTGAAAGAGAAAAGTTTTATATAACATCGTTCTCTTATTTCAAAAGGTGATGGTATCTAGAGACAAGATCATAGATTTCATAGATTCAACCACCGGCATGAAATTTGGAGTCGACATAAATCTTACCATAATATATAAAGACATACAGCCTCAACCTCCCAGAGGGAGACATGGCATGCAATTTTTATTCCCTAACTCAAGATTTGGGAGTGGAAGAGACCAATTATCACCGAAGAGATTTATTTTCACATCGAAAGTAGTCCATTTCCCCCCTTTTTCCTTGTATAAACAGCCAATGGTGTTTGTCTCTTCTGATAAGTGTGGGCCTATAAGCATCTTATCAGCACTTGACTGTTTCTACGTTGCACTTTCCTACGTAAATCAGCGTGAGCAGGAAATGGTCCTCGTAAACTCATGTTCCAGGCTGCTCTTAAAAAAATCTTTAGGTGGCGTTATCTGAAAAGAGAAATCATCTCAAGCTTTTCACGGGTTCAGTTTGCCTTAGGACAGGTGTCAGTGTCTGCTTCACATCGTGCCTGTAGAATCACACAGTCCGGCAAGGTTCTGTTTACGTGCAGATGGGGAAACGGAGAAGCTGATGATGGGCGGATTGGGATAATGGCCCACGGAGCTTCAGGAACAGTCAAGGCCTATACCCGGCAGCAAACACAGGGCTGGCTGCGTCTGAAGGCTGAGCCACATGGCTGCAGTATTATGAGCAAGTGAAGAAGCTGTACAAACAGAGGGACCCAAGCAAATGAGGTTTCGTTGTCCTTGGCAAATGCTTGGGGTCGATTCTAAGTACCATGAACAGTGATGGACCCAGTTGAAGTAAGGGAGTGGCTCCGTCAGATGTATGCTTTAGGAATGTCTCCTTGACTGCTGCCGGGGTGGGGGCGGGGGTGAGTTATGCTCCAGTGGAAGCAGAGAGAACAACAGGAAGGCTGATCACGGGAGGAGGTGAAACATAGGGCGGGGGCGGGGTGTGGGTTTCATTTTGGAAGTAGGGTCAAAGGTACTGGCTGATGGGTGAGATGCACAGGGTCCAGGAAAAGAGGAGTGCATTATGACCCTTTCACTGTGGCTTAGGCAACACAGTGGGATCATTTGCAGAAATGGTAAAAATGGGAGACTGGGAGGCAGGTGGTTTTGTAGGATGAGAACCAAAAGTTCTGTTTGGAACATGTCCAGTTGGACATGACTGTTGATACAGAAATTGAGACAATGCCAACATCTGGAGCTTCTCATAGATGTTGTTGTTACAAGTGTGTGTGTGTGTTGTATTTTTTAAATTGTATTTAGAAGTAAAGGTAGGTTATGCTTGTTTTTCTCCAAGAGGTTCCTTTTCATTACTGCCGCCTATAAAATTGTTCAAGGTTTTTTGTTTTGTTTTGATGTGGTCCATTTTTTAAAGTCTTTATTGAAGTTGTTACAATATTGCTTCTGTTTTCTGTTGTGGGTTTTTGGTCCCGAAAAATGTGGAATCTTAGCCCCCTGACCAGGGATTGAACTCACACCCCCTGCATTGGAAGGCAAAGTCCCAACCACTGGACTGCCAGGGAAGTCCCTATAAAATTGTTGAGAAGAGCACGTGGCTCGTGAATAAGTCCCTTCGGTGTCTTGTGTCATAAAGGGAATTTGATGGATATCAAAATATCCATCGAGAGATAAATGAATAAGTAGGCATCTGGTATACCTAACGCAGAGGAATTGTATGTGTCCCTTAAAAGGAAAGGCATAAATCATTCTGTGGTGATGTGTAATCATGGCACAACATATATTAGGTGCAAAATAGCATGAATAATAAGCATGGAATCATTTCTGGATTAAGGTTTTCCAGAACCAACCGAGATTTATTTTAAGGAATTGCTCACTTGATCGTCTGGACAGGCAAATGTGAAACCTGAAGGGCCCACCAGCAGGCTGGAAACTCGGGCAGAATTTCTGTGTTACCGGTCTGAGGCAGAATTCCTTTTTGTCTAGACTTTCTCAGTTTTTTTTGCTCGTAAGGCCTTCAGAGATCAGATGATGCCCTTGCACATGATCAAGGGTCGTCTCCCTTAAAGTCAACTGAATATAGATGTGAGGTACGTCTACAAAATACCTTTAGAGCAACATCTAGACGACTGTTTGACCAAATGCCTGGGCACCATAGCCTAGCCAAGTTCACACATAAAATCGACTGTCAAAATTCTGTGTATATTAAAACAACAATGAATGTGTTGTCTGTAGATCTGTGTACGTATATAAAGGAAATGAATAGAATGATATGTAGCCAACTCTTTAATTGATGAAGGGATTTGTCTCTGGGATTGAATTGGATTGAGAGGAGGGAGATAAAAAAATGTGTAACAAAATGCGTGTGAGGCTGAGGATATTTCACTGGAGATAGGTCACTGCTACAGGAAGAAACATTGTAAATTGTATTGTGTCCTCACTGTAAGTAAAACATATAATTTTTCTATAACCCAAAAGATATAAAAGAAACAACAACAAAAAAATGTCATCATTTATCAAGAAATTAAGTTGCAGACAGAATTTGAAACCTGAAGAAGTTTTGCAAAGACATTCACACCTAAGGTGGGAGGGTGGGCTGAGTCCCCCAATTTTTGTGAATCGCCCTCAAACTAAGGAGATCAGGTCAAACTTTACGTTTTGAATAACTTCATCAGCTTTCTTATACCTTCACATGCTCGCTTGTCTTAAAATACATTTTGAGTTAAATAATAATGTCAGTTACCGTATTTGCCACCCTGTTTTTGAGAGTAATTCACAATAAATAACAAGGGACTCAAATGATTGTTCCCATAGACTTTAATTCCTGTCCTAGGACTTTATCCTTAGAAATGTGTCCAAGAGGCAAGTTATTACAGTAGAGGGTTCACAGCATTTTGAATTTTTAAGCTGCTAAAAATAACCTAAATGCCCAATTTTAAATAAAGCAAAAGAATGTTGCATGATGTGATTTTTTTCTTTTCTTTTTCTTTCTCTTTTTTAATTGAAGCATGATATAATTGTTTAAGTGAAAAAATCTGGTACAAAGCATTTTATGTCCCAATTATGTAAATACATACAAATATCTAGCACCAGTGAGATTGAAGAAAACTGAAGGGATAGAAAGTGAGATTGATTATGAAAGATAAATGAATTTAAAAGAAGACTGAAAAAATACCTACATTCTCATATAAACTAGACATGAAAATCCTCTCTCTTGTTTTCATGTTTCTTTCCTCTAGTGCTGATGGGTTAGATTCGCCTTTGTCCACGAGGCTGATAAATTCCAGAAGGCTGGATGGGGCATAGCAGGGGAGAGTCCACAGGTTGGGTTATCTTTTCTTCAGGGTTGCGTGTTGTCAGCCACTATGACCTTTATTCTAAAAGTGATAAATCCTGGACTCTGCCAACAGTTCTGGTCTCCTCTCTGCTTCTTTGGAAGCTCCGAAGCAAGAGTGAAGCCGTCTAATTATTGGAAGATCATTGCTTTTTACATTCTTGAAAACCAATGGGTACACAGTTTCTAGGGCTGGAGAGTCTAGAGATGGAGATTGCATAATCATAGGCTAGCCGTGATGGATGTCTTTGTATTTTTTTATTTTTTATTTTCTTAGTTGAGGTCTAGTTGATTTACAGTGCTGTGTTAACTTCTGCTGTACAGCAAAGGGATTTAGTTATACATACATATACAATATTTTTTAATATTCTTTTCCACTATGGTTTATCACAGGATATTGACTATAGTTCCCTGTGCTGTACAGTAGGACCTTGTTGTTTATCCATTCTATGTATACTAGTTTGCATCTGCTAACCCCAAACTCCCAGCCCTTCCATCCCCCACCCTCTCTGGCCCACCGCAAGTCTGTTCTCTATGTCTGTGAGTCTGTTTCTGTTTTATAAATAAGTTCATTAGTGTCATATTTTAGATTCCACATATAAATGACATCATATGATGTTTGTGCTTCTCTGACTTACTTCACATAGTATGATCATCTCTAGGTTCATCCATGTAGCTGCAAATGGCATTATTTCATCCTTTTTTAGGGCTGAGTAGTATTCCATTGTATATATGTACCAGCTCTTCCTTATGCAATGGATGTTCTTTTATACTAGTTTTTCTTCTCCCAAAGAGGCTACTTTCAGCCTCTGTGTGGTTCAGAGCTTCTGTGCCCTGGGAAGGGCATGCTTTCTCTCTCTTGCTCTGGCCACATGCTTGTTTTCCTCTTTGACCCCCAAGCTGGAAAGCATACTTGGATTTAGTGTCCCTGCACCTTTTGGAGGAGAGGACGTGGAGAAACACATCCTGCCAAGCGCCTGTCCATCCACCTGCATCTGCTACTGCTCCAGTATGGGTAATGAGTGATCTGTGTGTGTGAAATTAAAGGGGCGCTTAAGAAGTATCAGAGAGAGTCTTAACAAGAGGCTGCAGGGCAACTGGAGGTGGAATTAAATGTGGGGTTTCACATAATTGTGAAATTCAAGGGTTCGAAGGAACAGACTGGTTTATTCTGAGGAAATAGGTGCTTGGATCTTCACTCCACTTCATACACAAAAGTAAATACTAGATGACTTAAACATCTATATCTATCCATTATCTTTCTGTCTATCCATCATCTATGTGTTATCTATTGACATCTGTTATCCATCTATCTGTATCTACTTATCATCTGTCTATTATCTATCTGTATCTGTATATCTACCCATCATGTATCATCTATCTATAAAAGTAAATACTAGATTACATAAATGTATCTAGTTATTGATCATCTACTTATTTCTATTCATTATTGATATCTTTCATCTATCTATATCTATTATGTATCTTTATATCTATTATCTATCATCTGTTTAGCATCTGTCTATATCTATCATCTATCTTTGTCCATCTCTCTGTCATCTATCTCTTTAATATATTAAAAAAATCACAATAAATTTTAAGTTTTTTAAAAACAAATTCAATTTTGCAGAGTATCAACTAGCAAAATCCATTTGAATATCAGGTTGGAATACATAAAAATTAAACCTTTATCATGGGGAAAAAAGGGCATTATGAACAGAGTGAAATGGTAGAATAAAGATTTGGAGATGTGTTTTCCAAAAGCATAATTAAAAGTCTGCTAAGTAAGGGTAATTAACTAATTAAATTATGATCTACTTATATCCTTTGGGACATTGTGAATCCTTTCAGGAGACTAAGGGGAGGTCTCTCAGGACTGGAAAGATGTATAAAAGTTACTGTGATAACACAGAGAAGTGTTATATATTCACACGGTGGTCGTATAGCACGGTGGGGACAGACTCAACCTGCTCGCTGCAGTGTTCAAGTCTCCCTCAGGCTATGTATCAACCCTGTGGTCCTGGGCAACTTCCTTCATCCATTTTTGCCTCTGTTATCCTCATAAAAATAGCCCGACTTCAAAATAACCCTACTTCAACCAAGAGAGTAGGAGCAAAAAACGAGACGTGTTGGCCTCTGTGTCTGGACCAGGGTAATCATTCCGTCGGGGGGAAGGTCCCCACTCAGGCAGATACACAGAGAAAAGTCCAGGAGAGAAAGTCATGAAATGATGTCTGTTGATTCCCTCCTAGGACTGGATGGATCTCTCTACCCATCTGTCTGTCTCCATATACACTCACTGTGGATAAAGCATCTTTGAAAGGTTTTATGAGAAACTAAGTTAAGAATCTGGGTCACAGGAGCAAGCTCACCTAGGAATAGTCCTGGGAAAGGGTTGATCTCCTTTAAAGCATTTAGATGGTGCCGCCCAAGATAAAAATGCTGTCACAGAGAAAGCGTGGTATGTGAAAACATAATTAATACTATGAGTGTTGAACTTCTAATTCTTCAGGCAGTTTTAATGTTTGCTGTGTTGTTTGAAGTATTCTTTATTATCAGATGTGTGCTTGTGCTAGAATTGCTAAGAAATTAGGAAAAGATGAAAAGGAGGACTGGGAACTTTCTTCGGGGCAATTTAATTATAAAAGAGATGAATCCTCAAAGATTGTGTCATTGTGAGATGCTCCTATACAACAGGGGAAAGAAAACCCATCATACCTTTAAAGGAGACTGATTTGAACTCTTGGCTTTTATTCAGATGTTCACAGTCTGTCTTGTAGAAGAACAGTTGTTTTGACATAAATAGATGGGGCTTCGATGAAATAAATTTTGTTATAAACCACCAAGAGGGAAACATAATCCCATTTAAAAAGAAAGCATGTCCCAATCTTCAGGGGACCTCAGTTTATTTTTACTTACCCTTTAAAGATCATATATTGTTTTGAAAGAACGCTTTGCAAAAACAGAAACCAGAAATGACTTGAAATATTCATTTTTACGAAACGTATTGTGGTTGGTTTATAAGACTTCGTAGTACTTGGCAGTGATACGTCAGAGTAATGACATTTAAAAATACTTGAACACAGAGATTGCACTATTAAGCAACTTGGTAAAGAGCTTTTAGTACTATTATTGATATGACAAAGGAAACCCAATGCAGTGGTTGAATTGGACTCTGTACAGTCAAACAAAATAATCCACAATAGTAAAATCGCAGTATTGGAAATCATTTTGTAATTCATTTTGTAAATTATTTGTTTTGTAAAATGAAGCCAAACACTTGTGTAATCAAATCCTATAGAATGGGTTAATATCAGATTGATTCTGGGAATTCCCTGGCGGTCTAGCAGTTAGGACTCTGCTCACACTGCCGAGGGCCCAGGTTCAATCCCTGGTCGGGGAATTAAGGTCCCACAAGCCACGCAGCTTGGTGAAAAAAAAATAAAAATCAGACTCATTCTAATCTGAATACTATTTTAAAGGGAAAATATTACCATGATGTTCCGTGTAGGTATTTGTAAAAGTAAAAAGAGCTTCCAAAGCCGCTGTTCCAATGGTAAGGTAGGTTGTGCTAGGCAGATATGCAAACAGCACAAACCAGGGACAAACCAGTACGTCCTTACAGGTCTTTTATAGTGTGATTCTAGTTTTTTTTTTTTTTAAAAAAAACATAATTTGCCAAAGTGCTATGATAATCTTATTACACTTGAATACCAAAAAGAAAATGTAAGGTACACCAAAGAACATTTCTGCATTCAGTACTTCCATCCAGGTTGTCCCTTCTGTGGCAAAGAACGGCCCACATCCTACCAAAACCACTTCTTTTTCCGTAGCACACCTAACTTCCTTGTGCTTCACAGATATTGCCTTTTTTTTTTTTTTTTTTTAATCTCAAATTCAAGGTTTGGGGCAACTCTAATTGAGCAAGTGTATTGGCACCATTTTCCCAAAGGCATTTGCTCACTTTGTGTCTCCCTTTGGGTCGTAGGTTGGTAGTTCTCACATCTCAGACTTTTTCATTATTTGTGTATCTGTGATGATGATCTTTGATCAGTGATCTGTGATATTATCTTGCAGAAAGGTTATGGCTCAGATCATGACTCACTGAAGGCTCCGAGGATGGTTTGAATTTTTCAGCAAGAAAGTATTTTTTAGTTAAGGTATATGCATTGTCTTTAGGGTTAATGTTATTGCACACTTAACAGACGAGGGTCTAGTGTATACATAACTGTTATATGCACTAGGAAAGCAAAATATTCCTGTAACTCTCTTTGTTATAATTTTGGCTTTATTGTATCTCCAAGGTGTATGCCTGTAGTAGGCGGCCAGGTGGGTGGGGCTGTTGGACCCCAATCATAACGAGGTAGTTGAAAATAACAAAGTTATTAGTAGCCTGGATCCCTGCATGATTCTATGGAGCATAGTCAGCAACCAACCTGGAAAATGAGAGACAAGCTTTTCTGTTAGAGCTTTCGCCTTTTTAGATTTTCATATTACAGCGTTGTAACTTTTTGGCTGAATACTACATCCTGAGTGATTTATGCTACCACGTCTTTCTTCATGGAAAGTCTAGTCATTTTGCTCTGATATTCAACAATGCAATTTTGAAGGCATTTTTACTTCTAGTATAGTTTTGGATGGGAAAGTATGTAACTTTATTACTTTCCTAAAATTTTTCTCATGATCATGTTTTAAAGCTGAAGCTGTCCCTCTGAAGCCTTGCTGGAAGCAAATAAAATAGCATGCATGTTTTCTCATGCCTGCTTATATATGTGTGCAAGGATAGTCCTTTAATTTTTTTTTCTGTTAAATTAGACGTTCAAGAAGTTCATGCTTCACTACGGAGTGACAATGAAATACTTGGAAGATAACCAAACTGAAATCAGAGAACCCTTTTGACTCCTAGCTCTGGAGACGTGGGGCTAATTAACATCTTCCATTTGTAGTTTTTATATATGGAATAAAATGATGTCAAAATATTAAAAATTCTGGAACAAGTGCACAAAATAGAGAATTTGCTCCTTATCAGCTTGGGGTCTTCAGCTCCTTCAACATAACATAAAGAAGTTTTTGTTTTTGTCTCCACAGAAAGTAAAGTCAATTAAGTGACATTTTATTCCCACCTTAACTATTGTTTTTGTTTGTTTGGGTTTTTTTTTTTTTTTTTTTTTTTGCTTAGTAAGAGTTTTCTTTTTCCCCCCCAAAGGTAGCTTTGAACAGCTTTGTTCTATTTTGATGGGGTGGAATTTAAGATTTAAAAACAAATGATTTAATTGAAGTATAGCTGATTTACAATGTTGTGTTAATTTATGCTGTACAGCAAAGCGATTCTATTATATATACATATGTATGTACTCTGTGTGTGTGTGTGTCTACACACACACACACATTCTTTTTTTTTTTTTTTTTTTTTTTTTCTGCATTACGCGGGCCTCTCACTGTTGTGGCCTCTCCTGTTGTGGAGCACAGGCTCCGGACGCGCAGGCTCAGCAGCCATGGCTCACAGGCCCAGCCGCTCCGCAGCATGTGGGATCTTCCTGGACTGGGGCACGAACCGGTGTCCCCTGCATCGGCAGGCGGCCTCTCAACCACTGCGCCACCAGGGAAGCCCACACACACACACATTCTTTTTCCATGATGGTTTATCACAGGATATTGAATATAGTTCCTTGTGCTATACAGTAGGGCCTTGTTGTTTATCCATCCTATGTATACTCGTTTGCATCTGCTAACCCCAAACTCCCAATCCATCCCTCCCCCAACCCCTCCCCCTTGGCAACCACAAGTCAGTTCTCTGTCTGTGACTCTTCTTCTGTTTTGTAGATAAGTTCATTTGTGTCATATTTTAGATTCTACATATAAGTGATATATGGTATTTGTATTTCTCTGTCTGACTTCACTTAGTATGATCATCTCTAGGTCTATCCACGTTGATGCAAAAGGCATTATTTCATTCTTTTTTATGGCTGAGTAGTATTCCATTGTATATATGTACCACATCTTCTTTATCCATTCATCTGTTGATGGACACTTAGGTTGTTTCCATGTCTTGGCTATTGTAAACAGTGCTGCTACGAACATTGGGGTGTATGTATCTTTTTGAATGATAGTTTTGTCTGGATATATGCCCAGGAGTTGGATTGCTGGGTCAAATGGTAGTACTGTTTTTAGTTTTTGAGGAACCTCCATACTGTTCTCCATAGTGGCTGTACCAACTTAACATTCCCACCAACAGTGCAGGAAGGTTCCCTTTTCTCCACGCCCTCTCCAGCGTTTTCAACTGTTAAGTTTTTAAGTGCAGTGAGGAAGAAATAGAAAACTGTGTTGGAAAATTATTTTAAACCAAATTATTATGGCTTTACCTTTTACCAGAAACTAGGAAATAACATATTTTCAGTATGAAGAATATAGAGGTATTTATGCTGAATTTTTCACTTTTAAGTAAAATACGTATGGATTTCTATCTACTGGTTTTCTTTTATTTCTTACCATGTGACTTTCCTTTGAGAGAAGCATTTTATCCCCAACATGCACAAACTTGAAAATGGCTACTTTTGATCTGCATTTTGAATAAATGTTTCTGATCACAAGTGTGGGACAGTTTGAATCATCATACTTCGCTATTTCAATTTTCATACATGTCAAATCCAGTACATTGCAGATACGAAATCTGTATGAATAGTTGTTGATCAATGATGTACATATTTTACATAAATGGTTTGATAATTTCAATTTATTGAGCATTAAAAATAAAATGTATTCTACATCAAAATACAATGTAGTATTCATCACATCCTAAAAATAAATGCGCTATGGACACTAACTGATTTAAACTTGTGACCATAGACAATTTATTTGTTCTGAACATTTGAAGACATTCTTCCTATTTTCTCTGTAAGAGTTTAATCAACGAATTACTCTCTCTATCTTCTGCTGGGAGCATCAGGTTTCTTGCTTTCCTGATATTATATCGGCTCCTCCATTTACAATTATGTTGTGTGTTTCTTCATTCAGTACTTGCTTTGCTGTGGACTTTTAATGAATTGGATATTGAAGCTCATCCTATAAAATTTTTTTCTAAATATAGACAATTCATAAACATTTTACATGAATATTTTATAAAATTTTATGATGTATCTAAAAATGTCAGAGTATATAATCATGCTAGTTTCAAAACTTTTTTCGCAATTATTTTTTAGAACACCAAACCATGCCCCTATGAAAGTACTAGTCTACTGAGGTAGAGAAAGATTGTCACGGGAGATGGGAAATACCAAATGCTCTATATTGACCAGACATTTTGATGTATGTGCCGCAGTAATGCAAAAGGAGGGAGTTTCATGCATGCCTGTGTATTTCTTATTTTCCCATAGGCTTATAAAGGAGATGGCTTTTTTGTTGGATAAACGTACATAGTGCTGCATGGTAATTATTTCTATTTCTCACTAAAATGCTACTACTTTTAAATCCAACAAACATGGTAAGAACTACCTCAAAGCCATCTGTGTCTATGTTAGCAGAAATCACCTACAGGTTTGCTTCTCTAGAATTCAAAGCATAGCAAATATAAAAAATCCCGCTCCATTAAGTGTAAGATGAATTCCTAGCCGCTCTCTGGGTACAAAGTTTACTGGGCAAGTCTGGACAGATGGATTTGTGCTAACACAAAGAATAATCATAGAAATAGGTATAAAGAATAATCATAGAAGTAGGTATAAAGATGTTTGCAAACCAGCATCATGAGCTTCCTAAAATTAGGGCCAGTTTTCCACCGGCAACCACCAAACATGATGTATGTATCTTTCAAGTATGGGATACATTTGTCTACCATCTTTCACGCCTCCATTCCATAACACTCAAAATGCATCGGGCAGGCTTCCCTGGTGGCGCAGTGGTTGAGAGTCCGCCTGCCGATGCAGGGGACACGGGTTCGTGCCCCGGTCCGGGAAGATCCCACATGCTGTGGAGCGGCTGGGCCCATGAGCCATGGCCGCTGAGCCTGCGCGTCCGGAGCTTGTGCTCCGCAACGGGAGAGGCCACAACAGTGAGAGGCTCGCGTACCGCAAAAAAAAAAAAAAAAAAAATGCATTGGGCATGAAAAATACACAGAGCTTGGAACAGTAATAAGGTATCCGAATATGTTCCTTCCTGAAGGTTTTCTATCTTTGGACATCCGACCACCTCTGACAGCGTATGTTTGTGGTAAACTAGGTTGAGAAAGGAGTCAGGAAGGTAACCTGCAGGAAACTGGGATGTGGAAAGTTTATTTTTACTCCGTAGAGCAAAGGCCTGACCTCACATTCACTGACCTCAGAGAGGCAGGCCACCCCGCCTAGAAAGTGCGTGTTGACCACTTACTCTGAGGAATCAGAATTACATATACTATATAGACTCATAGTACAGGATTGTCATCTTTTACCCAAAAAAATCTCTGTATGTCCCATGTACAAATTAGACAGCTAGAGGATTGAACATTCCTAACCGTGAAAGGAAGAAGGCATTGTTATCAAGTCTAAGCCCATACTGCTCGCCACAGGACAGGCCAGTAAATGGGGAGATGAGGTCCTGGGGCAAGCAATAGCCACTTTATTTGGAAAGCCAGCAGACCGAGAAGGTGGCAGGCTCATGTCCCAGAGAACCGTCGTGCCCAAGTCAGAATTCAGGCTTCTTTTATACTAAAAAGGGGCGGGGGTGTGGTTGGTTCTCGCAGACGTCTTTGTGTTGGAGTCCTTGCATCTGTCCGGGTAGGTCAGGTCTTGATGTTCCTGTAAACCTCCAACAAGACGAATGTTATTCTCTGTTCTGCAACTTTTTATCTCTATAGGAGTGGAAAAGTGTTACACCCTTAAAGGTCAGAGCCTTGAGAATGGGCTTTCCTGTATATTTCAGGCTCTAGGCAACATTTTTAACTTGAAGCTAAAGCCATAGACCAGCGGTCCCCACCTTTTTGGCACCAGGGACCGGTTTCATGGAAGACAGTTTTTCCACAGACCGGAGTTGGGGATGACGGTCAAGCGGTCATGCGCGCGATGGGGAGTGGCAGATGAAGCTTGAAGCTTCCCTCACTTGCCCGCCACTTGCCTCCTGCTTTGTGGCCCTGTTCCTAACAGGCTGCGGACCAGTAACCGTCCGCGACCTGGGGGTTGGGAACCCCTGCAATAGAATACAAAGGTTAAAGTTAAAAACAGATCCAAAATGGAGTCAGATTTGTTCTGATGTATTACAGTATCATTTTCCTGAAGCTTCTGTCTTTGTTTAAAAATTTTTATTGGAGTATTGTTGATTTGCAATGTTGTGTTAGTTTCAGGTGTACAGCAAAGCGAATCAGTTATACATACACATATATCCACTCTTTTTTAGATTCTTTTCCCATCTAGGTTGTCAGAGTATTGAGTAGAGTTCCCTGTGCTCCACGGTAGGTCCTTATTAGTTATCTATTTTATATACAGTACTCTGTATGTGTCAATCCCAGTCTTCCAGTTTGTCACTTCCCCCATGTTTCCCCTTGGGTAACCATAAGTTTGATTTTGATACCTGTGAAGACTTGACTGTGGGGGAGATGAGACTGGTTTTAGGGAGAATGCTTTTGCTCCAATGCTGAAAACACCCCAGACCAACTATAGCCAGTTAAGTAATCTCTATCCAAGGCTCTGTGGAAACAAGGAAGGTGCATAGTTAATGCAGATGGAGGGTTCTCTGTCAGCTGCCTTACAAATATACTGCATTTAACGTTCTCTAACATTGTCTGAACTTGTTGTAACCTGGAAACGTTGAGAAAGCCCCAAAGCTGGTAATCACTACACTAAGATTTTAAGCCTAGGTGAAACAATCCTCAAAACCCATGATTCGAAGCTTAAAAGCATCAGGGAACAAAATACTGGTCCACCTTCTCCTTGAGATTCCAAGGACTGAAGAAGCCTTGAGTTTCTGCCAACTCCATGTCACCCAAACAATTGAAGGAAGAATTGCCATGACTTTGATGAAGAGAAGTTTGAATCAAGGATTTCTAGAGTGACACAAAGAAATGAGAAAACATATCTCAAATAAAAAGAAAACTATTCAAGGTTAATTTACAGGGTTCTCTGTCATTATCCTCTTATTTTTGTTTTCGTGTATAAACTAAACCAGTAATAATCCAGGCTGTGATGAACACTTCCAGTATAAAAGGATAGAAGTTACTTGTGCAGGTCATACTGACCTTATACAAGCATGAGTATGTAGAATAAGCACTTGTGGGACTTCCCTGGTGGCGCAGTGGTTAAGAATCCGCCTGCCAATGCAGGCGACATGGGTTTGAGCCCTGATCTGGGAAGATCCCGCATGCTGTGGAGCAACTAAGCCCGTGCACCACAACTACTGAGCACACGTGCTGCAACTACTGAAGCCCGCGTGCCTAGAGCCCGTGCTCCACAACAAGAGAAGCCACTGCAATGAGAAGCCTGCTCACCACAACTAGAGAAAGCCCGTGTGCAGCAACGAAGACCCAACATGGCCAAAACTAAATAAAAGTAAATAAATTAAAAAAAAAAAGAATAACCATTTGTATAGAAAGATGTCAGTGAAATCATCTGTGGTTTTATTTTCATTTACATTTTATCATTTCATTTACTTTAAATCTTTGGATTTTATCAACAAAATCTGTTTTAATTCATAACTTAGAATAATGGATCAACCTTACGTAGTTTACAAAATAAGACACTACTGGTTGAATTATTTCTTCATAAAAGAAGCTTTGTTACTAAACTGTAATACTAGAGTTTAAGCTTAAATATTCTCCCTAAAATTTTGCCTTCAGTTACAAGGTCTCCCATACATTAAACTGACAGATTCTTTCAATCCAGCAACAACTGTTGTTTTCCTTGCCCTAGTGAAAAATAAACTGCAGGAGATTCCTGGATTAACAAGAGAGATGGGGTCCATATGCATATAGTTGTCTCCTCCTGCAAACTCTCTGGTCATAATATGTGTTACACGATTCAGTGTAATTGCCAGATAATTTCCTAGGATGTAATTTGTATTTCTGCATTGACTTAAAGACTGAAATATTAAAGACTCATAAATTAATGAAGGCCTCCTCAGTTCATTGTATCAGAATCAAGTACTTAGGTTGAACCTCTCTACTTGACAAACAGGCTCATTGGGCAGACACTGAGAGTGAGAATGCCATGTGGCTTTCACTACATTTAAAATTTTTCATTTGACCTCAGGGTAAAAAGAAAAAATAGATACACTCTACTACAAATGATTTGACAAAAGCCATTGGATCAAATGAGCCTTGCTTTTTCCTTCATGTCATGTTTTTTAAATTTATTTTATTCAACTATACTTGATTTACAATGTTGTGTTAATTTCTGCTGTACAGCAAAGTGATTCAGTTCTACATATTTGTACATTCTTTTTCATATTCTTTTCCATGATGGTTTATCACAGGGTATTGAATAGAGTTCCCTCTGGTAGACAGTAGGACCTTGTTGTGATGCATCCTATACATACTAGTTTGCATCTGCTAATCCCAAACTCCTAATCCTTTCCTCCCCCACCCCTTCCCCCTTTACAACCACAAGTCTGTTCTCTCTGTCTATAAGTCTGCTGCTGTTTTATAAATAAGTTCATTTATATCATTTTTAGATTCCACATATAAGCGATATCATACGGTATTTGTATTTCTCTGACATACTTCACTCAGTGTGATCATCTCTAGGTCCATCCATGTTGTTGCCAATGACATTATCTCCTTCTTTTTCATGGCTGAGTAATACTCCATTGTATGTGTGTACCACATCTTCTTTATCCATTCCTCTACTGATGGACACCTAGGTTGCTTCCATGCCTTGGCTATTGTGAATAGTGCTGCTATGAGCGTTGGGGTGCATGCATCTTTTTGAATCATAGTTTTGTCTGGATATGTGCCCAGGAGTGGGATTGCTGGGTCATATGGTAGCTCTATTTTTAGTTTTCTGGGGAACCGCCATACTGTTCTCCATAGTGGCTGCACTGATGTACATTCCCACCAACAGTGCAGTAGAGGGCTCCCTCCTTGGTGTGACTTTCTATTCCCTGAGTTCTTTCTCTTTGAGTCCATGCTCCTTGGTTTGTTTCTGTCCTTCTGCTCCATTTGTCAGTATCTCCACGTAGTATCTTCCATTTTCCTCACAAGATCAACAGTCATAGCAACGGCAGACAATGACGACACCAAAGTTCCCAAATCTACAGAAATTTCAGGTGACATTCACTCTGCCTTCACCTCCTTCTCCACCATCTGCCCTTATGCCTTGTTTCCGTCCCGTAGTTTGCACACCTCCTAGTTAGGAATAATTCTTTGTGAGGCTTCTGATATCAGGGAACGACGTCTGTCCTCACTTTTTCTGTTGTTCCCCTTTTCTCCTGGATTGCGTCCTCTTAAGAGACTAGAATGAACACAAGTGCAAACCTATTTTTATTCTGTATTTCCCCGATTTCTTCGTAATTGAACCCTCTTGCTTCGGTGCTCCCTCCTTTCTCCTTTTCAAGGTTTGGGGTAGATCCAGCTTCTTCTGAATCATGAGGTTTGTCTACTCTTGCCTGCCCCCTGAATATTCTTTTCTTTTCTTTCTTTTTTTTTTTACATCTTTATTGGAGTATAATTGCTTTACAATGGTGTATTAGTTTCTGCTTTATAACAAAGTGAATCAGCTATACATATATCCCCACATCTCCTCCCTCTTGTGTCTCCCTCCCACCCTCCCTATCCCACCCCTCCAGACGGTCACAGAGCACCGAGCTGATCTCCCTGTGCTATGCGGCTGCTTCCCACTAGCTCTCTATTTTATGTTTGGTAGTGTATATATGTCCACGCCTCTTTCTCGCTTTCTCACAGCTTACCCTTCCCCCTCCCCATGTCCTCAAGTCCATTCTCTAGTAGGTCTGTGTCTTTATTCCTGTCTTACCCCTATTCTTTTCTAATGCCATGCATTCCACTCCTTTTTCTAAAAGCCACTCCCAGACTTCTGTCTTCAATTCAGAGCTTTCTGAAAATCCACATTGCTTTCCAAAAGGTTAAACATTGTCATGTCTCTTTGGATATCTGATAGCATCTCAAACTGGAAAAGTCAGTTGTGATTTTATGAGCTTTTTAAAAATTAGAGTTGATTATTATAACTCTATATATTATATATTATAACAGTTTCAGGTGTACAGCATATTTTATAGATTATAATCCATTTAAAGTTATTATAAATTATTGGCTATATTCCCTGTGTTCTACATTGTATCTTTGTATTTTATTTATCTTATACATAATAGTTTGTATGTATGGTCTTTCTGCAGCCATCTGAGCTTAGCCAATTTGTTTTCTAGTTTATTTAGAGATCATGGTGCCAATTAACTGGGAGAAATTATTTCTCATAAATTAGAAATATAGATTAGGGCAACTATTAAAAGGGAATTGCATCTTCTAATGTTAAATCTAGGCTTTATGATCTCCTAGGGAATTGTCAGTGTCTATGTTTTTTTTTCCCATTTCTACATGGCATTGGGAGCAGCCTTAAGAATCATTAAATATACTTTCACAGGGCTTCCCTGGTGGCGCAGTGGTTGAGAGCCCGCCTGCCGATGCAGGGGACACGGGTTCGTGCCCCGGTCCGGGAAGATTCCACATGCCGCGGAGCGGCTGGGCCCGTGAGCCATGGCCGTTGAGCCTGCGCGTCCAGAGCCTGTGCTCCGCAACGGGAGAGGCCACAACAGCGCGAGGCCCACATACCGCAAAAAAAAAAAAAAAAAAAATATATATATATATACTTTCACAGTACAAAATGCTTAGAGCCTCCATAAAATGAACATGTTAAAAATAAAATTTGAAAATCAGTGCAACTGTGCTCAATGAAGAGACATGTATATTGAGAGGGTCATTAAGAGAAAGTGTTCCAGTGGTTTCACAGTAAATAAAAACTCAATCTCAGGAGGCCCCTTTTAATTAAAGTGGAATTTCAGAATATTTCAAAGTGAACTACTTATTGCATAGTTTTAAGTGTAAGATTATTTTTCCTGTGTATGAGAATAAGCCATGAGATAAAAGAGGAATTCTCATTAAAACATATAACACAAAAACACTTGAGAATTTCTCTCTGATGAAGTTATTCATAATTTATGCATAATGCCATTGGATTTTATTTCACAAGGACTTTTATTTGCATCAATTCAATATCCTTTTGTTCATAGTTTGATCCTGAAATGTCTGAGAATCTACAACATATTTTTGATAAAAGTCCTATTCAGAGGAGAACATCACACCATTATTTATAACACACAGTCCTTTAAATTGGATGGAACTGCAGCTGGCTTCATGATTACATGTCTACATGTGTTATCATGCAACTGAAAATGAAAAAGATCTCAATTCTGTGCTCAAATGTGGATCTGGTTATCAGGACAGGGTTATGGTCTAGCACAAGTTAGAATACAGAGATAAGCTCTCCACATTCCAGGGTCTACCTTTCTTGGAGCAGCGTTATATTTTATCTAGAACGTTCCTCAGTTCCTCACTTCGGAGGCTTGGAGTCAAAAATCCATGAGATCTTCCCCATTCTCGTTCACTTAGTCAATGACCATGTGTAGACTTTTCCCTTTTAGCGTATAATGGCTATAGGACAGTTGAACCCAAGGAGATGCGAAGAGAAACCTAACTGCCTTGTTTTAAGAGCATCCCGGTGTTGCCTTGACTTCACTGTAATCCCCAGGATTTCAGTGCTGTCTAGGTGGAATGCCAGGTCCAGTAGGCCATCAAGGTGAGTAGCTTTCAATACACGAGAATGCACATCCAAGAAAATTAATGCAGTGTCCCGATACTTCAGCTTAGCATTGAAAAGTAAAATCACATCTGCTTGGATAGAGTTCCACATACCCAGGATCTTCCTAGAGGCCGTTAAATGCAAAGTTTTAAAATTTACTGGACCCTCTTTATTGAACTATTTTTAACAGGCTAGAGTGGCAAAATATTTTTAGGCATTGGGGTGTCTGTTCCTTTCCCAAACGATGTGAAAGACCGGGCTGTGTTAGACGGGGTAGCGAGACCAATACAGCTTCAGGGATTTTCTGGTTGTTTTCTCTAATAAATATATTTTCCACATCAGCTGCTTTGAGCTGCGTTGCTGGAACTTTTTTTCCATTCTTTACAAGTACATGTTTTTGGGTGAGTTCAAAAAGATTCGACTAGGCACTGTCCTTTGAGTGTGGTGATAAAATAGAGGTGACACAGGCCCAAGACCAAGTGTCAGTTGCTGATGGAGAATTGTCAGGATTTGAGCACCACGTGCTTTCCAGGGAGCACAGGTGACAGGAACCAAATGAAAACCAAGACACTAGTATATCAAAAATAACTCATAAAAAATAACTTGTAAAAAATTTTGGGGAAAGAAAACAAAACAGGACTTCCCTGGTGGCACAGTGGTTAAGAATCCACCTGCCAACAGAGGGGCCATGGGTTCGATTCCTGGTCCTGGAAGATCCCACATGCCACGGAGCTGCTAAGCCCGTGAGCCACAACTACTGAAGCTCGCATGCCTAGAGCCTGTGCTCCGCAACAAGAGAAGCCACTGCAATGAGAAGCCCGCGCACCGCAACGAAGAGTAGCCCCCGCTCGCTGCAACTAGAGAAAGCCTGTGTGCAGCAACAAAGACCCAATGCAGCCAAAAATAAATAACAAAACAAAAAAAAACAAAACCCAGTTAAGAAAAAGCAAGCGTAGTCTCTTTTAAAAATAAAATTGACTATAATATTGGGAACCACGAGGAATGTCTTCCTTAACGTGAAAGTTTTTAATAAAAGGATTAATATCCCTCTGTTTACAAATCTCTCAATCTTTCTCCCAATTTTATTCACATTATGATTTTTTTTTTTTTTTTTGGCTCTCAAGTCTCAAGAGATTTACTTATATACTTTGGAAAGACAATGTCCGTGAACTGTTGAACCATATTTGAAATCTATTTCAGTAAGAATGTGGATACTTGGAAAATCAGATTACTTCTGGGTTTGGAAGAACAGTTAGTCTAATCTAAGCGTCTTCCTCCTAGTTCAACCATTTTTCCAGCGTTCCACCAAATTATTCATCAGCCTATGCCTGTACATCTCCAGGGTGGGGGGATTCAATGCCTTGAAAAGAACAAACTTGAAAGTATAACTTTTTACTGAAACGTGACTAAAAGGGTAAAACTGTTAAAATAGAAAAATGTTGTATCCACATTCATTTAAGATTAAGAAAAGCCTATCATTTCTTACCTTCTCCCAAATTAAATGAAAGAAATAATATTTGATTGCAGTTTTAAATTCCATAACAGTTTTCACATATATTTAATCCAATTATGGTCGCAAAGTTAAAGCAAGTTCCCACAGCTTTAAACAAACATCTTAACTATATATATTATGAAACTATCCAACACTAAATAAATGGGCAATATGTGTGGATCCTTCTGTCTTAGGCATTAAATAATCCCTATTTGATAAATAAAGGCAGTGAGGGTCAGGAGAGAGAAATGAATTACCAAAGATACCATTAGAATTCAGATTTCCTGCTTTAAAACTGTATGACCTTTCCATCTACCATGCTAATTTTCTTGTTCTCCAATAGGAATATTTTTCAAGCTAACTTTTTTCTAATTTTTTTCTCCCAGAGGGATATTTATTGCTCTCTATGCCAGTACCTGTTAAAAGACAGTTTAAGAAAGGTATGCTTATGTCATTATTTGCCTGTCTGTATAGTGAAATATCACGTGTATCGATGTCAAGACAAAATATGTTCAAATTCAGCTTTGTTGATGATCTGTTGCATGAATTCACATAAATTACATTTCTTATGCCTCAGCACTCTATTCTCTGTGATGTGTATTTTTTTTAATCTTTCCAAGCTTTTACTGTGCCAAAAAAACATAACCTATAATTTCAAATTTTAACCAGTTTAAAGTATACAATTTTTTACCTTTTTGTTGATTTTTATTGAGATATAATTTATATAGATAACATTGTGTACATTTAAGGTGTCCAGTGGGTTAATTTGACACATTTGTATATTGCTTTACGACCACCGTGGCTTTAGCTAATGTCTCTGTCCCATTACATAATTATTATTATTTTTTTTGTAGTCAGAAGGTTTAAGATCTAGTCTCTTAGGAATTTTGAAGTATATAATACACTATTGTTGACTGTAATCTCTATGCTGTGCATTAGCTCTCCAAAATTTACGCATCTTCTGTTCGTAAGTTTGTATCAGTAAACAGCATCTCCACCTACTCCGTACCCTCCCAGTCTCTGGGAACCACCATTCTACTCTCTGATTCTACGAGTTCAGCTTTTTTAGATTCAACACATAAGTGAGATCATACAGTATTTATATTTGCCCTTCTGTGTCTGGCTTGTCTCACTTAGTATAATGCCCTCGAGGTCCATCCAAGTCGTCTCAAAAGGCAAGGTTTCCTTCTTTTTATGGTGAATAATATTCTGCTATGTATATTTACCACATCTTTTTTTTTAAAAATTGTATTGGAGTATAGTTGACTTATAATATTGTGTTACTTTTTGCTGTACAGCAAAGTGAATCAGTTATACATATATACAGTCTTTTTAGGTTCTTTTCACATATAGGTCATTACAGAGTATTGAGTAGAGTTCCCTGTGCTATACAGTAGGTCCTTATTTGTTATCTATTTATATACAGTAGTCTATATATGTCAGTCCCAATCTCCCAATTTATGCTTCCCCTGCTTTCCCCCCTGGTAACCATACGTTTATTTTCTACTTCTGTGACTCTATATTTGTACCATTTTTTAAGATTCCACATATAAGCGATATATGATATTTGTCATTCTCTGACTTATTTCACTTAGTATGACCATCTCTAGATCCATCCATATTGCTGCAAATGGCATTATTTCATTCTTTTTTTTTTTTTAATCACTGAGCAATATTCCATTGTGTATATGTACCACATCTTCTTTATCCACTCATCTGTCGATGGGCATTTAGGTTGCTCCCATGTCCTGGCTACTGTAAATAGTGCTGCTATGAGCACTGGGGTGCATGTATCTTTTCGAATTTCGGTTTTCTCTCATATATGCCCAGGACTGGGATTGCTGGGTCATATGGCAGCTCTATTTTTAGTTTTTTAAGGAACCTCTGTACTGTTCTCCATAGTGGCTGCACCAATTTACATTCCCACCAACAGTGTAAGAGGGTTCCCTCTTCTCCACACCCTCTCCAGCATTTATTGTTTGTAGATTTTTTGATGATGGCCATTCTGACCAGTGTGAGGTGGTACCTCATTGCAGTTTTGATTTGCATTTCTCTAATAATTAGTGATGTTCAGCATCCTTTCATGTGTTTGTTGTCAATCTGTATGTCTTCTTTGGAGAAATGGCTATTTAGATCTTCTGCCCAGTTTTTGATTGGGTTGTTTGTTTTTGTTGATACTGAGCTGCATGAGTTGTTTGTATATTTTGGAGATGAATCCCTTGTTGGTTGCTTCATTTGCAAGTGTTTTCTCCCATTCTGAGGGGTTTTTTTTTTTTTCATTTTGTTCATGGTTTCCTTTGCTGTGCAACAGCTTATAAATTAAGTTTATCCGTATTGTAGTGAGTATCAGATCTTCATCCCTTTCTGTGTTTGAACATTCCATTGAACGGATAGACCACATTTTGTCTATCTGTTCATCTGCTGATGTACATTTGCACTGCTTCCACCTTTCACTATTATGAATACTAACTCTCTGATCATCCATGTAGATGTATTTGCTTAAATACTTGTTTGCAGTTTTCTGGGGTCTGTATACCTAGGCGTGGGATTGCTAGGTCATTTTCTACCGAGTTTTGCACATTATATTTTTTATTTCAACAGACATAAATATGATTTCCACAAACTCACATGACCTCACACTTTGAATGGCATTCTTTTTCATTATCAAATGACTGCTCCTTTAAAATAATCATTTTATCCTGCACACAATAGATAGAGGGTATGTGAAAATATGAGCAAAGTGTATTTTGATGTGGAGGTTTATTTGGCATTATCAATCTATTCCAATCACAAATTGCTGTTATAGCCAGGCCAGGTTAAAAATTCCCTTAAATATATGAGGGACAGCACATTAAAAATGACCCAGGAATTTTAAACCAAGTTGAAACTGAAGTCTATGCCACCTGCTATTCTTGGCAATTATCACTTTATTGTCTTTCTAACAAGTATTATGAGTCTTCAGATGTCTGCATGTGATGTGTCCTTTCTGTAATGCTGAAAGTATGGCAAAATTGAACTGTTTGTGGGTTAACATATTTATTTAAATGTCTACAAGTTTAACTTAGGGTATCTTTTTTGTTGCCTTATTAAAAAACATTAACTCAGTACAAAGATATAGAAAAAATGTTCACTGAACTATAGTTGAAAGTCACAGCCTGTGTATCAATGAAAATCCCAGGTTCCAATTTTTTTTTTTTTAAAGAAACTCCTCAGGGATAAATGAAGATGGAGAGCATGTCTCTAAGCCCCTGCAGAAAGCCCTCCCCTTCAGACTCGCAGATCCGTCTTCCGTGCAGGAGATCCTAAATTAGGGAATAGGACAGTTGAAGGAGCCCCAGACTGGTCCATGTTCTGTGTTTTTCTGTTGTCTGCATTTGTTTGCATAGCACAGTGAAGCAGCAGGATGGTATAATTACCACCATCTTTCTTGGAGCAAATTAATCTGCACTCACCTGCAGGGAGTCAATGAAGCAGAAAAGACCCCAGTGGAGAAATATTTCTTTTGTGTAGCAAAGCTCAAACCTAGTTTAAACCTTGAAACGCCAACATATAATTTATCTCACTGTTCTCTGACTATCAGCAATTAAGATACCAGGTAAAAATAGGACATTGGAAGGGGTTTCTAAACACTTGGTGGAGGCTGGCTCATGTTTGCTCTGTTTAAATGTATCACCCACACCTGTCTGCCGGTTTGGAGACCGCAGACGTCTCATCAATTCCCATTTTCTTCCACAAGATTTGGAGCTAATGGTTGGTAGAAAATAACCAGCATGTTGCATTCTTTTTCCCCTTTGTGGATTTTTTTTCTTCCATTATTTTACGAGGAAGTTTCACTTTCTTTATTTTTCTCATAAAAATGAGTGCATTTGGATGGGATTTGTAATGCAAGATGTATTTCAAACTAAATGAAAATGAAAACAAAACACATTACAATGTGGGATATGCAGGAAAAGAAACAGAAAAATTGGTCTTGGGATGCTTAAGCCAGAAAAATAAGAGCAAATTAAATCTAAAATAAGTGGAAGGAAAGAAATAATAAAGAGCAGAACAAAAATCAATGAGAGACAAAACTGTTAAACAATGGATGAAACCAATTAAATCCAAAGCTGTTCCTTCGGAAAGTTCAGCAAAATTGATTAATTTCTAGCCATCTAGTCAGGAGGAAGAAAAGAGGTAGGACACAAATAGATAAAATAGGGGCACTGCTAAGGGCTTCATAAATATTGATGTAATAATTAGTGACTATTATGAACAAGTTAATACCGATAAATCTGGCAAGATTTAAAGAATCAGTGAACAAATTATATAAAAGATGCAAATTACTAAAACTCACACAAGAAAAAAAATAACATATAGTCCTGTGTATATTTAACAAATATAATTTGCAGTAAAATAGTTTCCAAAGAAAACTTGAAACAAAAATGGCTTATTAGGCGAATCCTAAAAAAAAGATTTATGGAATAAAAATACTGAATACAGGCAAAATCGTCTAGAAAATAGAATATGAGAAAATGCTTTCTAAGTCATTTTAGGAGGCTAGTAGAATCAGAACATAAAGAAGACATTATAATAAAAAGAAACTGCAGATGGATAAATCTAGTAAATCCCTAGTAAATCTAGGTGTAAAAATCCTTAAGAAAATAATAGAATAATAGAATCTACTGATGTATAAAAATTATCATACATCTTGGCCAAGTTGGGTTTAAACATAGGAATATATGGTTGGTTTCACACTCAGTAACCCTTCAGGATAAGTCAACATATTAATAGAATAAAAATGAGATTCCAAGTGATAAGAATAAGAACAATTTGCTAAGAATAACTGAAATAGAAAAAGCAGTTGACAAAACTGAACTGTAAAAGCTAAAAATATAATTTTTCTGTAAGAAATTATAAGACAATTGGCAACCTTCTGTTAGGAGAAGATCTTGTAGGTCGGACACAAAATACATAGACCTTAAAGGAAAACTATAAGTTGTGTTTCATTAATATTTAAAATTTCCAATTTTTTTAGATGTTGGGGGTAGGAGTTTATTAATTCATTTTTATTTTATTATTTTTGCTGTGTTGGGTCTTCATTTCTGTGCGAGGGTTTTCTCTAGTTGTGGCAAGCGGGGGCCACTCTTCATCGCGGTGCGCGGGCCTCTCACTGTCGCGGCCTCTTCGGTTGCGGAGCACAGGCTCCAGACGCGCAGGCTCCGTAGCTGTGGCTCATGGGGGATCTTCCCGGACCGGGGCACGAACCCGCGTCCCCTGCATTAGCAGGCAGACTCTCAACCACTGCGCCACCAGGGAAGCCCCTAAAATTTCCATTTTTAAAGACTTCAGAGTGTGATATTAATCCACAAATTGGGAGAAAGAATTTACAAAATAAAGGGTTTCTTTTTTTAAATTTTTTTCAGCGGCCTATAGAAAGAACACTCAAAAATGAGCAAGAAGAGCATCAGCACAAAATGATTTAAATGGCCAAACAGTTTAAACAGACATTTTATCCAATACATTTGCAAATAACCCAATTAAGCCGACTGTGCTCTTTTCCCCACGGGGGGCCCGATGTCCAGTAGCTGCAAACAACAGCCTCCTCGGTAGTGTATGCAGCCTGTTGCCTGTATGGGTTGCCCTAAGGGACCTTGGATTCAGCCCTTTCCCGTGCACATTCATGACTGGCCTGCTGTCCCCAGTCTAGGCTCCAGACAGGTATGTGTGGTGCCTTTGGAAAGCCCCAGGGCACAGTGGCCAGGGTCCACATGGGCCAAGTCATAATGTCCATCGGCACCAAGCTGCAGCACGAGGAACGTGTGATTGAGGCCAAGTTCAAGTTCCCTGGCCGCCAGAAGATCCACATCTCCAAGAAATGGGGATTTCCTAAGTTTAATGCGGATGAATTTGAAAACATGGTGGCAGAAAAGCGGCTCATCCTGGATGGCTGTGAGGTCACATACAGCCCCAGTTGTGTCCCTCTGGCCAAATGGCGAGCCCTGCACTCATGAGAGCCTTGGCACTGTGCCCTCCTGACTCATGCCCACCAAGAAATCCTACTTTCTTGTCAAAAAAAAAAAAATGCAAATAACCAACAAACGCCTAAAGTATAATCAATATCACTAGGCATTAGGAAAGCAAATTAAAACTACAAGTTACTGCTGCACAAACGCTAGGGGGGCTAAATTAAAAAAGGTGGATTATCGATACCAAGTGTTGGTGATGGTGTGAATCACCTGGAAGAATTCTCCATGTGGGTGGAAATGTAATATTAGAAAGCCACTTTGGACAGCGATTTCACTTTTTAAAAATAAAATTAAATATACGCTTGACATAAAATCATCCTGCAATGCCTCTCCAGGTATTTATCCAAGAGAATCAAAGACCCTTTTACTCATGGCCAGCACAGCATTGTCTATGCCTTTTTAACTCATAACCAACAAAAACGGGAAACAACCCAAGTGTCTGTCCACTGGTCAATGGATGGTCTTGTTTCCGCGAGATGGATCACTTCTCTCCAGTAAAAGAAAAAAATAAGAAACTACAAAGATTCACAATAGGAATGACTCTCAAAAACATTCACCTCAGTGAAAGAAGCCAGGCAGAAAAAGGAGACTCCATTTCGATGAATTTCTCAAGAAAAATGAGTGACTTGGAGAAACCCAGGAGCCATCGTTGGGAAGGATGGGGTGGGAGGCTCACAGCGGTGGGACACCTGGGAATGTGGAGGGGATTGAAAGGGTCCCCATGTTGGTTGTGATGACTTTCACCTGTTTACGTATATTTCTCAGAATCTCTCAAGTTTTATGGGTTCTCACTGTGAAGTTTTAGTAGGAATTTTATTGTACATCAGTCATTGATTCATGAAGACGGTTTAAAAAAATTTCAGAAGAAGACAGCACAGATCGGGGAGGGGGTGTCTATGAAGAGTCTCACTTTGAAGAACCTCCTTGGAGGGAAATCCCACTTGCTTCTGTGTGGGAAGGGTGGTATCCCGAAAGCTTCCTGGATTCTAGCTGTGCTGTGAGGCCACCACGGGGGATGGCCAGCTGAGAGGATGAAGAACAAAATCGAGGGGAAAGCTGCATCTCTATCAAACCCAACCCCAAATTTATACATTTCTTCCCCCAAACCAACTCCATTTGCTAACTGGAAAAAAAGTGTCTCCTATCTTTATGGCAACTTTGACCTTAGTGTTTTCATCTCCCCCTTTGTCTTAAGCTATAATGGATTTTTTTTTTTTTTTTTTTTTTTTTTTTTTTTTTTACTATAGTCAGGAATCTTGACTGAACCATTTCTCCCTAAACTTGAAAAGAAAGAAGAAGTGAGGGGGGAGGAAATGTTAGCTTGTGCGCCATGTATATAGAAGCGTTCTCTTTACATTGAACTAAATGGCTCTTAAAAATTAAGCCTGATTAGCTAATAATATTTTTTTAAAAGAATTAGATTACTTCACAAGGTGTAAAGATGATTGTCAGCTTCAGGGAAATTGCTTCCTCTGGGATTTGATCAACACGATGAGAAATAGAAACCTAACATCATTAGGGGGTCACGTTTTTTTCAATTCTTTTCAAACGTGTAAGTGGGGTAAAGAGATTAAGCATTGAAGCATGGTTTTAAAACTCAGAATGAATGCACCGCAGTCAAATTCCAATTCTAGCCTTCATTTTCATTTTGATTACTGAACAACCCACGTCAAATCAGTGAATTTGGTAAATAATAATAAAAATGGTCATAGTAATAATAGACATCAGGGCCTTTTGGGAATTAAAGCTGAGCTATGTCATCTATCTTCGCATTTGTTTCGGACTTAAAAAATAAGATTGACCTTAAGTGAACTCATGTAATGTGCTCTGTGGTCATTATGTAAAACTTGGTTGAAGCGTGTGGCATCGATACATTAATTTTTATGGATAAAAGAGTCTTTCAGATCTTACTCATTTCTTTAACAGATTGTTCACTGTAAGATAAGTGTTGGTCAGGTGGTCTGAAAGGTCATGGATGCTAAGAGATGTCTGTGTGCCCCGGTTAGACCACAACAAAGAAGTAAGATAGGCTCTTTTTTTTTTTCCCTGAAAGCTCAACTGTCATTCAAAGAAAGAAAGCTTAAATGATCGCTTAAGGTAGATAGCAGAGAACTGGAGGATTGAAAAAGGAGAATATATTGCATTTTGCTTGTTTAAGTTTGCAAAGAAAAGATAAGGCTATCTAAGAAGCAGAATGAGATAACTCCAACACACGTTGGCTGTGGGAGTAAAAGCCTCTTTTATACACGCCTTCCATCGAAGAGAAAAGGAATTCTGAGCCCCGCCCCTGCCCCCAAAAAAACCAGGAAGAATATTAAATCAGCGTCCATCCTCAAATCCCAGCTATGGAATGCGGTCTCCCCTGTGCAGATGAAGTGGTAAGATTTATGAGAAAGTTGGTCCTCCATTAGAAGAAATGTTATTATCAAAGAAACGTAAGTTTGGAAGTGAGATCAGAGTATAAAACTCCAACTCATGATTTCTTTTTTTTTTTTTTTTTTTGCGGTAGGCGGGCCTCTCACTGTTGTGGCCTCTCCCCTTGCGGAGCACAGGCTCCGGAGCACAGGCTCAGTGGCCATGGCTCACGGGCCCAGCCGCTCTGCGGCATGTGGGATCTTCCCAGACCGGGGCACGAACCCGTGTCCCCTGCATCGGCAGGCGGACTCTCAACCACTGCGCCACCAGGGAAGCCCCAACTCATGATTTCTGAGTCAGGGTTTTGGCTGTGTGTTGCCATAGGAACAGAATTCTTTGCGGGGCACCTGTCATCTCAGAATGGAAACCCCACATCCCATCTTTCTTGCTGTGAGCTGAGGTCCTGTGACTCGGTTCTCAGGGGATAACCTGAAATGCCGTGGGGCGATTTGCATGAAATGCTTCCTAAAACAGAAAGCATGTTCCTTCTTTGTTTTTCCTGGTGCCTTAAAGAAAAAGTTTCCCAGCCCATGCCCTAGTGGATAGCAAATGCTCATGGGAAAGGAAAGTAGTATATACTTTTCTCTATGTTTTCCTAGCATAGCCTGAAAGAATGTGCATATAAGCTAAGCACTCAATAAAATAAAATTATAATATTCCACTTTGTAATTAAATTCTTCCTATGACAAGGTTACTTCTACCTTCATATCCCACCCCTCTAGGTGGACACAAAGCACCGAGCTGATCTCCCTGTGTTATGCGGCTGCTTCCCACTAGCTATCTGTTTTACATTTGGTAGTGTATATATGTCCATGCCACTCTCTCACTTCATCCCAGCTTACCCTTCCCCCTTCCCGTGTCCTCAAGTCCATTCTCTATGTCTGCGTCTTAATTCCTGTCCTGCCCCTAGGTTCTTCAGAACCCCTTTTTTTTTAGATTCCATATATATGTGTTAGCATACAGTATTTGTTTTTATCTTCCTGATTACTTCACTGTGTATGACAGACTCTAGGTCCATCCACCTCACTATAAATAACAATTTCATTTCCTTTTATGGCAGGGTAATATTCCATTGTATATATGTGTCACATCTTCTTTATCCATTCATCTGTTGGTGGACACTTAGGTTGGTTCCATGTCTTGGCTATTGTAAATAGAGCTGCAATGGACATTGTGGTACATGACTCTTTTTGAATTATGGTTTTCTCAGGGTGTATACCCAGCAGTGGGATTGCTGGGTCATGTGGTAGTACTATTTTTAGCTTTTTAAGAACCATCCATGCTGTTTTCCACACTGGTTGTATCAATTTACATTCCTACCAACAGTGCAGGAAGGTTCCCTTTTCACCACACCCTTTCCATCATTTATTATTTCTAGCTTTTTTTGATAATGGCCATTCTGACCGGCGTGAGGTGATACCTCATTGTAGTTCTGATTTGCATTTCTCTAATAATTAGTGATGTTGAGCATCTTTTCATGTGCCTCTTGGCCATCTGTATGTCTTCCTTGGTGAAATGTCTATTTAGATCTTCTGCCCATTTTTTAACTGGATTGTTCGGGGGTTTTTTTGATATTGAGCTCTATGAGCTGTTTTTATATTTTGGAGATTAAACCTTTGTTTCATTTGCAAATATTTTCTTCCATTCTCAGGGTTGTCTTTTTGTCTTGTTTATGGTTTCCTTTGCTGTGCAAAAGCTTTTAAGTTTAATTTAGTCCCATTTGTTTATTTTTGTTTTTATTTCCGTTACTCTAGGAGGTGGGTCAAAAAAGATCTTGCTGTGATTTATTTGAAAGAATGTTTTTCCTATGTTTTCCTCTAAGAGTTTTATAGTGTCTGGCTTTACATTTAGGTCTTTAATCCATTTTGAGTTTATTTTTGTGTATGGTGTTAAGGTGTGTTCTAATTTCATTCTTTACATGTAGTTGTCCAGTTTTTCCAGCACCACCACTTATTAAAGAGGCTGTCTTTTCTCCATTGTATGTTCTTGCCTCCTTTATCAAAGGTAAGGTGACCATAGGTGCGTGGGTTTGTCTCTGGGCTTTCTATCCTGTTCCATTGATCTGTATTTCTGTTTTTGTGCCAGTATCATACTGTCTTGCTTACTGTAGCTTTGTAGTATAGTCTGAAGTCTGGGAGCCTGATTCCTCCAGCTCTGTTTTTCTTTCTCAAGATTGCTTTGGCTATTTAGGGGGTCTTTTGTGTTCCATACAAATTGTGAAATTTTTTCTAGTTCTGTGAAAAATGCCATTGATAGTTAGATAGGGATTGCACTGAATCTGTAGATTGCTTTGTGTAGTATAGTCATTTTCACAGTGTTGATTCTTCCAGTCCAAGAACATGGTATATTTCTCCATCTGTTTATGTCATCTTTGATTTCTTTCATCAGTTTTTTACAGTTTTCTGAGTACAAGTCTTTTTGCCTTCTTAGGCAGGTTTATTCCTTGGTATTTTATTCTTTTTGTTGCAGTGGTAAATGGGAGTGTTTCTTTAATTTCTCTTTCTGATTTTTTGTTGTTGGTGGACAGGAATGCCAGAGATTTCTGTGCTTTAATTTTGTATCCTGCAACCTTAACAAATTCACTGATTAGTTCTAGTAGTTTTCTGGTGGCATCTTTAGGATTTTCTATGTATGGTATCATGTCATCAGCAAACAGTGACAGGTTTACTTCTTGTTTTCCAATTTGGGTTCCATTTATTTCTTTATCTTCTCTGGTTGCGGTGGCTAGGACTTCCAAAACTATGTTGAATAATAGCGGTGAAAGTGGGCAACCTTGTGTTGTTCCTGATCTTAGTGGAAATGGTTTCAGTTTTTCACCATTGAGAATGATGTTTGCTGTGGGTTTGTCATATATGGCCTTTATTATGTTGAGGTAGTTTCCCTCTATGCCCACTTTCTGGAGAGTTTTTATCATAAATGGGTGTTGAATTTTGTCAAAAGCTTTTCCTGCATCTATTGACGTGATCATATGGGTTTTATTCTTCAATTTGTTAATATGGTGTATCACACTGATTGATCTGCATATATTGAAGAATCCTTGCATTCCTGGGATAAATCCCACTTGATCATGGTGTATGATCCTTATAATGTGTTGTTGGATTCTGTTTGCTAGTATTTTGTTGAGGATTTTTGCATCTATGTTCATCAGTGATATAGTTTATAATTTTCTTTTTTTGTGATATCTTTTTCTGGTTTTGGTATCTGGGTGATGGTGGCTTTGTAGAATGAATTTGGGAGTGTTTCTCCCTCTGCAATTTTTTGGAAGAGTTTGAGAAGGATCAGTGTTAGCTCTTTTCTAAATGTTTGTTAGAATTCGCCTGTGAAGCCATCTGGTCCTGGACTTTTATTTGTTGGAAGATTTTTAATTACAGTTTCAATCTCATTATTTGTGATAGGTCTGTTTATATTTTCTAATTCTTCCTGGTTCAGTCTTGGAACATTGTACCTTTTGAGGAATTTGTAAATTCTTTCGTGGTTGTCCATTTTATTCGCATACAGTTGTTTGCAGTAGCCTCTTATAATCCTTTCTATTTCTGCAGTGTCAGTTGCGATTTCTCCTTTTTGATTTCTAATTTTATTGATTTGTGTCTTCTCCCTTTTTTTCTTGGTGAGTCTGGCTAAGGGTTTATAACTTGTTTATCTTCTCAAAGAACCAGCTTTTAGTTTTATTCATCTTTGCTATTGTTTTCTTCATTTCTTTTTCATTTATTTCTGATCTGATCTTTATGATTTCTTTCCTTCTACTGACTTTGGGTTTTCTTTGTTCTTCTTTCTCTAGTTGTTTTAAGTGTAGGGTGAGATTGTTTATTTGAGACTTCTCTTGTTTCTTGAGGTGAGATTGAGTTGCTACAAACTTCCCTCTTAGAACTGCTTTTGCTGTGTCCCATAGGTTTTGGGTCATTGTGTTTTCATTGTTATTTGTTTCTATGTTTTTTAAAATTTCTTCTTTAATTTCTTTGGTGATCTCTTAGTTAATTAGTAGCACACTGTTTAGCCTCAATATATTTGTGTCTTTTACAGTTTTTTTCCTGTAATTGATTTCCAGTCTTATAGCGTTGTGGTCAGAAAAGATACTTAATACGATTTCAATTTTCTTAAATTTTCCAAGGCTTGATCTGTGACCCAAGATGTGATCTGTCCTGGAGAATGTTCCATCTGCACTTGAGAAGAAAGTGTATTCTACCACTTTTGAGTGCAGTGTTCTATAAATAACAATTAGATCCATCTGGTCTATTGTGTCATTTAAAGCTTGTGTTTCCTTATTTATTTCTGTTTGGATGATCTGTCCGTTGGTGTAAGTGAGGTGTTGAAGTCCCCTACTATTATTGTGTTACTGTTGATTTCTCCTTTCATGGTTGTTAGCATTTGCCTATGTATTGGGATGCTCCTATGTTGGGTGCATAAACATTTATAATTGTTATATCTTCTTCTTGGATTGATCCTTTGATCATTATGTAGTGTCCCTCCTTATCTCCTGTAACAGTCTTTATTTTAAAGACTATTTTATCTGCTACAAGTATAGATACTCCAGCTTTCTTTTGATTTCCATTTGCATGGAATATCTTTTTCCATCCCTTCACTTTCAGTCTGTATGTGTCCCTAGGTCTGAAGTGGGTCTCCTGTAGACAGCATATATATGGGTCTTGTGTTTGTGTCCATTCAGCCAATCTGTGTCTTTTGGTTGGGGCATTTAATCCATTTACATTCAAGGTTATTATCAATATGTATGTTCCTATTACCATTTTCTTAATTGTTTTGGGTTTGTTATTGTAGGTCTTTTCCTTCTCTTGTGTTTCCTGCCTAGAGAAGTTCCTTTAGCGTTTGTTGTAAAGCTGGCTTGGTGGTGCTGAATTCTCTTAGCTTTTGCTTTTCTGGAAAGCTTTTGACTTCTCCATCGAATCTGAATGAGATCCTTGCTGAGTAGAATAATCTTCGATGTAGGTTTTTGTCTTTCATCACTTTAAGTATATCCTGCCACTCCCTTCTGGCCTGCAGAGTTTCCACTGAAAAATCAGCTGATAACCTTATGGGGATTCGTTTGCCTGTTATTTTTTGTTTTTCCTTTGTGCTTTTAATATTTTTTCTTTGAATTTAATTTTTGATAGTTTGACTAATATGTGTCTTGGTGTGTTTTTCCTAGGTTTTCTCTGTATGGGACTCTCTGTGCTTCCTAGACTTGGGTGACTATTTCCCATGTTAGGGAAGTTTTCGACTGTAATCTCTTCAATTATTTTCTCAGACCCTTTCTTTTTCTCTTCTTCTTCTGGGACACCTATAATTTGAATGTTGGTGCATTTAGTGTCGCAGAGGTCTCTGAAATGGTCTTCAATTCTTTTCATTCTTTTTTCTTTATTCTGTTCCACAGCAGTGAATTCCACCATTCTGTCTTCCAGGTCACTTATCCGTTCTTCTGCCTCAGTTATTCTGTTATTGATTCCTTCTAGTGTATTTTTCATTTCAGTTATTGTGTTGTTCATTTCTGTTGGTTTGTTCTTTAGTTCTTCTAGATCTTTGTTGAATAGTTCTTGTAATTTCTCAATCCGTGCCTCCATTCTATTTCCGAGATTCTGGATCATCTTTACGATCATTACTCTGAATTCTTTTTCAGGTCGATTGCCTATTTCCTCTTCATTTATTTAGTTTTGTAGGTTTTTACCTTGCTCCTTCATCTGTGACATATTTTTTTGCCATCTCATTTTTATGAGTGAGATTGTGTTCCTGTCTTCCTGGTTGTTTGGCCTGAGGCTTCCAACACTGGAGTTTGTTGGCTGTTGGGTACAGCTGGGTCTCGGTGCCGAGATGTGGACCTCCAGGAGACCTCATTCCGATGAACGGTCCTTGGGGTCTGAGGTTCTCTGTTAGTCCAGTGGTTTGGACTTGGCGCTCACACCACAGGAGCTTCGGCCCAACACTGGGCTCGTGAACCAAGATCCTGCAAGCTTCCGGTTCATGTGGGGATTCCTCCTATCTCCTTGGGGGTCAGAGTCCCCCCCTCCAGCAGCCGGCCGGTGCCCTGGTTTTGGGGAAACTCTAACTCTGTGTCTTCCCACACCGCCATCTTGACTCCGCCTCCCATTCGCCAATTTTAAATCTCTAGCAAAAATTAAAATCTCAACGGTCCATGTTTAGGTTGATACAGTATATCTATGCCAGTATGCTTGATATTGGAAACATTACCATTTTTAAGAGGAGGTAAAGGATACCATTACAGAATGTTTCCATACCTGTCCTACAAAAATGAAAGCTTTAAATGTGTTAGTTGAAAGTGAAATGGTTCTCACTTGCCTACTTGTATAAAAGTTCTAGGCACAGTTGAAGTCATATTAGAAAGCAGTGACAGGTTAAAAAAGATAAATGAACATTGTTAGTTTTTGATGAGAAATAAAAGAAATAAATGAATACATGTTACTGTACTCACAGACTTAATATGGAAAGAACTTTTAGATACGTTCAGTGTGTTTTTAAGGCAGCCACATTTAAGTAACTATGGAGGAATTTATTCAGTTCACTTAAATAGTCTTTGTTGAAGGTGAGAATAATTGAAGGTTTTTTAAAATATATTTTGCCTGAATTCTTAGATAACTGAAAGGAGAAAATTTTACTAACTTCTAATGAATAAGTTAATTAAAATATGTTGAATTACATATAAATATAGAAATGGTTCTTGGGACTATATTTAAAGGGATGATTAATAGTTTTGAAACATTCTGCTACACACATTATGCCATGTTTTTATAAAATTATTTTCTTAGATTCATTGTATTTTGTTTAAATTTCACAGGGTAAAGACAGACTCTTGTAGTTGTAATGATAAGTACAATCTCTCAACCACTTGGCAGAAACAGAAACAAAGCAATCTAAGGGTATTATGTATGAAACCATAGGGACATATAAAAGAACACGTGATATAGGAGTTCCTGGTGGTCCAGTCGTTAAGACTCCAAGCTTCCAATGCCGGGGGCCCGAGTTCAATCCCTGGTCAGGGAACTAGATCCCACAAGCCAAGTGGTGTGGCAAAAAAATAAATAAATAAATATGTAAATAAATAAAAGAAAACAGAATATTAAGAGGAATAAGCAGGCAAATAAGTACAGCAAAGTCTGTTTCCCTCCAAACACTGAACACAGAAGTAGAAATAGCATAAAAATTTATATTTGTGAATTTAGGTACACTTGTATAATTTTAACCAGCATTCTGACATGTATTTTTGAGCGTGAAATAAAATGGAACTACTTAGCACCACTCACAGTTTTTAAAATCCCAGTATATTGTCAAAATTGCCACTACTTTTTGTTTGCAATTGTTTCATTACTGCTATAATACAATGAATAATATATGAACTCATAATAAGAGACAGATCCTTGGCCATTTCTGTTGTCTCTATTGCTAGACACAAATTCCAACCAGCATCTAAAAGTATTAATTCTGAATTCATTACAAATTCTGGCAAAGCACAATAAAAAGACATTTTAGGACCCATTTGGTCATATCAGCACTTTGTACAATTGGCCTTATTTTTAAGTTCTTTAGTTTACATATTTAACTCTCTTCATGAAAACGCTACTTGATCATAGTAAAAATCATCATCCGTGTCCCCATCATTTCAGCAGCTGAGGTTACAAAATATCCTAGTCTCTTGTGTGGAGTTTGAAATAAACCACCTGATCCTTGGTGTGCAATTACTGTCATGTGACTGCTGTTCCAATTGGCATAATTGGAGGGAAAAGACCCTACTTTACTCACTATAGCCCTTGAACTCTTATCACATGTAAAAAGTGAAACTGTACGTGTGTAATAGCAAGCCTCCAGGTTAGGGACCAAGGACCCTTGCCTCCTGGCCCCCCCTTTTTATTTTCATGTCCCAGTGCAGTGCCCTCTGTACATTTATTGGGGTTGGTTTGTGTGATCAATACAGGAAGGTAGAGGTGATGAGTGTCACTCCTAAAATTGGATTATAGAAAACATTGCAATTTGGAGATGGCAGAAGAAATAGGATTTGTAAACCTGAGGTCAGATGTATAGAAATACTCCATCTCAACCACGGAAAGAAAACAAAGATTGAAAATAAATGAATAAACGGGGCCTCAGGAATCCATACGAAAATATCAGATTCTTTTGGAAGATTCATAGGATGGAGCAGAAATGGCAGTGAAGTTCGTTATTTTGTGAAAGACATGTATTAATCGTTCAAGAAATGTAATGAGTCCCTAATAGGATTGAGGAAAAGGAAACATTAGACTGTTAAGGTCCAAAGATAAAATTAAAAAACAACAACCACCAAAACCGTCAAACAGAGGAAAATGACTTGGTGGAGTATAGACTGAGCCTGAAAGTTTTCAAAGTTTTCTGTATTTGTTACTTTTCTATGTTTGCTTAGAATTGCTTTCTCCTGTTCTAGGTTATAACTTTATTAAAGGCAGGTAAATAGAGAGAGAGAGAGAGAGAGAGAGGAAGAAGAGAAGAGAAGAGAGAGATAGGTAGATGGATATCCTGTGTGACTCATTTAATTTATCTGACTGCTTCATCGTAGCAGAACCCAATTAAACACACACATACAAATAAGGTATGAGTGATCGTTATGTGCATACAAATATTCTCAGCATCACTAGCTAATTTAAAGGACCGTGGGGGTGCTATCAACCCCACCTCACAGCTCATGTTTAAAGTTAAAAAGACAAAGATCCTCAAGAATCTGGAGCAACTAGAGCTCTCATACCATGAGTGTATTATGGTAGGACCACACTGGAAAACTGTTTCTTACAAAGTGAAATACACTTGTCTTACAATCCTGCAATTTCAGTCTTTCAAATTTACTCCACATCAGCAAACATACATTCACACAAAGACATATAGGTGACTTTTCATAGTAGAGTTCATGCAAAGTAGCCCCCAAAGAGGGAAATAAACGCATTCCCCATCAACTGGGGAGGAGAGATATGGATCATGGTCTAGCCACAAGATGGAATACTCCGTGATAACACAAAGCAGACTAATGACACACACAGCCAGTGTGGATGAATCCCGAAAGCGTTGTGCTGAGTGAAATGAGCTAGACACAAAGGCAACATGATATTTTACATTATGATCAAGTCTATTTGTCAGTGATTCCATTTCTACTACATTCTACAAAAAACCACAGTGATGAAAACAGATCAGTTGTTGTCAGAGGCTAGGGCTTGGGGAGGGTTGTGTGCAAAAGCCCACAAAGCAATGTTTGGGGGTAAAGGCAAAGTTCTTTATCTACATTGTGGTTCTGAATCAATTTGCTGAAAGCTCCCACATTGTACTTTTAAAAGAGATTGAACTTCGTGTGCACTAAAATCTTGGTAAGTTTTATTTTCAGGAAAATCATTTTCATTGTTAGTATCGGAATGCCAGTGTAGACCAGTTAACAACTAATTATCTCTATGTAGTATTGGGCTTTTGAATGGGATGCTTCAAAATAAATTTTCCCAATATGACTCATGATTCTTTGGTACCAGTTTTCATGTAAACTGTTCAGTAAGCTTCTTCAACGTGTGGCATCTTTGAATTCAAGATTTACATTTTCCAGCTCAGAATACTTTTCAAAATTTATTTATTTCATTTTTTGTCTGTGTTGGGTCTTTGTTGTTGTGCGTGGGCTTTCTCTAGTTATGACGAGCAGGGACTACTCTTGGTTGTGGTTCGCGGGCTTCTCACTGCGGTGGCTTCTCTTGTTGCAGGGCATGGGCTCTAGGAGCGCGGGCTCAGTAGTTGTGGCTCACGGGTTCTAGAGCACAGACTCAGTAGTTGTGCTGCACAGGCGTAGTTGCTCTGCGGCATGTGGGATCTTCCTGGACCAGGGCTCGAACCCATGTCCCCTGTATTGGCAGGCAGACCCTTGACCACTGCACCACCAGGGAAGCCCTCTAATTCAGAATATCAAGGGCATCTCAAGAGTTTACATGCTTAGTTTGGATTCCCTTCAACCCCCTCACCTGGCTCCCACTTTTTCCCTTTTTTGCAAAGTTTCAAGAGACTTTGGGATTTAAATAACCTCTGATTGATAAAAGAGTTTGTTGACTGCACATTATACAATGCCTTAGGCCAGCCTCACCATATGGGAAAAATTAAAACAGTAACTTGAAATTCCCATCACTTCCCAGCAGCACTTGGGTTATTTAAAGAGCATTATTTGCTTAGTTATAGCTCTGAACAACTGGCGTCAAAGCTGTATGTGGAGAATAAAATGTCATGAAACAGTACAAAATCATCTGTGACTTCACTGTAGCCCATTTTCCTCAGGGTAATGGGTTTGGCCCCGTGGATGTGTCTGTTGATTTCAGTGTCAGTTTTGGAGAATAGCATTGTCCGTATAGGAATTTTTGCTAGAATCTCGTAAATATAGCAAGTCATGGTCCAACAATTTGACTTTTAACAACCATATTGGTCAGAGTTCTCCAGAGAAATAGAATATCTATCTATCTATCTATCTACCTCTCTGTCTATATTTATACATATATATATATAAACACAGATTTATTTTATTTTAAGGAGTTTGCTAACATGATTGTGGACATTGACACATCTGAAATCTGGATAGACCAGCAGGCCAGAGACCCAACAGTGAATGTTTCAGCTCAAGTCTGAGGTCTGTCTGGAGGCAGACTTCCCTTTTCTGCAGGGGACCTCAGTCTTTTTTCTCTTACGACTTTCATCTGATTAGAGGAGGCCCACCCACATTATTGAGGGCAGTCTGCTTCACTCAGAGTCTTCTGATTTAAATCTCAATCTCATCTTTGAAAGAATACATTCACAGTAACTTCTAAACTAGTGTTTGGCCAAATATCTGAGTACTTTGTGGAGACATACAGTTAACTGTCACAAGCACTTTATCATATGTTTGCTGAAATTAATTTATGAATAATCAGAGGTAGTTTCAACAAATTCTGTGAATGGAGATGTAACATGTCTAACTTTTAATAAGATGGAGACTTTATTATTATTTATCATTGTTCTGCTGACCTCTTAATACCTTCTACTCTGGTCAGAGGTCTTTTAATTATTGAGTAGGAGAAAATCAGGTACTAGAACCACCAGAATATGGAAGCTTGTAGATGGAAATCCACTTGTTTGGTTACTACTTAATCTGGGCCCATTACTTAGGCCACTTTATAAATATTATTTCATCTAATATTAAAAACATCACACTTAGATAAGGTTCAAAGCATAAGACATATATATAGAGAGAGGAAGCAAAGTTGCAATGGAATGTGCACCACTTCAGTTTTTATTAGGTGTATATCAGAAGTTCAAAGGAAACATTCCTTAAAATATTGTCTAGTGTGGCATCAGGCTTCCCAGTTATATTAATACTGATTTGTTGCATTTTTTTCCACACACACATCATCATTATAAACAGAGAAAATAAATAAATACAAATAAATCATCATATCATTTAAGCTTCTGCTGTAAAGTAACTGTAAGACAAATAAGTCAATGTAACACACTTTGAACAGTGAATAGCTCATACCTCTGAGCATGGCGCAGTGTAGTTTTTAGTGGTATTCTTTTATAAACATAATTTTTTGAGCTTGGCTGACACTTTTGCTTCCAAAACTGAGTTTAGTCTTTCAAGCGGTGTACCTGGGCTTACACCTTCCAGGAGGATTCCGGAAATCAGAAAGTCTCTATCATTTTGTGTTCTCATGCTCACTTCTTTAAATCTTGCTCAACAGGCCAGAATGCAAACATTTATTGCTCAAGGATTATCCTTATTTGCACTTGCATAGAAATAAATCTCCAATTTTGAGAAGTGTCTGCATTTCTATTCTGCATTAGATTCCCTGATCTTATTTACTTTTAACTTCGTGTTTTGGGTTGGAGCATTGATGCCAACCTTTTTGTAATCCTCAATTCGCCATTCTATCATGATTCTGTTTACTTGCAGATATGTGCAACTACATGACCTGTTAATGCATCTCTTCCTGTTTGGCCTCTGTATTTATCCTTCCACTTGAACTTATAGATTTAAATTATTACCCTTTCACCATACACCTATCTTATTTTATTTTATTTTATTTTATTTTTTTTTGTGGTATGCGGGCCTCTCACTGTTGTGGCCTCTCCCGTTGCGGAGCACAGGCTCCGGACGCGCAGGCTCAGCGGCCATGGCTCACGGGCCCAGCCGCTCCGCGGCATGTGGGATCCTCCCAGACCGGGGCACGAACCCGTGTCCCCTGCATCGGCAGGCGGACTCTCAACCTCTGCGCCACCAGGGAAGCCCCACCTATCTTATTTTAAAACCAGAGCATTTACTTTATTAAATAAAAAACTACTGTGGCTGGAAGTGAAGTGTAAAGTAAAATTTTAAAACTAAGTATTTGCCGCAATTTCTATACAAATTTGAATTTGCTTGATGAAGTCAGTTGGGTACATATATGTGTTAATAAAATTAAATTCTGAAACAGCACTGGCTTTTTAAAGAAGAAATATACTTTTCTCAAGTGCATTAGTTTCCTTGGGGCTGCTGTAGCAAAATAGGACAAATTGGGTTGCCTGAAACAAAATTCCCTCACAGTTCTGGAAACCAGAAGTCTGAAATCAAAATGAGGTCAGAGCTAACCCTAACCCTTATCCTCTGAGACTTTCAGTAGAATCTTTTCTCGCCTGTTCTGTCTCCTGGAGGCCGTAGGAAACCCTTGGCATCCTTGGGCTTACAGCTGCATTACTCCAATCACATAACATTGTCTCTGTCTGAATATCTGTGTCCAGTTTCCCCTTTTTATAAAGACACCACACATACTACTTTGTAAAGTCCACCCAAAAGGGTTCATCTTAACAGGATCACCTCTGCAAAGGGTCACATTCACAGTGCTGGAGGTTAGGATCTCAACATATCTTTATGGAAGACACACTTCAGCCCGTCACATTAAGCAGCTGACTTTCATCATCTGCCAGATTATTATAGAATCCTAAATTCACATCTTGACATAGGATGACCTTGCTCATCAATGACCTTGATGAGCAGCTATTTCGGTAAAATGCACTGTTGCTAAAACAGTCACCCAATGATTTAACCAAACTCTTGGCACTAAAGCCCGTAAGTGGGCTTTTCTCCTCTTGAGCCTTTCAACAAGCGTGAGCTTGACCACCGTGGAAGCGTTGGAATTCTGACTGACTTGGCATATCCTTTGAACAAACTTGAGATTTCAAAAAACGGAAGCGTTTTCCCAAGATTAACTTGGTCTTAGCATTTCTTGTCAAAATATCATTTCAGGAGCATCAGTTTGAGAAAGACATTTTTCTTTTTCTTAAATTTATTTATTTATTTATTTATTTATTTTTGGCTGCATTGGGTCTTTGCTGCTGAGCCCAGGCTTTCTTTACTTGCCACGAGCAGGGTCTACTCTTCGTTGCCGTGCGCGGGCTTCTCATTGCGGTGGCTTGTCTTGTAGTGGAGCACGGGCTCTAGGCTCGCGGGCTCAGTAGTTGTGGCGCACAGGCTTAGTTGCTCCGGGGCATGTGGGATCTTCCCGGACCAGGACTCAAACCCGTGTCGCCTGCATTGGCAGGTGGATTTGCAACCACTGCGCCACCAGGGAAGCCCAAGAAGGACATTTTTCAACTACGTGGTAACTCTTTCCTTTTCTTCTCTGTGTTCCCTCTGTTTCAGCAGCTTCCAGAACTGCTGAGTGTAATAGCATCTGCAAGATCAGGGTTCTCCACAGCGGCCCTATTAATATTGTGGACAGAAGAGTCATTTGTTTGCAGGGTACGTCCCCTGCACTGTAGGGTGTTTATAGCAGCATCCCTGCTGCTTCTCACCAGATGCCAGTACCACCCTACCCCTGAGCTGTGACCACACAAAGTGGTCAAATCCCTAAGTGTACATTCACATGAATGGATAAAGGTGTGGTTCATATCTATAATGGAATATTACTCAGCCATCAAAAATGAATAAAATAATGCCATTTGCAGCAATGTGGATGGACCTAGAGATGATCATACTGTGTGAAGTGAGAGAAAGACAAATATCATAGGATATCACTTATATGTGGAATCTAAAGAAAAAAATGATACAAATGAACTTATTTACAAAACAGGTACAGACTCACATACATAGAAAACAAACTACGGCTACCAAAGTGGACATGGGAGGAGGGATAAATTAGGAGTTTGGGATTAACATACACACACTTCTATATATAAAATAGATAAACAAGGACCTACCTACTGTATCGCACAGCGAAGTATACTCAATATTTTTGAATGACCTATAAGGGAAAAGAATCTGAAAAAATATATATATGTATGTATAACTGAACGACTTTTCTGTACACCTGAAACTAGCACAACATTGTAAATCAACTATACTTTAGTTAAAAAATAAAAATATAAACAAATAAAATTGTAGAAATAAATAAAATTGTATAAAAAATAATGTTTGATTCAGAAGCACTATGATAGATGCTCCGTCAGCTATATCTTCCACAATGGACAGCGGGGATTGTGGCCATTAATAAGTACTCAAAACTACTTACTGAATTCGTAAGAGTTGCAGATATTCATGAAACTCCTACTACGTGCTATACACTTTTCTAAGCACTTTTTTAAATCAATGTTTATTTCATTGAAGTATAGTTGATTTACAATGTTGTGTTAGTTTCTGCTGTACAGCAAAGTGATTCAGTTAGACATATATATGCATTCTTTTTTCAATATTCTTTTCCATTCTGGTTTATCATAGGCCGTTGAATATAGTTGTCTGTCAGCACTTGTTTAAATACACTATTGCATTTTGTCTTCAGAGTAGTGATGGAATGGAAGCCTACTTTCCATTTAGGGGGTTGAGAAAACAAGCCAGACTTGTGTTTTCATTTTCTGAGTTGCCGAGCTTCTTTCCAGGCTTGGTTTTCCAGTTCCCGCTTACTGGTCCCAGAGCTCCATCTGAGCCCGTGGCGTTAGCTTTGGGCACTGCACATCAGCACTTCCTAAAGAGAAGGTGACACTGATGTTTCTGTGGCTCGTGTGGGAGAAGCAGGGGACGCGTGCGCTGAACCCAGTTCTTTCAGTCTATGATTCTCTTCTCAGAATGGAGGCAGTGTGAGAGGTGCATTAACTTTTTCAGGCCATTAAGGAAATTTTATGGCAAATGACGGCAATGGCATCCTTAAACGGTCACCTGGTGGCCTCATGCAGTTTAATGCAGCTTCCAAAATAACCTTCTCCACAGGCACCGCTGGGGAGCACTTAGAGTGAGCCGCTCTGACGGCCCAATGGAAGTGAGGGTCCACGAATCTCCCTCTTCTCGTGGGCTGGGTCACGTCGCACACAGAGGCAGACGGGGAGCTGGGGGTCCAGCAGGGAGATGAGTCTGCTACAGACAGACCGAGACAGACAGAGGACACTTCTCTCTCCCCTGGGTCACAGCATCACTGCCCATCTAACCGCTCTGGCCATCCACACGCCGTGTTCTCCTGGGCAGGAGGGGATGTTAGAATACAAGTATGCGTGCGCTCACCAAACCTGGTAGAATCATGAAATCTTCATGAGCAATGAGATGATGTCCCTTTGGCCCTGGGAAGACATCGGGCGCTCCGACTACCTAAAAGATGTATTTCAGAAACGATAAACAGAGTAGTGTCCTTATGTGGCCCTCCCCCGACACGGATGCTCACAAAGCTAGCCCCCTCCCCTCCGTAATCCTTTTTTGGCTTTGAAATTGTTCCCTTCCCTCTCACCAGTGATTGCTTTTATCAGCACGTTTGCTTTTCTTATGTCAGGCACGGAGTTAAAATTCAGTTTAGGGCTTCCCTGATGGCACGGGTTCGTGTCCCGGTCCGGGAAGATCCCACATGCCGCGGAGCGGCCGGGCCCGTGAGCCATGGCCACTGAGCCTGCGCGTCCGGAGCCTGTGCTCCACAACGGGAGAGGCCACAACAGTGAGAGGCCCGCGTACCGCAAAACAAAACAAAACAAACAAAAAAAAAAAGTCAGTTTAACTCCTGTTAAACAGCACTGCACTTCTTTTTTCTTTCCCCTCCCATTTTCTTTCAAATGGGTGGACACAATCCTACAAAGACATCTACGTGCAGGATACTTCTAGGCTGCATCAGTCCTGACCTCCTCAGGTAGACACTAACTGGAGTTTTCACACAAAAGCATTGTTTTTCCCTGTTTTTACATTGTGTAAAATTGGAAACTTACCAGCTATGCTTTTTTGGTAAGTGAATTCTTGCAGTATGTTTGTAAGATTCATCCATGTTGTTTTACACCGTTGGATATAAAATACAGAATTCCACTCTATGAATTTACTACTGGTTTTTTTTTCACTCTAATATTAATGGGATTATCTGTCTTCCTCAGTGTCTGACTTTTTCTGGGATGTGGCTGTTCTGAACGCGTCCTGCTAAGCACGTCCTTAGGGATGCTTCCTGGTAAATGGATGTATTTCTGGAGGTGAGGTCCTAAAGGGTGGGATTGCTAGATCACAGTGTGTAAGAAAAGATTTTACAAAGTGGCTGCACCATATTACTCTTCTCTAGTTGGGTAAGAAACTTTCGGTTTATCTACAACCTCATTGACATTTGGTACTTCCCTGCCATTTTATTCCTAGTCTTTCAGTAAGAGTGCAGTAGCATCATTTTGTCTTAAATTCCGTTATCTTGATGACAAGTCATGTGGAGAACCTGTTCATACTTTTCTGTTGGCATTTGAGTTTCCACATTTATATTGGAATGTTTATCTTTTCCTGGAGTTTTAATAGCAGGGGTAGATGGATAGATAGATGAAAGCTGAGTGATGTTATATAGGTAGATAAATAGATACATAGATGATAGATGGATAGGTAGATAACAGAATGATAGATCGATCGATCGATAGATAGAAAGAAAAATCCTTTGTTGGACATATTTGTTAAACTTATATTTTCCCACTTAGTGGGTTGCACTTTCACTCTTTTAATGGTGTCTTTGGTAAATGGAAGAGCTTAATTTTATTTTAGTGCAATTTATCAGAGCTTCCCACCATGGTTATCATTATTATGCCCTATTTAAGGAATTTTGTCCAGTGTCATGAAGATATTTCCTGTTTTCTCCTAAAACCATAATTATTTTATATTGTGCATTTGGATATACAATACAACTAGAATGAATTTATATAAAAGCTGTTAAATAGTAGTAAAGATGCATATTCCCCCCCCCCCAGGGTGTCCTCCTGATCTAGCACCATTTATTTTAAAGACTGTATTCCTTTTTGCAGTTTGCTGTGAAAGTACTCATAGATCTGGTGTCATAGATTGGATCTGTTCTATTTCATCAGTTTATATTTGTGGCAATAAAACACCATTTAATTGTAGTAACTTAGAGACAGTTGGTACTGTATATCTTTTAGTACCGTGCTGAAGTTTCAAGATATCTTAGGTATGCATCTTCCTTTATACTTCCATATGAGTTTTTTGTTTTTTGTGGGGTTTTTTGTGGTACGCGGGCCTCTCACTGTTGTGGCCTCTCCCGTTGCGGAGCACAGGCTCTGGACGCACGGGCTCAGTGGCCATGGCTCATGGGCCCAGCCGCTCCGCGGCATGTGGGATCTTCCCAGACCGGGGCACGAACCCGTGTCCCCTGCATCGGCAGGCGGACTCTCAACCACTGCGCCACCAGGGAGGCCCTCCATATGAGTTTTGCAATCAGTTTACCAGTATGTATTTAATAAACTTGGGTTTTTTTTTTAATAGTTTAGGCCAACTCATTTATAAATTTGGGGAGAAATATCCCAATTCATGAACAGGATAAATTTCTCCATTAATTTAGATTCTTTTCTCACAATGGTGTTTTGCAGTTTAGAATGTAAATGGCTAGTATATCTCAGATTTATTTTCAAATATTTCATATTTTGATGTTTTGACAAATTGTTTCATCATTAAATTTGGTTTACTGTCATACAGAAATTGATGTTTTATATTGCTTTGTGTCCAAATGCATTGCTTGATTAGCTTATTATTTCTAATGGTATATCTATAGATTCTGTCAGATTTTCTCTGTAGCTGATCATGGCTTCTATGAATAATATATTTCATTTAAAATAATGTATATATATAATTTATTCTAAGTTATACATATATATATGCAGTCAAAATTTGCTTTACAACCTTCAAGTTAAAAAAAAAAACAAACTCCAGTACAGAACTTCCCAGGTGGTGCAGTGGTTAAGAATCTGCCTGCCAATGCAGGGAACATGGGTTCGAGCCCTGGTCCGGGAAGATCCCACATGCCGCGGAGCAACTAAGCCCGTGCGCCATAACTACTGGCCCACTTGACCAGACCCCGTGCTCTGAAACAAGAGAAGCCACCGCAATGAGAAGCCCGCGCACCACAATGAAGAGCAGCCCCCGCTCACTGCAACTAGAGAAAGCCTGGGCAGCAATGAAGACCCAACACAGCCAAAAATAAAATAAATTAAAAAAAAACCCTCCAGTACAGTGATAAATAGAAATAATAAAATTATGCTAGCAGATATCCTTGTCCCATTTCAGATATTTATGGAAAAGCTATAAGGAATTATTGAGAATAATTTTAGCTGTACAGATATTGGAAATACCCTTTGTTTGATGGAAAAGGTTTCTTATATTCAGTTAAGAGTTTTATTAGAAATCAATGATGATATTATCAAGAGTTTTATCTCCATCTCCTAAGAAGATTATATATTTTTCGTCTATTATGTGGAGAATTATATTGAGGATTTTAAAGTGTTAAATCAGCTATGCATTCCTCAAACAAACCATTCTTAAACAAGATGCATTGCTCCTTCTATATGCCCCTGGATTAAGTTTGCTAATATTTTACCTATAATATTTGCCTCTCTGCATGAGGGAAATTTTATTTAATGCAATTTTCAGATTTGGTATTAGGATCATATAGTCCTCATAAAATAAGTAGAAAAGTTTTTTCTTTTTTTATATTAGCTGCAAATTTGTTAATGTTGCACCAGTCGGTCCTTCATAAAATATTAGAATAATTCACCATTGTATTCATTGGGTTGGGATGTTCTTTTGTGGAGGTTTTCAAAATAGTGAATAATTGAAAAGTTAATAGGGGTTATTGAGTTTCTATTCTTCAACTGTCAATTTTTTTTAATTTGTAAAAAGCATTGGTCCATGTCATCTAAAATTTCAATTAAATTAGCATAAATTTGCACCTGGTATTCTTTTAATATATCTTTCATACTAGTGGTATGTATATAGAGGTTGCCTTTGGTAATTTTTACTTTAGTAGTTGTGTCATCTTTCTTTTATTTTGGTGTGGTCTCATGAGAGGTTTATAAATTACATGATTCTTTGCAACAAAAAGCAGATTCCCTCTATTTATTTTACTGTTTTATTTTATTAGTGCCTCCTTGGAATTATATATGCAATCTTTGGCTTATACTTGCTGTTTTGTTTTGGGGTGTTTTTGATTGTTTTGTCACATGGGTGAGAAAGGTAACTCAGAAATTGTTTTTCAGTCTCTCTCCTTTTCTGACATATGTACTAGTGTCAATATATTTTGAAGAAATTCAGTTGGAGGTCCATAACATTTGCTTTCATACATTGTGTGTTTTTTATGATATAGTTCAATTTTTTTCTAATTTACATTGTGATTTCTTCTTTTATCTGTTCGTTATTTGGAAATGCGTTGCTTCATTTTCAAAACATTGGAAATTTATTGTAATTTTCTTGTTGATGTTTAACCTTATTTTACTGAGACTATAGAACATATACTGTAAAACTGTCAGTGTATCAATGTGAATTACGTTCTAGTATATTTGTCACATCACATGATTGTTCCAAAAATACTTTATTTTTTTAAGTTAATTTATTTATTTTTGGTTGCGTTGGGTCTTTGTTGCTGAGTGCGGGCTTTCTCTAGTTGCGGCGAGCGGGGCCTACTCTTTGTGGCAGTGCATGGGCTTCTCCTTGCGGTGGCTTCTCCTGTTGCGGAGCACAGGTTCTAGGTGCGCAGGCTCAGTAGTTGTGGCTCGCGAGCTCTAGAGTGCAGGCTCAGTAGTTGTGGTGCACGGGCTTAGTTGCTCCGTGGCATGTGGGACTTTCCTGGACCAGGCTCGAACCCATGTCCCCTGCATTGGCAGGTGGATTCTTTTTTTTTTTTTTTTTTTTTTTTCAGTACGCGGGCCTCTCACTGCTGCGGCCTCTCCCGCTGCGGAGCACAGGCTCCGGATGCGCAGGCTTAGCGGCCACAGCTCACGGGCCCAGCCGCTTCACGGCATGTGGGATCCTCCCGGACCGAGGCACGAACCCGTGTCCCCTGCATCAGCAGGCAGACTGTCAACCACTGTGCTACCAGGGAAGTCCCCAAATATACTTTAAAAGAATGAATACTCTGTATTTTTGGTTCAGTCAATTGGACTGATTTTGTTAAGATACTGTTGAAACTCTCTTTATCCTTTTTTTCCCCCCCATAAATTTCTATCAGTTTCTGTGATCATTGTGTTAAAATCACCCACTCTCATTTTGGATATGTCTATCTTTAATTTTTTTTTGGCAGTTTGTATTTTTTTGGAACTCTTGTCATTGACATGCATGTGAAATCAGATAGTTAATATCTTTACTGGATTGCTCATTTTTCTTTATAGAATCTCATTTACCCCACAGTTCTGTCCTTGAGCCTAACTAGTGTGACATGAGAATAATGACTACTTTGGTTAAAGTTTGCATGCCATACTTGCTGTTTTTCTACTTACACTGTTGTTACTAGTATATACTTCAGGTATTGACACAGTAGGCAGCATGTAATTGGATGTTTTTTTAATCTAGTCTAGAAATATTTTCTTTTAATAGAAATCAGAATATTTAGATCATAAATATCCAGTCTAATTACTGATGTATTTAAACTAACCATACTGTATTGTAAATTGTGGTGTTTTGTTGGTGTCTATACTCTATTCCTTTTTCTTCTGTACCATACCTTCTGTCAATAATTTTCCTTTCTTAAAATTCATATTCATATTTTCTAACCATCTGTTAGCTTGTTACAGAGGCTTTGTACCATTCCTTAATGGGATATTATTGAGATTAAAATATGATTTTTTCCTTTTTGAATCCAATATGAATGAGTAATTTTACTCCCTTTTCTGAGCTTGTAAGGCCACTTCCACTTAATTCACCCCTATCTATTCTCTTATTGTATAGTTTTTAAAATTGAGATTTGAGTCATATGCCATAAAAATCACTACTTTGTCTGTTAGCAGTCACCCCACCGCCCCTGGCCAGCACCAACCTACTTTCTATCCCCGTGGGTTACTTCTTCTAGACATTTCTTATAAGCAGAACCATACAAGGTGTGGTCTTTGTGACTTTCTTCCTTCATTTCCCGTACGTTTGCAAGGTTCATCCAAGTGTATCAGTACTTCATTCTTGTTTATAGCTGAATAAGATTGCAGTGTACAGATAGACCACCTAACCTCTGCATTCTTCTGTGGATGGACACTTGGGTTGTTTCCACTTTTTGGCTGGTAGGAATAAAGGTGCTATGAACATGTGTGCTTAAGTATTTGAGTGGATACTTCCATTTTTCTTGGCGTGGCATTGCTCAATTGTATGGTAATTCTACGTGGAACAATAGTTCTGAGCTTTTGTAGCCTCGAAATGAGCAGTGGGTGTGGCACAGGTATCGGGAATGACTCCTGGGACCAAAATGCCGATCTCCAACATAAACACATTTATTATAAAAATAGAACTGGGTCACGCTACTCATTGAGCTAGCCTTTTCAAGTCTCTTTCTATAAATGAATAGTTTTGCCTTTTCCTTTTCCATCAAATTCATATATTTTCCTGGTAAATGCATTCCTATGTATGGTATATTTTGTATTATCATGAATGGCATTGTGCTTTTCATTTTATGATTAGATTATTATAATAATGACTATAATTGTTCATATATATTGCTATATAGAGAAATATGTAATATATACTGTATATTACTAAATATTATGGTATATGTTTATTCATTATATTAATTAATTACATATTCATCATATATTCATATTCATTATAATTTGTATTCAGTTCAAATGGATTTTTGTTTACAAATCATTTTATATTTTCTGGGAATATTCAATTTTTAGTTTTCGAAGTGCCTGGTATCTAAATCTTAAGGAAATATGTCAGAGGTGAATATGACATAATTTTTATTTTCATACATTTTAGGCCAGATTTCTTGAATTAATTAACTAAATCATTAGCCTCATCAGTAGCCAATACATAGCCAGTCAATTCCCAGAAATACAGGTACAATCCTGAAAGAAGCATGTAGTACGTGATGCATATGCTAAGGTATGTGTTGTCCTTTCTCATTCACAAAATTCTATGAAGGCCCATCAGATATACACATAACAATTTCTCTATATATTTATGTGTGAATGTAATCATATCAACGTCTCTAGATTTTTTTTTTTTGCGGTACGCGGGTCTCTCACTGTTGTGGCCTCTCCCGTTGTGGAGCACAGGCTCCGGATGCGCAGGCCCAGCGGCCACGGCTCACGGGCCCAGCCGTTCCGCGGCATGTGGGATCTTCCCGGACCGGGGCACGAACCCGTGTCCCCTGCATCAGCAGGCGGCCTCTCAACCACTGTGCCACTGTGCCAATCTAGAGGAAGCCCTCTAGATTTTTCTTCATTGAGTATTTTGATGAGGTAATGCATAATTTGTTTTATGAAAAAAGGGCAGATCAGTAATTATAATCATAACTCTTATAGATCCACAAGTGACGCCTTTGAACGCCCACAATTATAGACATAATTAAATGTAATTAATTGGGTACCACAATTAACAACACCCATGGTGGACTCAGAACCTGTCCCCATCCTAAGTGCATATAAGTTATGTGCTCATTTCTTCTTGGTTGTTCATTTCCAAATCTCCACATGTTAAAAAAAACTAACAAGTTTCTATTTTATCTTTTCATTGTAGCATACATCTTTTCTCTCTGTTTCTGATACCAAGTAACTTCCTATGTCATCATGCAGTTACCATGAAACTAAGGTGGTTTAATAAATATAGTCATCTCTTTCATTAGAAATCATGCCAGCTATACCTAAATTGACAGTGGTCCTTTCAACTTGAATATATTTAATAAAAAATGATTATTGTAGCTAATTTATATCCACATTAGATTAACCATCACCATTCTATCTTCATATGTCTCTAATGTGGTGTGCCTTTCAGGTTGTGGAAAAAATAGCCTGCACACTCATTAGAAATGTACACCCTGATTATAAATCAAGTCTCACTGAATGAGCTGCATTAAGCTGAGTAGATAAGCAAGGTCCCCAGGAGATCAATAAGGATATGATACAGATGATCTGTCTCAGTATCTGGTCATGATTTATTGAATATCAATGGGAAATCAAAAGTAAGCATATGGTAAGAATTAAAATGTGGAAAGTGTTCAATAATTCTTCATTTTCATTTTGATAGTGCTTTCCGTAGAATCGCCGTTTTAACTCTCAGTTCAGTACCATGCTTGCTTTTCTAAACTTTTATCCTGAAAAGAAGGTTAAAGCAGACATCCTCCAAATGGTTTCTAGCACATTATCGTCAGAACGACTATAGGTTTTAGATAAATGATTAAGAATAAAATCCTGTCTGAACTTAAATGGCAGAGGAGAAGTGCTTATAACCTGAAATTCCTCTAGCTGTTTTCACATGGGTTTCACTGCTTTCCATGCTTTATTTTTCCTTTACCAAAGGTTGGAGAAAGAAGCTTAATTTCCAAGTGGCTTTGACAATTTCATTTTCTTTCCTCCTGCTCTTTCTCTCTGTAAACTATGGGTTCATTCTCTGCCCTACTAGTTTAAATCATGTTTATAGGCTACTTAAAAGCTACCACAACTCAGTGCTGTTCGAAAGATACACAACAGCCGAAACGTCAGGTTACGGTCTTCTTGGTTGAGATGAGATGGAAGAAATAACTCCACTTTGAGGCAGGCGCTGTAACCACATGTCCTGGAGCTGACGAAACTTGTGTGACAGGAGAAGGTGAACACCCAGGGCATTTGGAAGCTTGGAAAACTTTCTCTTTCATTTACTGTATTTTTTTTGTTGTGGGAAAATATGCATCACATTTCTCATCTTAACCATCTTGAAGTGCACAGTTCAGTGGCATCAAGTATATTCATCATGTGGTGCGCCTGTCACCACCATCCGTCTTCACAGCCCTTTTCCTCTTACAGAAACGAAACTCTTTCCCCATTAAACACTAACCGCCCCCCTTCCCTGCTCTGAGGGTCCCTCCTCATCTGTTTCAATCCATCCCCTTTCTGGGCTCCTGAAACAGCCCTCTCCTGGTTTCCTCTGACCTCGTGACAGGCACTTCCGTCTTTTTTGAGGGTCACTCCTGCTGGCCTTGCTGTCAGTTGTGTACATGCTGCAGGCATCTTTTGTGGCCCAATCCTGCAGTCACTCTCTCTTTGCCTCTGGACTCTCAGTTTTACCTGCTTCAGTGCTGCCTCTTGGAAGCTTTGCTGGGTTAAATAATGTCCCTTTAAGTCCGCATCCACCCACAACATCAGAATGGGACCTTATTTGTATTAGGGTCTTACACACTGAATTAATTAAAGCTCCTGAGATGAAATCATTCTCGATTTATCATGAGCCCCGCATCCAGTGACTGGTGTTCTTATATGAGAAGACACACAGACACAGAGGAGAAGCCAGGTGAAGATAGAGGCAGAGATGGGAGGGATGCGGCCACAAGCCAGGGGGCGTCCAGAGGCACCAGGGGCTGGGAAAGACAAGGCGTATTTCATCCAAAGTCAAAGCAATAGAAGACCTCAAAATGAAAGGTCTTACGATGCATAGGATGACTCGGCAACGTAGGAAGCTGCTCCTGATTAGAGTTTGATGCAAAGAGTTGGCAGATACCTTCTCTGGAATAAGGAGGGGATATTCCAACATTGGGTGAAGGCTGCTTTAGGTAACTTTGCGAGATATTCAGCTCTGTGCAGGTTCGCCTTTGCCCATGCCCAAACCTTTTCTTCTCCTTGTGATTTCAATCGTGTGTTTGGGCACAAAAGGCATCAGAATATCCACAGATTTTGTGTGCGATCCAGAGATGCGCTTGCCAGTTTGACTGCTAAGCACTCAAACTTCAATGGGGAAAAATACCTCTTCCTGTGGGATGAACCGAACTCTCGTACAGGATAGCTCATTAGTGGTGGCTGTTTCCTTCTCATCATTCAGAAACCCGCCACACAGCCAGACTATTTAAAAAAAAAAAATCCACTCATCTTACTTAAATAAAGAGAACACACATACAGGAGAGAACCAGGGATCTATCTGCCGAACCACTGAATCATCTCAAGCCTATGTTTTTTTTTGTTTTTAATTTTTGCTGTGTTGGGTCTTCATTTCTGTGCGAGGGCTTTCTCTAGTTGAGGCGAGTGGGGGCCACTCTTCATCGCGGTGCGCGGGCCTCTCACTATCGCGGCCTCTCTTGTTGTGAAGCACAGGCTCCAGACGCGCAGGCTTAGTAGTTGTAGCTCACGGGCCTAGTTGCTCCGCGGCATGTGGGATCTTCCCAGACCAGGGCTCGAACCCGTGTCCCCTGCATTGGCAGGCAGATTCTCAACCACTGCGCCAACAGGGAAGCCCAAGCCTATATTTTTAAAAGTATTAGATGTATGCATGTAACATTTCAGCCCGGAATCTGCAAGGCTGAATGCCAGTTCATTGTTTTCATCATTCAATCATCATCATCGTCAAAGAAAAAGTGCTTGCTTTTTCATATATCGATACTATACACTATACATACACGATATACTATTTGCAGGCACACAGTCAATGCCAGAAATAACCCCAGCGTGAAGTCAGAGCTCATGCATTATGCATAGGCTCTGGGTTATATTATTTTTGGCATTCACAAGGAGACAGGGGCCATGCTCCTTTGCAGAGCAGCGCAAGACTCTTAGAACTCAAAGGATTTTTGATAGAATCACCTGAAACACTGAGCCAGAAGCAGACATTGAGAGCTGGGCGGTTGTCAAGAAAGCCGGAGGTGGACTCAGTATGCTAAGGTGATACATGGACCCGGAAGAGGCAGCACACTCTTCTCCTTCTTAAAAATATCCAGAAGGACAAAACATCTTATAATGATGTCAAAGGATGCACGGATATACTCCTATGACAGCGCTGCCTTGACAGTAATTTGGAAAATTCAGGAAGGCACTAGATGTCCCGTAGGAATACAGCAGAATGAAAAGTCGAGAGGGCTCGCGGTTTCCTGGGACATGGGCTTGGTTTTAAAGACCACGTGAGCCAAGTGCGATTTGCCGGATCTTGAAAAATCATATCACTGCTTCCCCGTGGGGAAAAACAGGAGAAACCGTCCTACCTTGCCGTGCTGATTTCATAGAACACCTTACCCAATGCCTAGGAAGGAGTCGGTTGTAAGGGGCCATCTGTCTTCTTTCTGTCTATTCAATAATGGGTAGATGTACATGAAAACATCCTCAGAAGGTAGTTTCCAGGGGAAGTCGACGTGAACGAGGAGGGTCTGGAGTTTGTATCATGAGAGCCAGTCCCCATCAGCAGGTGCATCTGACTAAGGGAGAAACCGTGTCTCCTAAAGCTCCTATTTGACAGAAATTTTACAGCCTTGCAGAATTCTGCACTGGCCATCCGTGTAGGTCTCAGTGGACCTGGACACTTGCCCTGGGAGTAAGGAAATGTCACCTTTCCTGATTCTGCTGCTTCTCAGAATGGAGACTCAGGATGTGACTTGCACGGTCTGGAGATCAGATGTAGGTCTCCCAACACAGCTGCCTCCTGCATTGGGGACCTTTGATCACCCCATACCCACGGGCATCCCTTCTCTTTTGGTTTATTTAGTTTATTTCATCTCACAATTCTTTGATGTCTCCTTTCTGTTTTCTTGATCTCCCACTGGATTTGTCTTCCTGTTCCCCTGCCCAGAGCTGAAATGTAGCATCTGCAGTGTGCTCATTGTTTTTTCCCCAAACTTTGTTAAACCGATTCGAGACACCGTTATTCAACCAGTCCTGGTAGGAGAGACTTCCTGTCTCAGCCTTCTCCTTTTCTGTCCTCTCAGGTTCAGATTCTCACTCCTGATTATTCACTGAGTCTATGCCTTGTTCTCTGTTCTTAGGATGACTGTGCTCCCTTTCTCCATTCTATTATTTAGCTTTAAATGTCATTACAGTCCTAGAGCTGCTGCGACAAACTGCCATAAGGCAACAGAAATGTATCCTCTCACAGGTCTGGAGGACAGATGTTGGAATTCACGGCGTGGGCAGGGCTGCGATCCCTCTGGAGGTGCTGGGGGAGCATCCTTCCGTACCTCTTCCAGCTTCTGGGGGTGCTGTCAATCCTCGGCTCGAGGCTCCATCTTCACCCTCTGCTTCCATCATCACCTGGCCTCCTTCGCTGGGTGTGTCTGTCCCTGTTTCTTCTTCTCTTCTTACAAGGACACCAGTCATGCTGGGTTAGAGATCTCCCTACTCCTATAGGACTTCACCTTAACTTATATCTTAATGGCATCTTTAAAGACCCGCTTTCTAAGTAAGGTCATATTCACAGAGACTAGGAGGTTGGAACTTCAATCTGTCTTTTTTTTTTTTTTTTTTTTTGCGGTACGCAGGCCTCTCACTGTTGTGGCCTCTCCCATTGTGGAGCACAGGCTCCGGACGTGCAGGTTCAGCGGCCATGGCTCACGGGCCCAGCTGCTTCGCAGCATGCGGGATCTTCCCGGACCGGGGCACGAACCCGTGTCCCCTGCATTGGCAGGCGGACTCTCAACCACTGCGCCACCAGGAAAGCCCAAGAATCCATTTTGATATGTATCTCACACACTTTAGACCCAAGAAAGATTTTCTAAGTGGACCCAGCCACAACCCATGGTGCTAGGAAAAAAATAAATGCAATACATTAGAAATGATAGAATAGCAAGATGTCCTAAGAGCATGAACATCATCAGCAGATGAACGGATAAAAAAAGTGTGGTCTATACATACAATGGAATATTTTCCAGCCTATAAAAGAAGGAAATCCTGCAACACAAGATTGACATATATACATTACTATGTATATAATAGATAACTAATGAGAACCTACTGTATAGCACAGGGAGCTCTACTCAGTGCTCTGTGGTGACATAAATGGGAAGGAAATCCAAGAAAAGGGGCATATATGTATACGTGTGGCTGATTCACTTCACTGTACAGCAGAAAGTAACAACCTTGTAAAGCGACTATACCTCAATTAAAAAAAAAAAAAGACAACATGGATGAACCTGGAGGACTTTATGCTCAGTGAAATAAATCAGTCACAGAGAGACAGACCCTGCATGGTTTCACTTCTATAAGTATCTAAAATAGTCAGACTAGGGACTTGCCTGATGGCGCAGTGGCTAAGTCTCCATGCTCCCAATGCAGGGGGCCCGGGTTCGATCCCTGGTCAGGGAACTAGATCCCACATTGCTGTAACTAAGAGTTTGCATGCTGCAGCTAAGACCCGGTGCAACCACATAAATATTTAAAATATAAAATAGTCAAAATGATAGACGCAAAGAATAGAATGATGGTTACCAGGGCCTGAGGGAAGGGGAAAAGGATTTTATTAACCAGACCATTTAAAATTTCATTCATGCAAGATAAATAAGTTGAAGGGAATCTGATGTACGATATTGTGTCTACAGATAGCAATACTGTACTGTACACTAAACCATCTGTTCAGATGGTAGATCTCAAATTAAATATCCATACCAAAATAAAGAATTCAGAGAAAGAAAATAGTACACCCAAAACTAACACAATATTATAAATCAACTATACAATAAGAAAGAAGACCACAAAAAAATACAGCTAACATCACCCACCACAGTGATTTGAATAGAAAAGGATAATTAAATTTCCCCTGAAACAAGTGTCCTTCTTTATAAAAACAGACCCATTAAAAAGTGATTTCACTCTTCCAAAGATGTCCCACCCTTCCAAAAAGCATTCACATCATAATTCCTTTAAATAGTGAATTCTAAAGAAAAATTCTGATAAATTTTTTAAAAAGAAAAAAACAGGAAAGAAAATGAATTTTATTTCACAAGATGTCTTTAAACTGTGGTGTCTTAAAGAATAATCAGTTCTATGTTTTTAACGAATTGATAGAAAATGTAGATTCCAAATAAAATTACATTCCCCCAGGGGGAAAAATTAATAACTCAAAATAGAGCATCAACTTAAATGTAAAGCATAAAACTATAATTTTTTAAGAAAAAAGTAGGAGAAAATCATCAAGATCTGTAGTTAGGCAAAGGTGACACCAGAAGCACCCATAAGAGAAGCAATTCATAAATTGGATTTCATCAACATTAAAATCTTTGCTATGCAAAAGTTGGTATCCCAGCCTGTCTGTATTATGAGGTATCTGTGTGACTCACAAAGCAGTACAATAGTATGTGAAGATGGAGTTATATTAGATAAAAATGCATAATGATAATGCTTGGGGAACTATTAGAGTATAACTTTCATGTTCAGAGGAGAGACAGTGAAATTATTTAAGATCCTCAAATAAAAACAGAAAGCTGAAAATGAGAGAAATAAAAACAAAACAAAAAAATCCCCAAATACAATAAATGAAGTGGTTACAAATATCTTAGATATGAATCCAACACTATCAATAATTACTTTAAATGTTAACGTTTTTTAAACATAGTGATTAAAAGAGATCGTAACAGCATATTTAATTTTCTTTTAAAGGACATTTATGTTGTCTAAAGGGAACCCATTTAAAATACAAAATCCGAGATAGGTTAAAATAAAGAGAAATCATGCTTACACCAATCAAAGGAAAATATCAAAAGATACATTAATTTCAGACAAATCAGACTTTAGAAGAAGGACAATTATTTTTTTTTTTTTTTTTTTTTTTTTTTTTTTTTTTTTTTTTTTTTTTGTGGTATGCGGGCCTCTCACTGTTGTGGCCTCTCCCGTTGCGGAGCACAGGCTCCGGATGCGCAGGCTCAGCAGCCATGGCTCACGGGCCCAGCCGCTCCGCGGCATATGGGATCCTCCCAGACCGGGGCACGAACCCGTATCCCCTGCATCGGCAGGCGGACTCTCAACCACTGCGCCACCAGGGAGGCCCAGAAGAAGGACAATTATTAAGGATAAAAAACATGTTAAAGGGGACAATTCTCCATGAAGACTCATCCATCCTAAATGTGTATCCACCAAGCACCAGAATATAAAAATACATGAGGTAGGGCTTCCCTGGTGGCACAGTGGTTGAGAGTCCGCCTGCTGATGCAGGGGACACGGGTTCGTGCCCCGGTCCGGGAAGATCCCACATGCTGCAGAGCGGCTGGGCCCGTGAGCCATGGCCGCTGAGCCTGCGTGTCTGGAGCCTATGCTCCGCAATGGGAGAGGCCACAACAGTGAGAGGCCCGCGTACTGCCAAAAAAAAAAAGTCTTCATAAAAATACATGAGGTAAAAACTTGTAGAACTGAAAGGGGAAGTAGAAAAATTCACTCTTCTAGTTGCAGAGGTCCACTTACCTTCATCAATAACTGGATCCAGCAGGTAGAAACTCAGTAAGAACATCACTGAACTGAGCAGCCCTATCAATCAACTTGATCTCATTGGCATTTACAGAAGACCTCATCCAACAATAGCAGAAGACACGTTCCTCTAAAGTTCACGTGGAATTGGGAACCCATTCTGGGTGATAAAACATAACATACCCACAGCGAAAGAATAGAAATGATACAGAATATATTCTCAGCCCATGTGGAACTAAATTAGAATTCAATAACAGAAAAATAGATGAAGGACTCCCAAATCATTGGAAATTAAATAACACAGTCGTGGATAACACATGGAAGAAAATACAGTTTATTGAAACATGTACAGTACAGTGAAAGCCATGCTTCATGGGAATTTTATAGCATTAAATGCATATATTAGAAAAGAAGAAAGATGTAAAAACAATAACCTAAGTGTTTGTCTTAGGAAAGCATAGAAGATGAATTTGGATCTAAAGCACATTGAAGAAAAACAATTATATAAATTAGAGCAGAAATCAATAAGTTAAAAGACAGAAAACCCACAGAGAAACATCAGCAACACAAAACAACAGGTATTTGAAAAGATCAATTATGAAATCATCCACATATTGTCTACAGGGATACATGTATACCAACAATTTGATGGGAATCATTCCTTATTTAAATTTCAAAAAATATGCAAGGATGATTAAATTGTTTATAAAGTTAGAATTAGAAAACTAATAAAAATGCATTCCTGAGGAATTGAAACAATTATCAGAGCCATACAATACAAAGGGGACTCAGTAAGAAACATGATGATGTTGGTTATGGGTAGAGCTGATTAAAATGACCACATTATTATTATTATTATTATTATTATTATTTTCCTGTACGTGGGCCTCTCACTGTTGTGGCCTCTCCTGTTGCGGAGCACAGGTTCTAGACATGCAGGCTCAGCGGCCATGGCTTACGGGCCCAGCCACTCCACGGCATGTGGGATCCTCCCGGACCGGGGCACGAACCCGTGTCCCCTGCATCGGCAGGCAGACTCTCAACCACTGCGCCACCAGGGAAACCCTACAGTATTATAAAGTTATAATTTAGGGAGCATGGGGAAGAAGAATAAACCCTACTGAATAATCAAGGCTTTGTAATCATGTTTCATGTAACATTCACATTTCTCTGAGGTAACTAGCTTTCTCACCTTTCACAGAGATGGAGTAATTAAAGCTCAGAGCATTGGTCTTGAACAGTTTATCATCCACTGAAGAGAGAGTCAGGATTGAACTTGTTCATCGGACTTTAAAAGTTCGTGCTCTTTGGCAGTCAGACTTCCTCATTTTATATTCATAAAGCAAGTAAAATTCATTCCAATGAGAGATATTATGTAGAAATAAAATATTACACTCAGCATCATTTGAATAGATATCATTATAAGATCCATCTCTGTATCATGGAGCTATTTCTGCACCCCAGCAAATGACCCATCATAACAGTGATTTGTAGATCTTGTTATAAAACTTTCTAATAAAAATTCCTTCTAATAGAAGTATTCATTTCACCAGAAATTCATTAGCTTGTTTTACCAATGTAAGCCAATTGAGGAGTAAAGTTTCATACCAAAGGGTTTTGGAAATCACGGGATGCCACTTGCAGGGCTGAGCAGAGAGATACAAATCTTGGGAGGTGGGAAGAGGTCAGAAGTTAGAACCTGGGTTGTAAGAAAGGATGGTGTCGGAGGTTTGTGAGAAGCTGAGGAATTAGCAAAAAAAAAAAAAAAATTTAGAAGTAACTCTTGTCACTTTGGACCTATCATGAGGAAGATGCTGGGAAATAAGTGTCCACAGCCATCCTCAATAGTACATGACCATGATCACTTACTTCAACTTTAAACAAGTGAGTCTGGGATTTCCCTTGTGGTGCAGTGGTGAAGACCCCGCACTCCCAATGCAGGGGGCATGGGTTCGACCCCTGGTCAGGGAACTAGGTTCTGCATGTCTGCCGCAACTAAGGAGCCTGCGAGCTGCAACTCAGGAGCCTGCCTGCTGCAACTAAGACCCAGCACAACCAAATAAATAAATATTTAAAAATAAAATAAATAAGTGAGGTTGAATCCCCTCATAAATCTATTAGTATTAGACTCTACCTATGTGTTGGATCATTTCTGCTAGCTTGGGTGATGACATAACCATTTTATTTTAATTTTCATTATGCAATCTATGGTTATTTCATTTTCTTCAAATATCACTTACAGTTCATTGAAAGAAAATATCCCTTTTGTTTCTTTTTTCCCCTCCCTCCCTCCCTCTCTTCCTTCCTTCTTTCCCTCCTTCCTATACAAAACTCAATTGAGAAATGTAAGAAAAAATCTAATAGAATTCACTTCATTAGGAGAGAAACACACATAAAACAACCCAATCACCTTACAGTCCCAGAGGAGACTTAACTACAGAGACAGGGTTAAGGAGAGAGTGATTCAGTCTACCTGAGAGCTCACAGAAGGCTGCCTGGAAGAGGTGGCATGTGACCTAGGATTGAAAGAAAAATTAGCTTCCCACCAGGTACATTTTAAGAAAGGGTGGGAACATCTAGACCGCAGGACCATGTGTGCTTGGGGCAGTGTAAACAGTTGGATTATCTGGGAACATCAAATAAGGAAGGACCTAGGAATAGACAACATGGCAGTAGCAGAAGCTAGTGGCCGGGACGTATGGGGCTCACGTTCTATTTTGTAGGAACGGGAATCATGCAAATGACTTTTCACGACTGTACGGCTTAGAAAATGTTAAAGAATCATTTTAGGTGCGAGGCCCACACTTTGAGAACGACTGAACAACAGGGTGATGTCACCAAGATGGCGAATCTTTTTTTTTCATACTTTTTATTGAAGTATAGTTGATTTAAAATGTTGTGTTAGTTTATGGTGTACAGAAAAGTGATTCAGTTATATATATGTATTCATATATATGAGTCATATATATATATATATATGTTCTTCTTTTCCATTATGGTTTATTACAGGATATTGAATATAGTTCTCTGTGCTATAAGTAAATCCTTGTGGTTTATCTATTTCATATGTAGTAGTGTGTATCTGTTAATCCCAAACTCCTAATTTATCTGTCGCCAACTCCTTCCCTTTGGTGACCATAAGTTTGTTTTCTATGTCTGTGAGTCCACTTCTTAGATCTGTTCATTTGTATTATTTATTTTTAATTTTTAAATTTTTATTGGAGTATATGTTGTGTTCGTTTCAGGTATACAGCAAAGTGAATCAGTTATACATATACATATACCCACTCTTTTAGATTCTTTTCCCATATAGGTCATTACAGAGTATTGAGTAGAGTTCCTTGTGCTATACAGTAGGCCCTTATTAGTTATCCATTTTATATATAGCAGTGTGTATATGTCAATTCCAATCTCCCAATTTATCACTTCCCTATGCCTTTCCCCCCTGATAACCATGTTTGTTTTCTATGTCTGTGATTCTACAGCTGTTTTGTAAATAAGTTCATTTGTACCATTTTTTGTTTTTTTTAGATTCCACATGTAAGTGATATCATATGATATTTGTCTTTCTCTTTCTGACTTACTTCACTTAGTATGATCATCCCTAGTTGCATCCATGTTGCTGCAAATGGCATTACTTCATTCTTTTTCATGGCTGAGTAATATTCCATTGCATATATGTACCACATCTTCTTTATCCATTCTTCTGTTGATGGGCACTTAGGTTGCTTCCATGTCTTGACTATTATAAACAGCACTGCTATGAACATTGAGGTGCATGTATCTTTTCGAGTTGAGTTTACTCCAGATCGTTGGAACACCTGTGCAGGGCTCAGGTTCATGAGAGGTGAAAACAGAGCTAGAAAGCCAGGTAGGAGCTTTCTGCCACCATCCAGCTTACACCCCAGTTGGAAGGAAGCCTACAGTCAATCTTGGGACTTGAGAGGCAGGAATTCTAACCCAGAGGGTTGTCAGAGGCCAGGTTTCCTATTTGGTTGCCTTAAATCACAGTGATCTTAGCTATAGCTTGACCTTTCCTTTCCTGGGTTCCTTTATCAAGGAAGCTTCTGCTTCTAGGACTTTCCAAAGGTTAAAAATGCCCACCTGTGTTCTAACTACTCACCTGCATCTCTCTCCCATCTCCAAGTTCACTCACAGTCTTGGTCCCAGCAGAATGGCCTCTTGATTCCTTCAGGGCTTTATCTAAACAACACTTCTGTGCCCATCTCACCTAAAACTGCATCTCTCTCTGTCAGCTGGCACATCCCTTTTCTTACACCCTTTCCTTTTTATATCACTTTTCCCTTCTAACTTTTTAACCTGTCAAACATGGTACTTATGTGTGTGATTCATTTTCCGCCTTCATCATCAAAATGGATAGTTAATAATGGCAGAAACTTAAAAAATGTCTTAACATTTCGTTCATCCCTATTTTCCATGTATTTTCGATTAGAACTGGACACAAAGTGGATACTCACTAAATATCAATAATTATTAACATGGGAGAAAACTGAAAGGGAGATTTTTGTGGGCAGTACATTGGAACTTGAACATAGCATTTATTTCATTGTTTTTCCCCCAGTTTCAAGTCCCAAGAAAGGGTGGGTCAAGGGCAGCATCCTAACAGATGCCTTTGGACACCTTTCTCCAGAGCATCCCTGAACTTGAGTCTCTCGTTGGTCACATGGGTTTTGCCCCTGCATTAGTCGAATGGCTGATCTGGCATAAAGTTGAATTCTAATATATACACTGGTGTTTGGTTCCCCACAGTGTAATCAAAGTTTGTGTGCATTTTAAAAGCACATCAAGGAGCAGTGAGATTCAGAAAATTAGTAACGTGTGAAGACTTACCACCAGGTGCCCGATTTCTTTCCACGTCTTCTGCATCTCCTGTGGCTTTGCACTTCCAGCGGTTGCACTGTGCCCTTCCCTTATTTTTTAAAGTCTTTTTGGAGTTAAAAATGCAAATGGTTGTATTATATTGAAAAGCTTGAGGGACATCATAGGCTAAAGAAAATAGAATGAGGCCAGCCAGGCGCATAGTCTCCGAGCTTCACTTTCCAAAAAGGCTGGTTGAGTGGCCAGGGTCCTTGCAGGCGCCAGGAAAATAGGCCACCGTGTCCAAGATGCAGAAATGCCGATGAGTGTGATATGCCAGGTGACAACACAATTGTAATTCTGTGCGGTGGCGGGAATGCACACTTTTTACTTAAATAATAAGCAGATTTTATCTCTTTGATCGACTTAGTGAGACCCAGGGGAGGATACAGGTGAGAGGTAGACTTTCTGAAAAGTGCATTTTGTAAAATCCAGATGGAACACGGCAAGGAAAATACACAGTGGTTGCTGAGAGTTCCGTCTGATTTGCGTTCCCTTAGCCCATCGCATTACTTCTCGTGGAAAAGACCTTAGGCTGCAGGAACACAGTAACTGTGGGGAAAGCTGGGTTATAAGATTTGGACCATTACACTAAGTATCACTCATGGTAGAGCCGTGCTAAGAAGCAAAGATTCCTGATCAAGGAGCCGTTTTCCAGGTTCGGTGTGGGAGGGTTCACAGCGACGTTTGCAGAATTTTTTATTCTTTAGCCCTCCACCCCCAAAAAATCTCTGTTAACAATCCACATCTAGAACTATTAAGGAAAGGGGTTAGTAGTCCTAGAAGTGGTTTGTCACTGTGCAGTTTTTTGTGGGGCAGCGGGGACACTACAGGAATCCACTGCGTAACTCTGACCGGTTACAAGAGATCGTGTAACTCTGTAGCATACGTGGAAAACCACAAAGTGTGCTGCAAGAATCTACCTATCAGTGCTGAAAATGAGAAGCGGTTTGGGGTGATTGCCCCGGTGCCAGAGCTGTGGTTTCGGCGTTTTGCTGCGTTACTTCCTGCGGGCTTCGTTGTCTTTTTAAGTTCTGCATGAATTCATGCAGGTCCGTTCAGTTCCTGGTGTCATTGCTAAGAAGCGACATGTCCAAATCCTTCATTCGTCTGTTGGCAGCTGTGAAAACCTTCGTTCTGAAAAATGCAACCTTTAGTTTTTACTTTTAATTGAAGTATAGTTGCTGTACAATATTTTATGTTGCAGGGATACAGTATAGTGATTCACAATTTTTAAAGGCTGTCCTCCATTGATAGTTAGTATAAGACATTGGCTCTATCCCCTGTGCTGTACAATTTATCCTTGTAGCTTATTTTCTACCTGTTTGTGCCTCTTAATCTCCTCCCCCATCCTGCCCTGCCCCCTTGCCGCTCCCCGCTGGGAGCCACTAGTTTCTTCTCTGTATCTGTGAGCCTGCTTCTTTTTTGATATATTCACTAGCTTGTTGCATTTTTTAGATTCTACATATAAGTGATACCGTACACTGCTTCTCTTTCTCTCTCTGACTTATTTCACTTACTGTCATGCCCTCCAAGTCCATCTATGCTACTGTAAACAGGAAAACTGCCTTCGTTTTTTGGCTGAGTCGTTTTCCATTGTATATATGTACCACACCTTCTTTATCCATTCATCTGTTGATGGGTTAACACTTCTATGTAACCTGTATTGAAAAGAACATAATTTTTATGTATATGTATGTGTACGTTTCCTGTCCTTGACATATAATTAAAAGAACAGAAATTCATCCTGTCTCAGTCCTGGAGACCAGACCTCTGAGGTCAAGGTGTCCCAGTGCCGTGCTCCCTCCAGAGGCTCCAGGGGAGGGTCCTTCCTGCCTCTTCCAGCTTCTGGGGGCTCCAGGCGTCCCTGGGCTCGTGGCCTCATCCCTCCCGTCTCTGCCTCCGTCTTCACGGGGCTTCTCCTCTGTGTCTGTCTTTCTCTTCTTCTGTCTCTTATAAAGACACTTGGGGGAAAGAAAGGTCATCTTGGGTTAACCCTGTGGATTCCAAATCCAGTGACAAGAGCCCTTAAAGGAAACAGGATGGGAGGGGATTTAGGGGTCACCCTTTTTCTAAGTAAGGTCACATTCAGTGGTTCTGGGTATTAGAACATGGGTATATCTCTGTGGCCACCATTCAACCAATCAGAACGTACATTAGAACATGGGTATATCTCTGTGGCCACCATTCAACCAATCAGGATGTACATTAGAACATGGGTATACCTCTGTGGCCACCATTCAACCAATCAGAACGTACATTAGAACATGGGTATATCTCTGTGGCCACCATTCAACCAGTTAGAACGTACAGAATGCAGAATCTTGAATGAGTAGTGGTGAGCACACCACCCACTCAAAGAATATCCCCCCATCAGGACTCGTACACCTGCCTCTGGCATCTTTTCTATCGTCTCCTAGCATCTCCCCTATAACTTCTGGTATCCACTTTCCAATGTCTGTCCACAGTCGTGGGTCATTTACAGCATCAAACTGTGGTCTCACATTTCCTCAGTCACGGAGAAGCCAATTGAAACTTTATTGTTTTCCCTAACTTCAGTGAACAGTAGTACACGGCTTCTCACTGGATTCTCCGACAGGAAGAAGATATTAAATTGGGACCATCACTTCGGTAAAGGGAGCTCCCACCTCCCCACACACAATTAGTCCGTGTGATTCTGTTTTTACGTCCATGCTGGCATGGCTCCTGTTTTCGAGGCCAGTAACGGTTTAGAATGTCCTAAATCCAGTATCTCTGTGTGTGTGCAGCTCTATAAGGGATTTCCTGCCTCCTTCAGAAAGGACGTGAGACGGCTTTTACTGAACAGAGGCAATGATTTGTGTTTTTATTGATGGTTTTTATTATTGTTTTTTTTTTTTTTTTTTGTCATTCTTAGGTTCAGAAATCATTCTGCCCTATCGGTTTAATCAGATTCAGGAAAAAGACACGATAATTGCAGAGCAAGTGGAGGGGGGTGAGAGGTTTCTAGTAGATCTTGTGTGCGGGGTACCTAAGTACTCAGCCGTCCATGGGTCTCCCAGGAAGTGAGCATTTCATCATGCCACGGAATACTTTTGTTTTAGCAAGAGAAGTTACTCTATAAAGAAGGAACGCCTGGCAAAGATAAAGTCCAGTCATTCCATGTTAACTCCCTAGCACTGCCTGGCAGTGTTCCATTTAGGATGTTAGATCAGTCTACTGTGGAATGGCCTCAAGAGAGTTCTCTCAATAAAAACATGGCCTACCTGAGTATTTCACAAGTTTTAAGATAAAAATTAGCCAAACGGGAGTTGTCTTACACATGTTCTATTGTGCAATAGAATCTGAATGTAGACTATGTATTCTATACTATAGCTATATCATGTATATTATATATACATCCTATATCTATGTATCCTGTATAGCCTATATAGATATATTTTACATATAGAATATATATCAATATGTAATCTATATCAATCTAATAACTAGATAGATATGATAGAATGATATGATAGGTAGAAAGATAGATAGACATGATATGTAGATAGATAGCATGACTGATTTGGGATCACAGACAGGTTAAATATTTACATTAACTTACATATCTATAAGTTAGCTCAGATACTAAAATCTGGGTGTTTGCAGAGCCAGCTCTGGTATGCAAAGAATCAAATAAACAGATATGAAAAGAACTTCATTCAGGACACGTAATAATAGTGGGACGTGGTTTGGAATCCACCAACAAATACCACAGTTTTAAAACACGTCATGGAAGAATCCCACTGGCACCCGTTTTATATGCTGGCGGCAGTTTTGGGGGGCCATCTTGTCTAGTTTCAGGGGTTGCTATCTGCTTCTTCTGTCTCTCCAGGTGGAGAGATTTGGAAATTGCTAGAAATGATGCAGTTACTACCAGGGCCTGCATGCCAGAAACCCTTTGCACTTTTAATGAAAGAATCACATCATCTTGGTTTTAACACTTGATATGAAATATTAATTGAGCAGCTACCATAGAACAATTACTTAGAAATGAGAATTGGTATCTGCTGTGTCCAATGAAAAGATGAGTCTTACAGAGGTATTTACCACCTGGTTCCCACTTGGAACTAGAATGAACATGAAGATTCGAGAGTGCGTTTTTAGTTTCCATCTATAAGAAATTATACTCCTCGCTTTGGGGGCAACTCTGTAAATGTGTGTTTACACACACAGGCGTAGCGAGAGACGGATCTTTTTAATTGGAGCAGAAGTTTGAAACTCTCTTATTTTGGTGGACTGACCATAATTCAAATTCTCTGATACAAGTGCATACACTATAAATTCCTTTAGAGCAGTGACGTTGATTCTGTTGACTTTATAAACCTTTTTCTAATCAAGTGCTTGATACATGAAAGGGAACTTTGTAGCCATCCTTGGATCAATGTTCATAAACTCAAAACTAAAAACACAAATCATTGCCTCTGTTCAGTAAAGGCTGTGTCACATCCTTTCTGAAGAATGCAGGAAATACCCTATAGAGCTGCAAACACATAGAGATACTGGATTTAGAACATTCTAAACCATTACTGGCCTCAAAAACAAGAAAGAGAAATTTCCAAATGCCAGCATGGAAGTAGAAATACAATAACACAGACTAGATGGTGTGTGTGTGTTCGTGGGGGGAGCTGAAATGCTTTTGTGAAAAAACATATTACATATAAAGGAGTAAAAATATGCATCATTTCAGTCAGTGCTAGATTACAGGACACCATAGTTATCGTAAATGAGTTGCATGGAAAGAAACACCAAGAAATAATTCTATAGCAAATTAAAATGTCATTCCAGATCGAGAAGCCAGTAAAATACTTTCAGGCGTGCACACACTCAAGCATAAGCTACTTGCGACTCTGGTAAATAAAACTTCCAGAGAATGTAGGCATGCCCAGATATTGTGGGTTTAGTTCCCGACCACAACAATAAAGCAAATACAACAGAAAAGCAAGTCACACACATTTTTAAATTTCCTAGTGCATATAAAAGTTATGTTTACACTATAGTGTAGTCTATTAAGTGTGCAATAGCATTATATCTAAAAAAAAGTACCTTAATTTAAGAATGTTTCATTGCTAAAAAATGCTAAATACCATCTGACAATGCAGGGTTGTCACAAAATTTCTATTTGTGGAAAAAAAAAAACTACAATTATCTGCCAAGCACAGGAAAAGTGCCGTAATACTTTACAATACACTATACAGAAGTATGCCTTTAGGCTTCAAGAACATGACAGTTAGACCAAGAAGCAACATAATTAGTAGTATACAAAGCCATTCTGAGCCAAAATCTGATAACTACCATAGTCAAAATAATTGTTTAATTTTTTGGGATATGCAAAAACATTGGATTTAAAACCCTAGAAAATAATGGCATGGAAGTTGGGAGGTGACGATAACATTTACGTTATTTTAAGACTCTTGAATCTTTCAGGAAGATGTTCAAGCTATCGATTAATCATATATGTTTTGTATACACGTATTAAAATTTTAGGATTAACCATTAAAGAATGGAAAAGTCAAATTACAAACTGATAGAGGGGAAACATGGTAATCAAAATTTCATCAATCCAAAAGGGGGCAATAAAAGGAGAGGAATAAAGGAAACATGAAAGGGAAATAAGAGCATCGTGTTAATAAACATAAAATGACAAAATTAACACTACATATATAAGTGGTAAAAAATGGAATAAAGTGATTACTCTCAGCAATTAAAATGAACAAACTCACTATGTATGAGTCATTGTTGTGTGAAAATGAATCAATGCAGAATGATAAATTTATTTGAATGTAAAAAAAAATACTATATAGTATTCATGGGTGTGTGTGTATGAGCAGTAATCCTGTATTCACTTGAATGATAAAAGACAGATTCGTGAAAAGGGTTGTCTAGCCAGAGAGCAGGAGACAGGCTTGCTGTGAAGATCATGTTACATTTTTTTAATAAATAAACATTCGAATGGAAAATTTAATGTTTAAATCTACTCATGCTGGATTGTGGCTGCTGGAATGCCGTGATCCTTCTTGTCTTCTTTCCTGGCATTTTAAATATTTTTAAATAGGAAAAATTCATCTTCTATAAGCATAAGAACCTATCACAGTGGATTATAATTGACATCCACAAGTATGTGATGTTTTGAAACCTCAGGAATTCAAATAATACAGTGCACTTGCAGTCAGTATTCTAAACAAGGTCACAGCCGGCACCACAGAAATACTTTGGAGGAAAACCACAATGGAAGCCAAATCCTTTCTCTCTTCCAAGGTGGCCTGGGGAAGTTGGGAAAACTTCCTGGGTTTTGAGATGGAGAAAGAGAGATGCAAACTTACCTTTAACTCTTTTTTTTTTTTTTTTTTTGTGGTATGCGGGCCTCTCACTGCTGTGGCCTCTCCCCTTGTGGAGCACAGGCTCCGGATGTGCAGGCCCGGCGGCCATGGCTCACGGGCCCAGCCGCTCGACGGCATGTGGGATCTTCCTGGACCGGGGCACGAACCCGTGTCCCCTGCATTGTCAGGCGGACTCTCGACCACTGCGCCACCAGGGAAGCCCAAATGGTTTGCAATATCTTTTTTTTTTTTTTAACCTTTAACTCTTGATGCATTAGTTATTTCTGGAAACCCAAGGTTCTAGAGTGTGCTAGAGTATGGGCATATATCTGAAGAAAACCATAATTTGAAAAGATATGTGAACCCCAGTGTTCATTGCAGCACTATTTACAATAGCCAGGTCATGGAAGCAAGCTAAATGGTCATCAACAGGTCAATGGATAAAGAAGATGTGGTCCATATATACAGTGGAATATTACTCAGCCCTAAAAAAGAATGAAATAATGCCATCTGCAGCAACATGGATGGACCTAGTGATTATCACACTAAGTGAAGTAAGTCAGACAGAAAAAGACAAATATCATATGATATCACTTTTATGTGGAATCTAAAAGAATGAAACAAATGAAGTTATTTACAAAACAGAAACAGACTCACAGACATAGAAAACAAACTTATGGTTACCAAAGGGGAAGGGGATGGAGGGATAAATTAGGAGTCTGGGATTAGCAGATACAGACTACTACATATAAAATAGATATACAAACTACTACATATAAAATAAGTAATTAACAAGGACCCACTGTACAGCACAGGGAACTATATTCAATATCCTGTAATAACCTACAAGGCAAAAGAATCTGAAAATACAAGTATGTGTGTGTGTGTGTGTGTGTGTATGACTGAATCACTTTGCCATACACCTGAAACTAATATGACTGGCAAATTGACTATACTTCACTTAAAATAATAATAATAATAATAAAATAAAGCAAAGTTTTCCCTTTAAAAAAAAGAAAAAAATACTAGAGTAAATCAGTAAATTTCCTGACTGTTGAGGAAAGGGTCAGCTGAATGGAGTCGGATGTGTCCTCCTCCATCTTCCTTCCTTGGAAGCCATGAGAACTCGTGGTGACATTGAGTGCCCATAAACCCTCATGGTGATGTGGGTGTGGTGTAGATGTGAGACTAGGTTTATGATGTCATTTCCTTTATTATGTCATCACCTGTGTGTTGGCATTACTTCCTGGGTCTTCCCCTGCCCTGAGCAGAACGCTTCTCTCTCTGCTTTGAGAATCCGTAACACACCCATAACGTTGGCTCTGGGCAGGCAAAACTAAGTTTCTTTCTTTCTTTTTTTTTTTTTTATTGAAATATAGTTGATTTACAGTGTTGTATTTGTTTCAGGTGTCCAGCAAAGTGATTCAGTTATACATATATATACTTTTTCATATTCTTTTCCATTATGGATTATCTCTGGATATTGAATATAGTTCCCTGTACTACACAGTAAGACCTTGTTGTTGATCCATCCTATATATTAATAGTTTGCATCTGCTAATCCCAACCTCCCAATCCATCCCTCCCCCACCCCCTTGGCAACCACAATTTTGTTCTCTATGTCTGTGTGTCTGTTTCTCTTTCGTATATAAGTTCATTTGCGTCATATTTTAGATTCCACATATAAGTGATATATGTCTTTCTCTTTCTGATTTACTTCACTTAGTATGATAATCTCTAGTTGCATCCATGTTGCTGCAAATGGCATTATTTCATTCTTTATGTCTGGGTAATATTGCATTTTATATGTACCACATCTTCTTTATGCATTCGTCTGTTGATGGGCATTTAGGTTGGTCCATATTTTGGCTATTGTAAATAGTGCTGCTATGAACACTGGGGTGCATGCATCTTTTCAAGTTTTGTCCAGATATATGCCCAGGAGTGGGATTGCTGGATCGTATGTAACTCTATTTTTAGTTTTTTAAGGAACCTCCATACTGTTCTCCATAGTGGCTGTACCAATTTACATTCCCACCAACAGTGCAAGAGGGTTCCCTTTTCTCCACACCCTCTCCAGCATTTATTGTTTGTAGACTTTTTAACAATTGCCATTCTGACCAGTGTGAGGTGATACCTCATTGTAGTTTTGATTTGTATTTTTCTAATAATTAGCAATGTTGAGCATCTTTTCATGTGCCGGTTGGCCATCTGTATGTCTTCATTGGAGAAATGCCTATATTTCGGTCTTCAGCTCTTTTTTTCATTGGGTTTTTGTTGTTATTGAGTTGTATGAGCTGTTTGTATATTTTGAAAATTAATCCCTTGTTGGTCACATCATTTGCAATTATTTTCTTCCATTCCGTAGGTTGTCTTTTCATTTTGTTTATGGTTTCCTTTGCTGTTCAAAAGCTTTTAAGTTTGATTTGGTCCCATTTGCAAAGCTGAGTTTCTAACTCATTATGCTGGCAATTTTCTGTCAAAGGACAGCTAAAGAGAGTGGAGCTTATTGTGATGTTGAGAGGCTAAGAAAACAGAAGGAAATGATTAAAAAGAAAAAAACAGTTCATTATATGAAAGAGGATTAGGTACAAAAGCCTAATAAATGTTGGAGGATGTAATAGCATAGACTGAACATAAATGTAATTCAAAAGAACATAAGGGACTAAGTCAAATTAATAATCTGTATGATCATTTTTAAATGACATTAATACACCAAAAGGCCAAGTGGTATTAAAAATAGTTTCATTAGGAAGAAATTATATATTTTTAGGATCTCATCTTCATTTTTTTGTTTTTTATTGAAGTATGACTAATATTCAGTGAAGTGCAAAACTATGAAGTGGATAACATGATGAATCATATTTACTAATTGCACAGATGGACAGTTAATTTGGGACAGTATATCTGAAAATTACAGAGACTTTTCATTTCATATTTGAGTGAACCGACTTCAAGAATAATACCGATGTATGAATGTGTTTCAGCTATTATTTAATCCTAGTGGGGCCTTAACAGCTTCTTTTTCAGTGACATTTAAAGAAAGCATTCAACTCTCCTTAAGCCACCTTTACATAAGTACTGGCTTCTTTATGGGAAACCAAATCCCATAATGCTTATTACTGAGAGCATTCATTTGCTTCTGAATTGCGTTGAACCACACACTTAAAGTACGTTTAAAATTAGAATGTGATGTAAATGAAAAACCAGGGGGGAAAGAGCTCTGGAATGAGACTGTCAGTGAAGATTTCCCTCTTGTAATTTTATTTCCACCGTTGAAAAAATATAAGCATATTCTAAACCTATTTCAGTGGATGAGGAGTTTTCATTTTGATACCGGAAGACTAGCTGGTTTTGGGCACAAGCGAAAAGGCAGGGAGAGTTGATTTAAGTAAGTAAGACTCTATATAGAGCCTGGAAGCTACCTGGTCCCGGTAAGGGATGATATTCTTTCATCTCAATCGTAGCAATTTACAAAGTACACAACCTCACTCTGCTCACCTAAAGTTACCAGCTACCATGGCCAGGACCTCAAGGGGACAGGACTTGCGGGTCTTTCACTGGAATTTCAAATCCTTCATTCAACCTCAGCCATTGCTTTTCTATAGTCTTAATAGGAGGTAAAAAAACAGACGAAGGCAAAGGAATTCTGAGGCTCAAATTAAAGAACCATGGAACACATTTAAAACAAACTATTCTTGTTGATACACCATCAGCACATTAAAACAGGCGCCTAAAAGTTAGTATGTCTGGAGAAGTACAGAAATTAGGTATAGTCCAAGAAATTTGGAAAAGTTCAACGTTAGAATCCGGTAACATTTTAAGATTGATGGTATCTCCTCAAATTACTGTTTTGGGGGTCAGTTCCCTGAATGGCAGAGAACATCGATTTAAAACTATTCTCATTCTCAGCAAGTCTGTGAATATTTTTTTTAACGAAGTGCACTGATGTCTGACATTCCCACGGATTGTCAAAGGGATAAGTTGTCCTTCTGTTAAAAAAGGTGATTTTTATGTGTGTTATCTGGGGTGGGAGTAGCTGTCCGAAATGAGTCAATTTAGAAACAGAGCTAGTATGTGTCTACTTAAAGGAATTTGGAAAATCAGTGCTGCTTTGCTTTGTTTTCCCCGTATCTCCCTCCCTTCCACCTCCTGACCTTTCTGTCCTTCCAGCAAAGCTTTATCATGGTGATGGAGAGTAGGATTTGTGCAGAGAGAGAGTCTTAAAGGCTTGGTCTTTGTGGCTAGTCTGACCCGGGTTAGAACCCTTATTCAGGCCTTTTTCAGGTGTGTGGCTTGAGGACGCACGGTCTTCTCATGCCAAGATTTACTTTCCTCTTGGATATGCTGGAAAGAAGCATGGTTTCTAACCTTCAAAGGAATTATGAGAATTAAGTTTCTAATGGTTTTGTCCAAAGCCTGGCATATGTGTTCCATAATTGGTGCAAATTCTCATTATTTCTTATGATGATGGTTTTTAAATCCTGGTTGGTCTAATGTATCTAATGTAAAACTTACTCTTTTTATTGGACCATTCTGCAAGTTTCGCTAAAAACATAGCCGTCAAACTGACAGCATCATCAGTACATAAAGCAGTTCCTGGGACTTCCCTGGCAGTCCACTGGTTAAGACTCCGTGCTCCCAATGCAGGGGTCACGGGTTCCATCCCTGGTTGGGGAACTGAGATCCTGCATGCCGTGTGGTGCAGCTAAAAAAAAAAAAAAAAAAAAAAGGCAGTTCCCCACCAATTTCTCTTTCATGGTCCGCCCCTCACCCATCCCTCAGCCCCTGGGACCTGCTGGTCTGTTTGCTGCCCCTATAGTGTCTTTTCCAGAATGTTCTATAAATGGATGAAACAGAGTGCACCCTGTTGAGACTAGCTTCTTTCACTTAGATGAACCCATTTTAATTTCACCGTGGTTGTTACAGGTGTCAGTACTTGATTCCTATTTTATTGCTGGGTTCTGTTCCCTTTATACATGTCCTATAGTTTGCCTACCCATCATTTGCTGGAGGACATCTGGGTTGTTTACTTTTTTTTCATGATTATAAAGAAAGCCATGATCAATACTCATTACAGGTTTTTGAGTGAACATAAGGGTTCTTTTTTGTATATTGATTATATTTCAGAATTCCCATATGTGTATAGTAGCATCTCCCTATGTTTATGGTTTTAATTTGCATTTCCCTAATGACCAGAGGTGATAATCATCTTTTCAAGGGCATATTTACTATGTATCACCTTTGGTGAACTATCTGTTCAAATCACATGCCCATTCTTATCAGATTGTTTATTGGGTATATTGGGTTGTTTGCTTTCTTACTGTAGAGTTTTAAAAATAGACTCTTTAATCTCCAAATTTTTTTTAATTGAAGTATATAGTTAATTTATAATGTGTTTGTTTCAGGTATACAGCATAGTGATTCAGTTATATAATCTTTTTCAGATTCTTTTCCCTTATAGGTTATTACAAAATGTTGGGTAGTGTTCCCAGTGCTATACATTAGGTCCTTGTTGGTTATCTATTTTACATACAGTAGTGTGTATCTGTTAATAATTTTTGATTTACAGAAAGATTGTCATAGAGTACCTAGAGTCCCCCAGTATCCCCTCATACAGTTCCCTCTGTCCTTAATGCTATAACATCCTCCACTGCTAGGGCACATTTGTCAACACTAAGAAATGACGTTGGTACATGACAATTAAACACCAGACGTTTATCAGATTCCACCAGGTTTTTCAATTAATGTCCTCCCCTCCCTCCTCACCATTCAAGGATCCCATATAGGGTGTCACGTGGCATTTAATGTCATGTTTCCACCGTTTCTTCTCATCTATGGCCTTTTCTCAACCTTTGCTTACCCTCTAAGACCTTGACAATCTTGAGTACTGCCCAGGTATCAGTCATTTTTATCAACATGGGGAAGCACATAGAAGCCACCTTAGATGTAATTTGTTGTAGATCCAGCATTGAAGATAGAAGAACTCTTAGAAGAAACTGAAGGTTATCTACTTTTGTCTCTATTTAGTTTGTAGTTAGGACTCAGTATACCTTGAATGAATAGATGAATGAATGAGTGAACGGTTTAATGCCTATAATATCGTGTACTAGAGAAAAATAGAGCTAATGTGATGTACAGTGCTGTCTGTAATCACTCTACCTGAAAACTAAACTGATGCCCCATAAATATTCTTGGTGATAGTGGTTTTTACCTGCGTCTGACCTGATTTTATTCACCCTATGAATTGACCTCTGGTGAGTGAAACTCTGCTTCGGCTCCCCCATCCTTTCTTGGTGGTGTTCCGTGTTTTACTGTACAGGAACTAAAACTTCAGTTCACCTCACTGAAGGCTCTTTTGACTGTAATTCGGCTGAATGCACCTCTTTTGGTCTGGGTTCAACTTCCAGCCTGAAGTGGGTTTTGTTGTCGTTGTGTTTTGTTTTCTACCCTGCGTTCTGTTGCCCCCGGGGGAGCATTTCTCCGCCAGCCCTTTATCTGCGCTCTTTCGTTCAGGCCCCTCCTGCAGCATATGCACCGTTTCTGTTATCCAGGTCCACCATGAAACCTCTGTGTGGGGTACACGACACAGAGAACAAAATACATTCATGTGGCTTGGAGAGAAACAGTTAATACCAGCGTGTAGTTTCAGCACCCCAGGTAGAACGCTTATGATGCCCTTATGGAGCCTCTCCAGGCATCTGGGTGTAGTTAAAACAGAGCACAGCCTTTAAGGGGTGGCGGTTGGGAGGCGGGGGTCCCAGGGAGAGGCCAGATTTTTAAGGAAGAACCTAAGTGCCTGCGTGCAACCAAGGTCAGTTCTCAGCGCTCAAATCAACACCGCCACCTGCTGGCCGCCCTTTGGAACTGCACGCGCCATCGAGCTGTCCCGGGGATATTTTGCAGAGGTTCCTTGAGCGTCAGCAAAGCTATTTCTGTCGCAGCGCCTGTGAACACGCAGCGCTGCGCTCAGATGAAGTCTCATGCACCATGCATGCAGTAAACATAGGCCCTGCAAAAGACATCCTGGCTGGGGATGCAGACACATTCTTGGACATTTCTGTGTATGAGAATCCCTTGGCACTTTTCAAATATTCCATTGCCAAGGGTGCATTTCAGAGCAATTCAAGAAGTCGCTGAGGGTGGTCCTTAACATTCCGTAGTTTTAAAAAGTTTTCTGGTGATTCCAATGGGCGGCTAAGCTCATAGGGTACATCTAGGTTCTGCATGGCTCAGCTGAGAAGGTTGTCCATTTGGAACTATGGATTACATAGTTGCCATAGCACTGTTGCTATTGAAAGCAGCTTTGGAAACCTCATTGCATTAGGATCTAGGCCACAACATTCCTAGTTTTGCTTCTGTGAATGACAGCTGCTTGCTGTGGGGCAAACCACCCTTAGCTGGGGCATATCCCCCTTTGTTTAAGGGGTTACGGGCTGTGTGTCCTCTAAGGGATTAGTGACTTAAAATTCTGCCCATCTCTGTCTGCTGCAGAATAATTATGGCAGATTAAATCAGAGCAGAAAGGCAAGTTGGGCTGTGCCTTGGACCTTAGGAGGTGTGGTTCAAAGCTCCTGCTTCATTGGCAGTAATCGTACGTTATGACGTGTAGTTAAATATTAATAATTTATTGCAGAGAATTTGCTAAGTAAATCATGCTCATTGGACCAACTTAACTTCATTAAAAAAAAAATACCAGTAGTTCATTGAATATCAAAAGCTCCCAGAACTTTCTTGCTATAACTAAAAATACTTCTGATAGAATAGCACAGAGTTCACCGGGTCAGGTAATTTTATGTTCGTTGGAGCTGTGAATTCTAAAATGAGCATAAAATTACCTGACCCAGTTCTTAAAATGTACAGAGAAGACAACAAAGGAAGGAGAAAAAAATTAAATGAAATATCCAACAGCTATGTTACCAGTGCAGGAATGTATAAAAGTCAAGGCTCAGACTGTCTTGCGTGGGTATAGAATAGCCTGATCCTATTTCTTGTGAGCTGCAAGATCACGGACAGTTGTCTCATCCTGCCCGCTACCCAGGTCTTTCCAACATAAAGCCATACCAGTGCAAAGGAGTTTAAGGGCAGATTAAATGCAGTAATAAATGGTGAAAGTGCCTTTAAGTCTGTAGCGTGCTATAAAGTACTACTGACACGTGAAATCACTACATCAAGCCTACCGGAGGGTGAGATTTACACAGTCTCAAGTAAATACTTATCAAGCATCTTATACATCCAACAAACAGGGTTTCTCAAATATGAACAAGAAGCGGTTTAGTCCCTTACAAAGCGTATTATGTAGATTAAACCCATACATCTGTTCCAAGAAAGACTGGGATCCATCCGACATCCTATCCCATCAGTGGGTACTGGACAGACAGGAAAACATTGTTCAATTAAAACTTAAGTATAAAAAGTTGAAATTTGATATGTGCCTCTCTGTAAGACGTTATAATACCCGTGATAAGGTTAGCAATCTTTTTTTTTTTTTGGCCCCCCCTTAGGGAAACACTCCTCTGTAAAATCCTGAAATTTTCTTCTAGGTCCCCAAAAGGGGTCTTTCTTGCTTCAAATGCCCTACTGAGTGAGTCAGGATTTTACTGTGCTCAGACGGTTGCAAACGTCTCACCGTATTCTTGCAGGCTGTGCTCTCGCTGTGTCAATCATGGCAAAGCAGGTTTCCGAAGTGAAGAGCTCACCTTCCATTTCAACAGCGTAATATATCTTAAATGTCTCTACTTAATCACCAGATATCGGAGGAAGAAAAAGAGAGGGATGAGAACATTCTGACCCTTACAGTGAGCCTGGCAGAAGAAAGCAGCGCTCTTTATCATTTGCCTTCAAGCGCGGTCCAAGTTGTACAAGTAATAACAACTCACGTTTGTCAGTTTTCCCCAAGGTCCCCTAAAACCATCCTCATTTCAAACTGACCGGGCTTGGGTCATTTTCAAACGTCTGTGTTTCCCAGTATTGACTGCGATGGCCATCGGCACACCTGTCATTCATTTATTATTAGAATGTCTCCTTTCCTGGTACTTTTTTGAGAAGTCTGCCTCTTTGCACTAAGCTCCTCAGCATGGCTGTGATATCCTGATCGCTCCATGGCCTTTCACTTCACAGGTGTTCAGTCCATGTTTGACAAATAAATACCTGGAGGAAGGGAAGAATAAAGGAAGAGGAAAGCATCTGAGAAGTAAAATGGAATGAATTTGTGGAAACCCCCTTTGCTTTCCCACCCAGATGTATAACAATTATTCATTGACTTAATCCCAGCTGATTTCAGAGCTTATCCTGATGGAGGAGAAAGGCAATTTGATCAATCCTTAGCGAGAGGAATTCAAAAAATTTTTAAAAACTCTTCTTGTCCGACTTAACCTTGGATATAAAGATCATGCTTCTTCCTAAAGGGTTTGCAGTAAAAGTTATAGCTCTTTTCAACGGGTGAGGGAAAAAAATTCCAATGGAATTTCTCTCACAGGCAGAGGTATGATGAAGTATCGCTTCCGGGCATCAGTTTTGTTTTTTTTTTTCTGGAACAAACTGAAATGTATGATTCTCCCTCGAAGGGACTTTGGAAAAATATAAAGCTAAGATTCTGCACTTCCCGCTATTCACAATTAAATGAGGAAACTCAGCCCAGTCAACTACATTGGGGTCGATTGAAATCATTGACATTAATTTTGCTAGTCTCTGGCACAAGATGATGAATCTCAACGCACGTCATTATAAAGGCAGCGGGATCCGGTCTCCTGTTCACAGAAAACCCAGGAACTACAAACCATAAGCTACATGTGGGTATTGTGAGCAGACACATCAGGAATCTAATTTCACATCTGAGCTTATGAACCAGCTTCTTTTACATTCTTGGAAGGTGCGGGGAGACTGCAAGACCAAAGGTTGCTTCTTGCTGATGAATTGGCTTTGGAAGAGTTTTACCGGCTAGGTGGTCACTGTCTGGTTTTGGTCTATTTTTAACTGACGTAGAGTTGATCTACAACATTATATAAGTTACAGGTGTACAATATAGTGATTCACAGTGTTTAAAAGTTATACTCCATTTGTAGTTATTATTAAAATACCTTCTCTATTCCCTGTTCTGCACAATATATCCTGTGGCTTATTTATTTTATACACGTTAGTTTATACCTCTTAATCCCTTCCCCCTATCTTGCCTCTCATGCCACCCCCAACTTACAAGAAGCCACTAGTTTGTTCTCTGTGTCTGTGAGTCCGCTGCTTTTTTGTTATATTCGCTAGTTTGTTGTATCTTTTAGATTCCCCATATAAGTGATATCATATGATATTTGTCTTTCTCTGTCTGATTTAGTATGATCATCTCTAGTTGCATCCATGTTGCTGCACATGGCATGAATGCATTCTTTTTGATGGCTGAGTAATATTCCAGTGTACAGCTGTATGACCTCTTCTTTATCCATTCCTCTGTCAGTGGATACTTGTGTTGTTTCCACATCTTGGCTATTGTATATAGTGCTGCTGTGAACATTGGGGTGCATGTATCTTTTCTAATTAGAATTTTCATACTTTCTGTATACATGTCCAGGAGTGGGATTGCTGGGTCATATGGTAGCTCTATTTTTAGTTTTTAAGGAACCTTCGTACTGTTTTCCACAGTGGCTGCATCAATTTGCATTCCCACCAACTGTGTAGGAATGTTCCCTTTTCTCCACATCCTCACTAAAATTTGTTATTTGTGTTCTTTTTGATGATGGCCCATTCTGACAGGTGTGAGGTGATACCTCATTGTGCTTTTGATTTGCATTTCCAGTGATGATTAGCAGATGCTGAGCATCTTTTCCTGTGTCTGTTGGCCATCTGTATGTCTTCTTTGGGAAAATGTCTGTTCAGGTCCTCTGCCCGTTTTTTAATCAGGTCGTTTGGTTGTTTATCCGTTCATCCTTTGATGGGCTTTGGGGTTGTTGTTTTTTGTTGTTGTTGTTTTCTCTTTTTTTGTGGTATGCGGGCCTCTCACTGTTGCGGCCTCTCCCATTGCGGAGCACAGGCTCCGGACGTGCAGGCTCAGCGGCCATGGCTCACGGGCCCAGCCGCTCCGCGGCATGTGGGATCTTCCCAGACCGGGGCACAAACCCGCGTCCCCTGCATCGGCAGGCGGACTCTCAACCACTGCGCCACCAGGGAAGCCCCCCACGCCACATCTTAATGTCAGCAGCCTGGTGCCAATGCTTATGCTTCTTAAATAAGTGGATTATGGGTCTTGACATTGAGTTTAATTTTGCTGATCTTCATCTTGTGTTCCATTCACCAAGGTCTTTCTGAGACTTTATTCTCTTCCAAAGCACAAACTCTCCCCCACGTGCTGGATAAATATTCTTGTAGTTCATCCATACGCGTCATTGGGGTAAATTATTGAATAGAGCAAAGTTGTAGAGCACATTCTCAAAAACCTTTCGCATTTTCTACAACTCTTTGGCAAATCAGCACTCCTTTGGACCATCTGTTTATCCAGCTACAACTCATAGATACTGTCACGTGAGATTTTCAGATCCTGGGCTAGAATTACGGTTCATTCTGTGGCTGATATTATCAGGAGTTGGAGGTCTGGTGGCTTGATCGCAAAGGATGGGGCGGTGTGCTTTGTTCCTGGTGAGTTCATGATGGTGCCAGGGATGACCATGTGCCTTCCACAGTGCACACAAACCATCTATAGAAATACTCTTTCAAGAATCTTGCGGCAGGGCGACTGAGCCCGTGTGCCACAACTACTGAGTCTGCGCTCTAGAGCCTGCGAGCCACAAATACTTAGCCGATGCGCAGCAACTACTGAAGCCCGCACGCTTTAGGGCCCGCATACTGCAACTTCTGAGCCCATGCGCCACAATTACTGAGCCTGCACTCTAGAGCCCGTGACCCACAACTACTGAGCCTGCGAGCCACAACTACTGAAGCCCGCTCACCTAGAGCCCGTGCTCCGCAACAAGAGAAGCCACTGCAATGAGAAGCCCACGCACTGCAACGAAGAGTAGCCCCCGCTCACCGCAACTAGAGAAAGCCCGTGCACAGAAACGAAGACCCAACGCAGCCAAAAATAAATAAACTTAAAAAAATAAATAAATCAAAAAAAGAAATACTGATATCCTTGTGATGAATGTGCCTTGCTTTGGACCAATTCCCACATTGCAGATTTTTATTTAGCAACATGTCTCTTCTATTCAAAGTGCTGATTTATGACAAATCTGAATAAATAAATAAATAGACAGTACATGTGAGGATGAAATTAGGGCTGCAAAGGAAGGGGAAGTTTGGAAAAGAATGACCACGTCTTTGAGATGTTGTAGGAATACTTGGGAATGTTGGAATCCCTGAGCTCACTGGCAAAACCATTCACCGAACCACTAATTAAAGCCAGGACGATCGAGTTCACATTTGCAGGAGTCAGCGTTCTTCACAGTGGAAGTCTTCCAGTGACTTTAAACAGGCATTGACTTATTCACATGTGGCCATTAATTTGTAGCATTGGTGAGAGCTTTGGAAATGGATGTGGACATGTCAAAACTCGAAGTGACCCAGACAGGGGATACACCGTCCAGGCCACAAGGCTGTCCCCATAAAAAGCACAAGCTAGCCATGGATACCCCTGTTCACAACAATTAATACATATAAAATTGTATATCATCATCTGTCATAATATATACGTCACCTTCACCCCTGAGGATACCAGATGGCTGAAGTTCAGCTTTCAGCTTTTTCATTTCATTTTCAGACCTTAGTCCCCATGTCTGGCATGATTTAGCCCCCCTCAGGACCCCAACTCGAGTTCACATCCTACTACATAAGACTCAGGACTGGAGTGGTATTGAAAGATAGTATTTCAGGAAACTACTCCCATAGATAGGCAAATGCAACTATACATCAATAGAAGGGGAAAAAACAGCAAAGCTAATATCACTAAGAGTCTTTAGATATTAATAATCATATTTATTTCAACTATGGTATATGGGAAATATATGTAATCCAGCTAATGGGCATCAAAAATGTTCATGAAGATGTGTAATTATTCTTACAGGTGCACTGTCAACTAAAACTGACGGAGATTACGGGCTTGTAGATTTCTTTTAACATGGATGTGAGGACACAAGCCATTGTATTTTCCAGTGCGATTTGCCCATCAAGGTTCTACTTCTCTTTAACTTAAAATAAGACGCTACACTCCATTCAGGGGAAAAATCAATGAAGAAACCTTCAGCAATTTGAAAAGATCAAGGATGTATCAAAAGTACAAAAGTGACTGCATTTTAAAAAAGAATGGGCTTGTGAATCCATCAAGGAGGTTTGACTAGCAAGAATTAACAATTTTAGGGAGAAACAATTTTTGGTTTGTACCAATAAGAATTGGAATACAGGACAAGAGATGTAGGAATACAGGATAAGAAATGTTACTACCACAAAGGAGATTTAGAATAAACATATTACTAATTAAAATAGAACACTCGTTCATTTTAACAAATATTAATCACCTGCTAGTTGCCATAAAATGGCAATAAGAAAGGATATATAAATATAAATCTCATGCATTCTTAAGGAAATAATAACAAAGTGAGAAAATTCGCTGCAGCAGTCAAGGGAATTTTAAAGGCTATCAGAGTTTATTTTGCTTTATTAATAGGGTTGTTACAGAGAAATATAACCTTCATCAATCAGCCAGTCAGTCAAATGATGTGGCCTGATCTTCTGTTACACTGCATAATACTCAGACAGTGTTTAATAAATACTGCATTTCATCACAAATATCACCCAGAGTTGGTGAGTCAATAGAAAAGTGATTCGTGAACTGAATAATGCAGATTTTGTTTGATTTTTAGGCAGAGTCCGTACAAATGTAAGGGATGGGGGGGGTGGTGTGAACAAAGGTCAGGTGTGTGGACTTTTATATCCCAGTGTGTTGAAGTTTTGTTGGACTTGCAATACTGGTGAAAAGCCGAATGATACAGGGTGATGGCCAGACATTGGGATGCCAGGAATGGAAGGCATGGAGGTGATACAACTTTTCTAATGGCAGTCCAGGGTATGACCATGGCAGAGAGTCAATGAAAGCAAGGTCCTTGAGGCTAAGGGGAAAAACTCATGGGTATCAGCAAAAATAAAGGCAGAGACCATGTTGGATGTGATGACAGCAAGCCAGAAGTTAACACAGTCAAGGAATTTGAGACAGAGACCTGGATGTTGGTAGATGATTGTGCAAGGATGATGGTGAGCCTGGTCTGCAGGTAGATGATTTATTAAGGATGATTCTGAGACCTGGTCTGCAGGTAGATGATTGTACAAGGATGATTCTGAGACCTGGTCTGCAGGTAGATGATTTATTAAGGATGATTCTGAGACCTGGTCTGTAGGTAGATGATTTATTAAGGATGATTCTGAGACCTGGTCTGCAGGTAGATGATTCTACAAGGATGATGGTGAGCCTGGTCTGCAGGTAGATGATTTATTAAGGATGATTCTGAGACCTGGTCTGTATGTAGATGATTGTACAAGGATGATTCTGAGACCTGGTTTGCAGGTAGATGATTCTACAAGGATGATGGTGAACAATTCAGGTTGTGGTGCTTAACGTTCAAAATTGGGTGTTTTCAGGTGGAGAAATGAAGAATAGTCAGGTAGCATCTCACGGGAACAAAGAGGACACATCCCCTCCTCATGGCTGGATAGAATGAGGGATGAGAAGAAAAATAAATACATGTCTTTCTAAGCCGCACCAAAGCATCCACAGACGTACAGCAGGCATTTGTAGGAAACTGGTCCTTTCTCCTCTGGATGGAGCCTGGGTGGCAGAAGGGACATGGTTATAGTAGGAACAGGATGGCACTGACATTTATTGGCCTTCGTAGTTCTGGAAATATCACAAAAATAGAATTTATATATTTAGGAATAACAGGTATCAGGCATTGGTTATTTACGGGCTGTGTGTTTGAACACTGGCATTACCATCAAGAAAAGAAATTTGAACTCTGTTTTTTTCTTGACATTTTACAAGCCTCATGGAAATAAAAGCTTTCAAACGTAGATGATAGATAGCCTACCTATGTAGACATCCTACATATATATATATATATATATATATATATGTATAGCTACATAGATATCCATAATGGATATATAATGTATATCTATATATGTGTGTGTATAAAATATATGTATCTCTTTATATATATAACTTACGTAGAGTACAGAGGGAACCAGACCCCTGAGTTCTGTACATGTGGTGGTCACGACCATGATAGGAAAAATATATCTTTATTGTATAAAGCCAGTTAGAATTCAGGGTATATATCCACGTGCAGCTGCTGTTTATTCCAGCCAATACAGTGCTTTTCTATGTGTTCGAAAAATGTACTAATCTAGTAATGTTCTGGGTCCTTTTGTATTTATTTCATTAATTTTAAGTAAATTCTCAGAAGTTAAGGTACAGTCAGATTGAATGTTATAAATCCATTCTAAAACAAAGGGTCATTGTTTTTCTCTGAATTATTTTGTAGTAGCCATATGGCTTCTTAGCATCCACAAATCAATATCATTCTTAAAACATCAACAGTGTTTGCAATATTTGTCATTGCCATAGTTGATTTCACCACCCTAAATAAGTTACATCGCAATTGTGGTAGAAGAAAACAAGGTTTGTAAAGTACATCTGGGGATTCTTTGCTAAGTCTTGAACAATGGATTAAAGACAAAGAATAATGAAATATATAAGCCCAGTTTTAGAATCTCCAATATACATGTCAGCAAATTCATTTAACAAGTTTATTTTCTTTAGCGCTATATAATCTTCTGATCATATACTGACTTCTGACTTGAAAGCCAATCCTTGGGCAAGGAAATGGATCAAGTGAATATGTTACTTAACTAAACATCCACTGATGAGATGAATAACAAAAACCAATTTAAAATGGAAAGTTCACACATATTCAAATGCCCAGAAAATTAAAAAAAAAGGAATTATGCATTTAAAGGTATTTTACGGGATAATTATTTTCTAAAGCTTTATTTCTCTCCTGCCCTATTTTAATGAAGAAATAAGTTCTGTCCTTGAAACTTGGTGTTTCATGAATATTCTTCAACTCTTAACTACTGAGAACTCCTTAAATTGAGAATTCTATGAACTATAGTTGAAATCACATATTCAAACAGAACAACCACTAATTCTTTTAATTGTTTATATTGACCTTGCTTTTCCAAGAAACATATGCTTCCGTAGTATGCACACAGTAATCTCTCCTTAACTATAGAAGACTCAGACTTCATTTGTTCAATAAGATGATAAACAGAATATAATTTGCCTTACAAAAAGGGAAGCTTCATTATGGTTCCTTTTGGTAGTGTTAGAAAACCTCACCTTGCATTCTGTCTGAGGGCAAAGATCAACATGCAAGTTGTTGTACTTGAGAATGTAATTATTGACTTGGATATTTTTGGCCACTTCTGAAAACAGGTAACAGCATGGGCAGTCTTCAGTAGAATCAACAAAAATTTATGGTGTGGTAAACTTGGACTTGACATTTTTTCAGTGTATCTAATTAGACAATCATGTATCTTTCAACACTCTGACCATAGATTAGCATTCCATGAAGATGTGAGGCTAGAACACAAGGAAAGTTTCTAATCAGTGAATCATTTTGAAGAAGAGTGAACTCTGCCTTCTGCAAAAGCATACTCTAAAAAAAAATTTTCTTCTTCAGTTTAAATTATCTTACAGAGCAAGCTGACACCTTAAAAAAATAACCTTATGAACAAATTATGTACCTACTTACTGATTTACAACAGTCAGAGTGTTTTTCACTATTGTGATGAGTGAAAAGAATCAGAGCATCATGTAGAAAAAATGGAGAAAAAGAAATCAGTGTATAGAAAACTAGTCATCCATTCTGCAAAATTACTTACTATACACTGCAACGGGATGAAACAGAAAGGAACCCCAAAGGCGATTATTGAGTTTGTGGCCTTTTGACACACATGCCGTGATCTTAAACAAGATAAATTTGAGAAACCTCTCTGTCTTGAAAATACATATTCAATATACTTTGAATTTTTACAGATGGTAAGGTGGTCAGTTAGATATGCCATTAATTGAAGATGTATGTTTGCAGTAGTAGCCTGTGAAATATGACTTAAATATTCCAAGGAATTCTACAGTGCTGGGAGAAATTAAACATTGGTGTACAGTTATTCTTAGATTAAGTATTTGACCATGTGCATTTATTATAAATAACATAGAACACATCAGGTATCTATATTCTAATTTTTAAAAATTAAAAGGCTTACACCCGCAAAGCCATAATCTTAACTTATTACTGTTTGCTAACAATTGTAATCAAGTGTTAAACCTTCGAAGTTCAAGAAATCAATAATTCATGGTATGTTTTGCCCATCTGGAAAACAGTTGGACTGTATCAAATTGAAACGTATACTAATCACGTGATCCTGTAATTCTGCTCACAGGTATCTATCAGAGACATGAAAACGTGTCCACACAAAGACTTGAACATGAATTCATAATATCTTTATTGAAAATAGAAAAGAAAAACTGGAAACACCATATATTCATCAAATTCTGAATGGATCAACTTCTGTTTACCCATTTGTACAGTGAATAGTATTCATCAGTCAAAAGGAACAAAGAATTAATGCATGCAGCAACATAGATGAATTTCAAAAAGCTCTATGCTAAGTGAAGGAATGCAGACACCAAGAGCCATTTATATGAAGTTCTAGAAAAGACAAAGCCAGGGGCACAGTGAATGAATCCATGCTTGCCTGGGGCTGGGAGTAAGAAAGTCGGGCTGCAAAGGGGATGGAGAAACTTGTGAGGATGTTCACAGGGGTTTATGTCTTGATCGTGGCAGTGATTACACAAAATAATACAATCGACAAAACTCACACACTTTACACTTGAAAAAGATGGGTGTTACTGTATGTAAATTGTACCTCAGTAGCGCTGGAAAATACATTACGTTTTACACTAAACTTTCATGGTTAACTTTGTATATTCTGTCTCTCTCTCTCTCTCTCTACCTATCTAATCATCTATCGTTTATCTGTCTATCATCTATCTCTGTATCTATCAATATTATCTAGCTAGCTAGCGATCTGTCATCTATCTCTCTGTAACTACATATCTATGTCTGTCTATCTACTATCTTACCTATCTATCTGTCTGTCTATCTGTCACTGTTCAGTTGAATGTCATGATACATAAAAGGATTCTGCTTTACCCTCATACCAAAGAGATTCAGGCAGTTTTCAGGCAAGAGCCTGGGCAGTCTTGACTCCGACCTTGATCTATTTAAAACTTCCCAGAACAAATACACTAAGTCACCTCCTTGGCTTGTCCAGTTAGTGGCTTGCATGTTCTCTGAAATGTGTCTTCATATAATAGACATAAAGGAAAGATTGGGGCTCCTGACATACACGCTTGGAGTATTCATGACGACCAGTTTTCCAGAGAGGACGTATCTCCTTCACCTCGTGATTCTTAACCAGATACGAGCCTTGCCGCTGAGCTCAGCAATGCACATATTTATCCAATGTGTCTTATTTCTCTTTTATACATGAAGAAAGATGCTCGAGGAACCTGAGGTACATGCCTACCATCACTTAGCTAGCGATAGTCAGGACCCTGTTGAATTAAACCACTGTGCCTTCCCCGGCACGATAAGCTGAGATGTAAAATTGCACGCGTGACATAACCCACAGATGCGGCAGAATGCATTCCAGGTGTCCGTTTCACGCTTATATCTGCCTACTGCTAGCCAACATTTTATTCAGTCAGAGACCGTGGCTGATATTTATTTGCAGTCTCTCCTCTTCAAAAATGCACTGTTTCCATCTAGAGTATGAAAAAAAATGCTATTAAAAATGGATGCTATCTTAGACTAAAGTTTTATTCCACACTCAAGGTCTGCTGGTCTTACCATAACTGTCTAGGTCTGTGGGGTTGTTTTTATTTATTTATTTATTTGTAATGCAAAGGTTTTACTGATGGCTTCTGAAGCTTGCTGGTATGAAACTGCATTTCTACAGAAAATCAGGGATAAAATCCATTTTCTCTAAATTTTTATCACCACCCAAATTCTATCCAGGGGTTCTGAATTAAACTGTACAGGTAGGACATAAACCTGAGATATGATTTGTATAGGGATATATTAGATACATTTCAATAAAAAGAATCACTGTTTAATTATTCCACATTGATCTATGTCTTCCCACAAATAGGGTTTAAACGGGCCAGCAGATTTAATCAAATATTGATCAAAACTTGAATTGATTCTCTTAATTAAGGCAGAGGCTTTTTTGTACATTCTAATAGACCTTGAGATCATTCCTCAAAATCTTTCAAGCACCCATCTTTTCATTTTAACCTGAAATTTAACTATGGGTATTTAGTAGGAAGGGATTATGTCATGTTAATAGGCAAATAATTCAATGGGCAGGTATTTTAAATTAATATTGCTATTCATTAATTCATAACATCACTATTTTTAAAATAAATTTATTTATTTTTGGCTGCATTGAGTCTTCGTTGCTGTGCGCGGGCTTTACTCTAGCTGCGGCGACCAGGGGCTACTTCTGTTGCGGTGCGCGGGCTTCTCTTTGCGGTGGCTTCTCATTGCGGAGCACGGGCTCTGGGTACACAGGCTCAGTAGTTGTGGCACGTGGGCTTCAGTAGTTGTGGCTCACGGGCTCTAGAGCGCAGGCTCAGGAGTTGTGGCGCATGGGCTTAGTTGCTCCGCGGCATGTGGGATCTTCCCGGACCAGGGCTCGAACCTGTGTCCCCTGCATTGGCAGGTGGATTCTTAACCACTGTGCCACCAGGGAAGTCCTATAATATCACTATTTAATTCATTGTCAGTAGCTTAATTCAGGGTTCAGCTTCAGGTTCTCCATGAGTGAATGCTGGGCAGAGTAGAAATGCTTGATGGAACCCAAAAGCAGCAGAAGCATCCTCAAAACATAAGACTGGTTACGACTCTTCACCTAAGTATGTGTTTGAGGCATTTCTTGGAGACGTGGCAAGGTATTACTGCACATCCTTGGGGAAAGTGATGTCTTTGTCACGTAGGCAGGGGGGATGCTACCGTAACCAACAACCTCCCATCACCGAAGCCTAAATCAACCCAGACGTATCTCATTCGTCCACCCTCCATTATGGGTTGACAGCTGGCAAAGAGACCGTTTATCTTGGTCACTTGAGGAACTCAGGGATACAGTGATATAGCTGTAAACTCCCATAAGGTAGGTGCTGTCCGTTTTCCAAAGGATTTTTCAAAAGACTACTGGTTGAAAACATGGAAGGCATTTTTATCAGTAGCTGCTCAGATAGAAGTCTGGAGAAGCAAGGGTATGTAAGGAAAAGAACAAAAATTGACCTTTCAGGAAACAGAAAGGATGAGAGGAATTCTTTAAGGGCTCCTGGTGTGTGTGCAGAGGTGGGGTTTGGGAGACCTGAGGAACCTTGAATAGATTTCATGTCCAAGTCACCAGGTTAATGGGAATTACAGTCTATTCGATTCCATATCTTCTTCCTTTTCCCTTCTTAACAATATTCTTGATTTTAACACAACAGGATTGAGGTTATTAGCAGAGACGGGCAATTTTTTTTTATATTAAGTATCAGTTTTTAAGTATTTTTGGTGTATAATGGTAAGGGAAGATTGGTGCAGAAACAACATCAACTTTATTTTTTCACTTTGTTATTTTCTGTGTTGATTGTGGTAGGTTCATTCGTTTTGTTAGGATTAGTCAACAAGAGACAGATGGGGCTTTTTTTTTCTTCCTGTATTGGAAATTTCACTCATCGGTTGGATGAAGCTATTGCTAATTGCATGGCAGTGGTACCGTAGTTGCCTAAGGTATGTGGAATATATATTATTGTGATGTTGTGTGTATGTGTGTGTGTACATACTCAAGGCATTTATTGGAGCCACAGTGAGTGCTTGGAACGACTCCTGTTGAAATTTACAGGACTACATTTCATAACAGAAGGGTCAAGCCTTTATTTTCAGTGTTTTTCAAAGATTCCTTTTGTATTCATTTATAAGTGGTAGCCATCCAAATAAAATTTATTCCCAAGCATAAGTAGAGCAAAAAAATTCAAATGAATAGGACGAAAATCTTTGAAATACAAGGAAAAGGATACATTTGTCTAAATAGGTCCGTGGAATATAGTTTACTCAGTAATTATGTCTGTTACAGCAGTTAATTTTTTTTTTAATTTACTATATTTCTTCCTCTTATACCTGAAGCTCAGTCTGGTGAAGGGAAAGTTGACTTCTGGTCCATAAATTATATGAACAGGAGTGATGAAAACGGACCATAAGTGACGAGGTTTTCCTTCTTTTCCTGGGAGTCCTACAAGTGATCCTTATCTGTGTCATGCAGAGCTTCAGAGCTGGAGATTTGGTGTGTTGTGGTTGGTCACGTGGGTAGAACATTCAGTGGCATCTGAAGAATGTCAAAGCGTGTGAAGCTCTGCAACAGTGACGTTCTTTGAAGGTGGCTCCAGTCTGAGATGGAAATGTAGAGATAGAAATAGAGAGACTTGGATATATGGAAGTATGTAGACAAGTCTAAGTGTCCATATTGATGTGTGTCTACATCTGTGTCCTTATGTCTATCTATATCATCTACATCTACTTGCAGTTATCTGTATCTATATAGATCTAGCTATATCATCTACATCTGTATTTACGTATTTTATCTGTATCTATGTCTATATTAGCGACATCTACTTCTACATCTATATCATCATCTAAATCTGCATCTATCTATATGTATCTATGTTTATATCTATGTATCTATCATCTATCTATTATCTGTCATCTATCAATCTATCGTCTCTACCATCTATCTTTTCATCTGTCACCTATCTATATTATCTATCTGTATCTATCTATGTATCCATCATCTATCTATGTATCTATCATCTATCTATCCATCCACCCATCACCTCTTTCTATCCATCTATCTATCTATCTCATCAGCATCTGCATCCCTACATCCACATCTATATCATCTACATCTACCTGTGCATCTATGTCATCGTCTACATCTGTACTTGCATCCATATATCCCTGTCTCTGTCATCTTCATCTACATCTATATCTGTGCCATGTACCATCCGTGGATGAACACTGGATGTGCTAAGGCTCTATAGTGAGATGCTGTTGCCGCCACAGGTGCAGGCTTCTAATTCTTTCCTTATGGAGTTTTTGTTTTTTCCCCACTTTGAGTCTTTCATAACAATACTTCAGGTAGTGTCAACAATGAAGATATTTCCTCTAACAAGGAATTAACTAGGACCATTCATTAATAATGGACATTGTTAACAAGTGTGTTGGGAGCAGTGCTCTTGAAACGTTGGTGTGTGTGAATGCACCTCTGTGCATGATGCATGTGTGCGTGCACTTGTTCATCATACGCTGGGGCCACAAAGAATACCTAACCTTACGGCTCCTGCATCTTACAAGATGACAGAGCATAACAGAATGGTTAACAATGCATTTAAGATGTTCGTTTGGACCTCTTGTTACAATACAGCTTCTGCTTCCACATGTCTTGGTGGGACTGTGGTCCTAGTCTTCTCCCAAGGCTGCCGAAGCTGTGTGGCAAGGGAAGCATGGCCCAGCGAATACAGCCCATAGACCAACTGTGCCCCACCCGATGTCTTTGTAAATAAAGTTTTACTGACACACGGTCACGGCATTCATTTACATTTGGTCCATGGGTGCTTTCTCGCTACAGTAGCAGGGTTCCGTATTTGCAACAGAGACCATGTGGTCTGTGAAGTCAAAATATTTGTTCTCTAGTGTTCACAGAAAAGTTTTCACGACCCCTGGATTAGAAGATTCATTTCTTTATTAAAGCAAGGGATGGACTTCCTTAGAGTACCTTCCACATCCTTTACACGTTCTCTTTTATTTTGCGAGGGCACAGAATGGAAATGGAATGTTGCAAAGAGGAAATTGTTTTAGCCGACAGATCAGCGTGGGTATATGTGCATGTACTCTCTTGCACACACGCAGACACACACACACACACACACACACACCTGTCTTTCTCTCACATCTTGGAGGAAGAATTCTATTTCCATTCTATCTCATTTTGTCTCTGTCTCTGTGCGTTTATAAGACCAGGGCATTTTATAGTATTGAACGGCTGTTGTAATAATAGAAATTTTGTGATTCTATATCTTCTGTCTCTGTATTGCATACATAGTTGATATTCTTCATGCAGTTATTCTAATATCCATAGTGTGGCTGTTTAGTTTTTCTTGACTTATTGTGATAAATGATTTTTGGTTGAAAACTCTTACTTGGTGGATCTTAATTTTTGGAATTTCTGGAGACCTAAATCGGAGAGGTATTTCTACAGCAGCAAATGTGTGATTGCTTGAGGCTAAAACAAGGGCTGCCACACACCAGTTTTTTTCTCCTGTCTCCTTTGGGTGTTCCATTTCTGTTTCATGCGGCAATCCTTTGATAAGTTCTGCCATCTTGCGCTGGTTCATGGTATAGGCTCTGAATCACACCTCTCTTAGGGGCATTTCAACTCTTAACAACCTTGCATTTTATCTTTAGTAAGTCTTGCTGATCCCCGTTCACCAAGGTTTTTCTTTGTTCGTTAGTTTTACCACTGCATTAAATCTAATCTTTTTTTTTTTTTTTGGTAACTGTTCTTGTTTCACAATCACCTGCTCTTGTTTATCACTTTGACTCTATTAAACAAACTTAAATATAATTTTGTTCCCTTGATTTAACTCTTCACTTGGATGGGGTTCTTGGCTTTTTCAAATGGATTGTTTCTTTTATGTGTTTTATTCTCAAATGCTTATTGATCCTTACATCCACATTCATCAGTTTGATTTCCACCTCTTGAATGCCTGCTTAATCAGATTAGTTGATGCTTGAGTATCCATTCGTCTGACCGAGCCTTTGTTTAGTCTGCCTGGCTAGGAGTGTGCATTTAGCTCTTGATAGGTTAAATACTGTTTTCTACGTCAGTGGGGATGGATGTTACCCTCCAGAGTCTTCATTTCTCTTAGTAGCTGCGAAGTCTTCAAGTCAGTTTTCCATGCTTGCTGTTCTCACCTGGAGACAACCACTTCCAACATTGCTGACCCATCTCACTCATCCATGGGAATGAATTTGATTGGGGATCTACGGCCCCAGATTTTCCTCATAATAGTCCGAGCCCCCACACCCAGCATCTTATTTTCTCCGTTAGAATTGCTTTGTGCTCTGGGACTTCCCGGGTGGTGCAGTGGTGAAGAATCTGCCTGCCAATGCAGGGGACATGGGTTCGAGCCCTGGTCCGGGAAGATCCCACATGCTGCAGAGCAACTAAGCCCATGCGCCACAGCTACTGAGCCTGCGCTCTAGAGCTTGTGAGCCACAGCTACTGAGCCCGCATGCCACAACTACTGAAGCCCATGTGCCTAGAACCCGTGCTTTGCAACAAGAGAAGCCACCGCAACCAAGAGTAGCCCCCATTCGCTGCAACTAGAGAAAGCCTGCGCACAGCAACGAAGACCCAACACAGCCAAAAAAAAAAAAAAAAAAAGAATTGTCTTGTGCTCTATTCCCAATAGCTGGTCCTTTACCCTTCACCTTCAGAAGTCTCTGCACTGGGTGCCTCTTCTGATGTCTGCCTTCAGTTGCTTCCTGTCTGGTGTTAGTGTTTACCCTTGTGTCTGGTCTCCTGAGAAATCCCCATACTGACTGCAGGTATTACCATACACACACATGCATGTATATATTTGTTTGTTTTAAATCATTTCTACATCTTTACTGCAAGTAGATATAAAATGTACCACATGCTGAGTTTCCCATTAGGACATCTGGGTGGAACATTTCTTCATTCCTGATCTTCCTCCTGAAATTAAGAACAAATGCATTCCTGCTTGGACAGAATCAACAGTATTTAAATATAGTTATCAGGTTTGCCTCTAATCCTAGTCATATCTTCTAGGTGGAAAATCCTTTGGGATTGTTTTACATGGATGGCTCAATAATGGTGACTACTGCAACAAAATAGCTTTAAGAAATCTTTCCACCCCTGTTAACTGAAACACTACCATACGGCAGTTCCTTGTCTCCCCCGAAATCTCTAGGTGCCCCGTGAAGGTTAAATCTTATGAGCGTTATGCGCTTCTCAGCGCATCTAAATTAATGGGGCATTCGGAGTTTTCTGCCTGACTCATCCGTGTGCATTTATTTATTGGACCACAACAACTGCTGTTGATTTGGTGTGGAGGCATAAGTCTTTACTGAAACAGGAGGGCAGGTCACCAACGTAAACACAAACCATGGGCAGATTTTATGAGGGGGAAAACAGTCTATTCCAGGCAGGTATCTTCACAGATTTAAACCAAGAGTTTCTGTCCACAGGGACTACAGTGAAATCTTTTTTTCCAAATGTTTTCTCCAAGGTTGTAGCAGTGTCCTTGTTTATATCACCCCACTCACGTGGGATGTATTTCTCCTCCTCCTGTTTTGTTGTATATGTTTCTCCTTACCGTTCTTGTTCTTGTTTCTTTGCCTTCTTAGAGGTTGTTCTATAAATAGGCTCTTTTACAAATATTCACGTCATTTAATTCATATTCTCCTTTGTAATAAAATCACTTGGGGGTCTCTATGGATTCATGCTTAATGGAGACCCAAGAGGTGGTACCCACAGCCGTGGATGTGTCTTCAGAAGGTTTGAGCTGGAGACCTTTAGGAGGACACGTGCCTTTTATGTCTACTTCTCAGTTCTGTAGTGAGGAAATCTGAGAGGTTGCCTCCTTAGATTCTGCATGAATATAAAAGTGTTATACAAAGTCAGGGACCTCTTTTTTTCTTTTAATTTTATTAAAAAAATTTTTTTTAGGGACCTCTTTTTAAAAGAAGTACTTCGTAATTGAATGGAGCAGCTCAGTCCTTGAGGCTTCTTGACAGATGGTAAAATTACCCAGAAAATCTAGTCTCTCAGTGTTGTATCCCGGATAGCCCACAGACTTAAATTGTATGATAAAAAGACCATTTTAAATGAAAAGCACATTTTGCTCGAAATATTAATGTCATCCAGAATGGAACAAGCTTTGTCCCAGCAGTCTCTTCAGATATGTTTTTTCTTGTCTTCCATGGGTGATTTGAGACTTACACTCTTAGAACTGACTGCCTCGAATTTCTGTAATGAATTTGTTCTCCCAATGAAATTTTTTCTTTTTTTTACTTGGGGAGGGTGAACTAGAAAACAGACATATATATACACACTGCTTCAGATAGAGGGAATTTTTCAACTGAATCAGGGTGTTGAGAACTAAAGAAAAGTAAGGACTGTTTTCTGTTTAAGGAATATTTTTGAAATGATTTCCAGAGTAGACTATAGAGTTGTATTCCTGACTAATTTCTTGAAATGAAGTTCTGCTGGATTTGGGGTGAGGAAGCCTTAGTGGAATAGAAGTGAGCAGAAGGGAAGTCTTCCGAAGTTGTGTCCCACCTTGATGGTTTCCACCTGTTTTCCCACGTAAGCCCAACGCTCCCTCTCTTCATGACGCAAAGTAAGGAATAGGCCTGAAATGGTAGCTTCTGTTTTCACACTCAAATTAAGATGACATTAAAAAAAATTTTATATATATATATGTAACAGATGAACAACAGGGTCCTACTGTAGAGCACAGGGAACTATATTCCATATCCTGTGATAAACCAGCATGGAAAAGAATATGAAAAAGAATACATGTATATGTATACCTGAGTCACTTTGCTGTACAGTAGAAATGAACACAACATTGCAAATCAACTCGACTTGAATAAAATAAATTTTAAAAAAATGACAGTAGAGTTGCTACAGATAGTGACTGTTCATTGGAGAAGGGATCCACCATTTATTCTGAAATGGATTAAAACCCAAGACCCAGAAATATTAGATCATGGCTCGAAACACTTAAGACTTTGAGAAGAGGGTGGAATAAATCTTTTTCCAGCCTCCAGTAAATTTCCAAGACAACTTCTTTGTATCTAATCACGTCTTATTGTATCTGCCAACATTATCTGCAACACTGTAACCCTCCTTGATAGTTTGGGGGAAAAGAACAAATTGAAAGACACACTGATAGCGCTTGTTTTTACCCTTAATTCAATCGGTTTCTGTGGAATATATATTAGTAATTCTATAAACACTTTCCAGAATTGTTGTGGTCTTGATTAACAAAGGCACCAGGTACGTATTTAAAAATGCACCTTGTCCCATGGACATTTTCAGTAATTTCGTTTCAGGATAATTGTTTGCAAAGTGTTTCAAATTACACTCTTGTAGAAAGGAGAATCAATTTCAATTTAAAGGAACGTTAAGAGTCGCAGGCTGTACCAAGACCTGGTGTTCATGTAATAAATCAAACCCATTTTCTGCTCAGAATGACTCATTTATTTTGCTCCAATCCTAATGGCTGTTTGATCACAAATAGAAATGAGTGTATAATAAGATATGCCTGCAGACGTGTTATTTTCAATTTTAGACATTTAACAGTTTTTTGTTGTTGTTGTTTAACGTTGTTTAACCAATTCCCTTCCTTAACTATCCACAAAGCTTCTCTCAGGAGCTGCCTTTAAAGGGCTCTGGGATTTTACATGAAAAGTCTGCATTTTGCAGAATTTCATGTTGCTTATCTTGACAATTTTAAAGCAGAAGGCATCTAACCCTTTCCCTACCCTCTAAAAATGTTCCAAACAATCCAGCACCTCAAATACATTATCTAGAAATTGTTGACGGGAATGATTAACGTTTGGAAGAGTAGTGCATTGCATTCAAGAGTCTCTACCATTCTCAAGACCCTTCCTTGATATGAATTACATTATTTCACCGTAAATTATCACTTAACTGTGAAAACAGAAGGCTACGGATAATATTGAGCATTAATTGGGGGGAAATGCAATCTTGTGTCTTGAAAGTAGAGCGTTTTTCTTCTGCCATAGCAAATTATGTTCTCCTAATTCTGGGCATAAGTACATTGGCACTGCATCAAAGTAAACTACACATTTTTAGCTACTATTTGAAACAAAAGGTTTTCCTGGGTGAATTTCCCAGGTGTTGTAAGATAGCGCTGAACAAAGCAACAAAGACAACAAAGACATGTTATTTATTCACCTTTCCTTGAAAGAATAAAGAGGAGAGAGCACAGTTAGAGGAGGTTGAGGTTGAGGTGTGGACACGGGAGACTCTTGTACATAGAATATGAAAAAAGTATTCTGTGAGCTGCAAGGAGTAGGGATTCAGCGGGTCAAGGAAATCACCGTAGGGGGGAGAGGGAAGCTGAAAAATTCTAGAAGCAAAACCAGCAGAGGCTGGAGTCTTGCAGCTCGGTAGCTGTCACCCTGGCCTGGCGAGGATGCCTCAAGGTGGTGGCAAGCGGGATTTTCCGCGTCGGCCCCTGGTGACCCCTCGCGGCGGTGGGGAAGTTGAAGACACACAGCGGCCGGACCTTAGCCCGCAGTTCTGTTCTTCCAGGTTCTGATGCGCCATCTCCTTCCTCCTCGAAGCAACTTCTGCTTCTGGGTCGTCGGCCTCTGAGACGCATAACGCCAAAGAGCCCTGAGTAGACACATAAGACGTTTGAAAACAGCCTTTCCCAACTTTGTCCTGGGAGGCAGATCTCATCAGTGTAATAGTCTGTAAGCGCTTAGGAAAAAACACAGCTTTACAAGGGTCTCTGTGACACCTACACACTTTTTTAGACCCTTCAGTGGGAAGGGTCATTTAGTACCACAAAGCTTATTGCTTTGGTGGTCAAGTCCATGTAGGATTTGAAGAGTAGTTTGTGGGTGTTTTACACAACAGCCTGCAAGGAGCCACGGTTTGGGGGTTTCAGGGGCTGGATTCTGCTTCTGCTGTGCCCCGTTCTGGCCGTGAGCGTGATGGCCCCGGAGAGTGTGGCTCGGATCTGTGTTCGGTGACTCCCCACGCAGTTGCAAGCTGTGCCTCTGGTGGAGCGCTTCCAGCTTTAGGGCCTTTCGGATCTTGACCCCCCGCTCGGGACTGAGCAAAACGGGGTTCTCAGCGAGTCTTCACAATGGGAGACCCCTCCAAGGGGCAGTCTTGCTTCAGGACCTGCCCTGGGCCGGCTATGCCCCAGTTAGATCAGCACGTCTGTCGGGTGCGTCTTCTGTGCCATCTTGCTTCTCCCTCTAGCGCTTTGCCTTCATAGGTACCAGACCTGTGCCATATTCTGCAGAATCTTCCTGCCCGTTTCTCCCCCAGCCTCTCACCCTTCAGAGGTGTTACCCCCACGTATCACTGGCCCTCACAACTTCACCTCAGTGTATGTCTCCCGTACTATCCAACTGATCCTTAGGCAAGTTCAACCTCATTGGACCTTCATTTTTTTCCTGTTTACATAAAATCCCGTGCCTACCTTGTAAAGCTCATTTGAGATTTAAAACAAAACCACAGTACATGGGAGATACGGTACACGCAGAAATAGTAGGAAAGTGATAACAACCTAAATAAACTCATTCATTCGTCCAGTAATGAGGATGTTGTGTTAGATGCTGAAGATTCAAAAACAAACTATCAAGTAGTCTGGGAGGAAGAGGGTGTCTCTGTGACACTGAATTTATTGGGTCTGTTTTATAATTGCTGTCACGTCTGGAGTTGGGTGTGTGAGGCAGACCAGGGGACATCTTTACATCTTCTAATTAAGGATGCCTCACAATCTCCTACTCTTTTTTCTCAGTTAGATGCTGTTTTTCATATATATTCTTCCCCAATTTTTGTTTCCCTAAATGATGGTGGAGGGTGTGTGTGTGTGTGTGTCCTTGGAGCTATATTATCTCATAAAGGCATAGATACAGTTCCTTTTTCATACAACAATTGAATTTAAAAACAATAAAACTTGGCACCTCAAAACCAAGAGAATTCTGCATCAGGTTCATTCATCTGCCCTTAAACATCATTCACTAGTCTCTCTGCCCCTGACAAACAGAACGGCACACAAAACGGGCATTAAAATGGGCTCATGCATTTGCTAATGACAAAACAATAACCTCACACAGAGCAAAATGCCCCCTCATGGAAAGCAAACGCGTACTACCTGGCCATGACCTGCTTCCAAAACCTCAGTACAAATACATGCACCTATTTGAATAATGTTAGTCACCCAATGGAGCCTGATCAAGTTTTCCAGAACTGGCACCTCTGCGGAACACTCCCCTGATGGGGACTTGTGCCCGTGAGAGAGGACCTTCTCATTTCTGAGAAAGCATCTCAATCTTGGACAATGCACAACATCTTTCAAACCACAGTGTGTACTCTTTGCATACCACCCACTTGCTGGAATCCATCTCCTGAGTGGGACTCATGACCTGACGAATAATGTAAGAGATCCTGTCCATCGAAACTTCAGTATTAGTCCTATCCATGGCAAGAAATTGGGTAAGCTTTTTATTCAGATTCAGAACGTCTCCCAATTACAGTCCCCTTTCTTTCCTTTTCTTAAATTGTTTTTAAAAATAATTTTTTTTTAATTTTTAAAAATTGTTTTTAATTTAAAATTTAAAAAATTTATTTATATATTAATTTAATTTATTTATTTGTGGCCACACCACTGGACCACCAGGGAAGTCCCATTTTTTAATTTTTTTTTTTTTTTTTACCGTCCGCTTTCATTGGGCCAACACTCCCCATCATTCTCCCCAACAGCTCCATCCACCTCCCCACCCAGCTGGGGGCTGAGCCAATGTCCTTGAATATTGAGAGCCAATTGTGGACTGTCCCAGGTGTGTGAGTCTTTGCGTGGATCTGAGGCACCCAGTGTGAACTGTGCCCGTCTCATCAGAATCTGGTTCATCTGGGAGTGCTTGTAGGAAGTTATATATTTCTGGAACAGCCCTCCCTACCCCCCCATCACAGAACGATGTATTCTCTTGGAATAGAATGCAAATATCAGGGTTTTTTTTTTGGCTGCGTTGGGTCTTTGTTGCTGCGCGTGGGCTTTCTCTAGTTGCTGAGCAGGGGCTACTCTTCGTTGCGGTGCGCGGGCTTCTCATTGCGGTGGCTTCTCTTGTTGTGGAGCACGGGCTCTAGGCAGCGGGCTTCAGTAGTTGTGGCATGTGGGCTCAGTAGTTGTAGCACGCGGGCTTCAGTAGTTCTGGTGCATGGGCTTCAGTAGTTGTGGCACGCAGGCTTCAGTAGTTGTGGCATGTGGGCTCGGTAGTTGTGGCTCACGGGCTCTAGAGCGCAGGCTCAGTAGTTGTGGCACACGGGCTTAGTTGCTCCGCGGCATGTGGGATCTTCCCAGACCAGGGCTTGAACCCGTGTCCCCTGCATTGGCAGGCAGATTCTTAACCACTGCACCACCAGGGAAGCCCACGTATCAGTATTTTTAACTAGCTCCCCAAGTGGGTGGTGGTTACTCTATTTTGAAAAACTTTTGTCAGAAGCAAATGCTCCATTTCCTATCTTTAACTAGCTAGTGTGTGTGCTCCAGGCTGCTGGTGGAAGTAGAAGAGGAGATGCACCTAAAATGAGCCTGTCTGGCGTCCCTTTTGCATCTTAGAAGTCTGCTATACTCGTGATGACCCAGGGGGCTTCTAGCTGTAGTTTTCTACTTAAAACAGTTGTTCCTCTTGTAACCCTCTGAGTAGACCACTTGTATACCTTTCACTCCCAGCTGACGCATGAAGTATGTTCCTTGACAGAGTTTAAGACTTGATACAAAGATATTTATGTGGATTTTTAAATATTATTCTCTATTACCTTCTTTGATTTGACATACACCTCCTTCACATTTTCCTTTTCTTCAAACTGCTACATTTTAAAAAGATTTGTGTTACATACTCAACTCAGGAGTTTGTTGAAAGATAGCACTGGTTTTATTTCGTTTGCAGAAAACTTTGTGGAGACAATCCCACTGACTTTCCAAAGTCTGTATTGGTCTGTATTGGTTTCTAATTTCTAGATAGATTATTAATTAAATTAAATCATCCCTGTTTTTAATGAACTTTCATGTACAAATATAAACATGCAGAAACCATAGACTTCGTATTCTTTGCTAGTTCTCGGTTTACAAGCCTGAGATGCATACCAACTTCAGAAAATATTCACCAACACCCAAGTTAAATATTGTGTTAACAAAATGTGGTTTCAGAATGATATGCTGGAAAAGCCTTTGGAAGAAATAACGTTGTTTTTTTTTTTTTTTAATTTCCAAAGATCTAGTTTTGGGTGGTTTTTTATAGCCATGTAAATACATACAGTATTGACTAGGCAACTTTTTCTTATTTTTTGAAACTGGTTTTCCCACGGATATACAGAGGAGGAAAAATAATAAAATACAACAGAGTGAGAGAGTTTACCATTCACCCCACGTAAATGCACGTCATATCCATGCTGCGGGCATAGGGTAGGGCTAAGGACTGGCAGGCAACTCTCCCTTCCATTTCTTTTGTTGACAAGGGAAATTTCTCAATTCCTGAAGTCCAGTCATTCATCATTTCCGCTCTAACACGAGGAACAAAATGCTACATAGTGCAAGAATTTGCACTATTTAAAAAAAAAAAAAAAAAAAGATTTACTGTGGTTCCCAGAGAATCGTTTTCAGGAACGGAATCCCTCATTCTTTGCTGGTTGTCTTCCATTCTCCTTCTGTCTGTTTTTCTAAGTATTCACAGGTGACAGCATTAAGCTCCTGAAAACACACACACACACACACACACACACACACACACACACACACACACACACACACACACACACACACACACACACACACACACACACACACACACACACACACACACACACACACACACACACACACACACACACACACACACACACACACACACACACACACACACACACACACACCCCCCCCCCCCCCCCCATGTGCTTACAGACCCCTGCATATATCCTGCTGTGGGTACCTGACCACTTCCTCTGTGATGCTTGTCCTTCTGGAATGACCTTCTCCACAAATTCCCCCTGGCAAGCTGTTCTGTTGGGTTTATATCTGCACCCTGGGGTGCAGAATTTGGTCCATCACCAGAGCTGGGTCAGGCACCCCCCTCCTTGGCTCTTGCATGCTGAATTCTGTGTAGTTTTATCTACTTCGTTGTTTAATTAGGTATTGTAAACCATGCAGTAACCATCCATAGCCTCACCACACCAAAGAAAAGCCCGGACGGGGACAAAAAAAAAATGAAGGGGGCTTCCCTGGTGGCGCAGTGGTTGAGAGTCTGCCTGCTGATGGAGGGGACGTGGGTTCGTGCCCCGGTCCGGGAAGATCCCACATGCCGCGGAGCGGCTGGACCCCGTGAGCCATGGCCGCTGAGCCTGCGCGTCCGGAGCCTGTGCTCCGCAACGGGAGACGCCACAACAGTGAGAGGCCCGTGTACCGAACCAAAAAAAAAAAAAATGAATGTATTCAGTGACCCGTCTCCCCAACCTGAGTTAAATGTCACTGGGAATCCTCCCTTTAGGGTTTTCTTTCTTTATTTAAATGAAGTCTGTTACATGGATATGCGTCCTTAAATGGATATGTGTTTTTAATTTTCATTGCCTTTTACAAAGAAAGGGTTGCATGCCATCTGCAGTCTTGTTGGTGCTTTCACAGGGTTGTAGGTGCACCCAAGAGGGTAATGGTTGGTTTGCTGTAGGCTCTGTCTGTGATCAGCTTTGGAAGGTCATGCTTTCCTAAGTGGGTTGACCCAAAATGCATGAGGGATGCTGAGGATTCACATCTGAACCTTCGCTTCATCTGAGCAGAGTCATTTATATTTGCCCAACTCAGGAGGGTCAAACATCACCTCAAGGCACGTGTCCCCTTCTCATGTCTGATGTAAAGATGGCGCTTCCCCATCTACGGTGGTGTTCGCTGTATCGTTTTTGTAGATTGTTCTCATCTCTTCAGTAATTTCCAGTGGATGCCTCATGACAGTGTTCTGAGACACGAGAATCCAGTATTATCCCTGCGTTTTCTCCTTCCATTCCGATGCTGCTGCTTTTCCTCTCCAAATCCAACACTGTGAGAAATTGCATTTCTAGGCTTTCTAATAAGCAAAACCTTTGATACCTAGGGACATGCCCAAGGAGGTCGTGGTACACTCTTATTTTATCCATGGTGGAAGAAGACTTGTGAATCATTTCTTTAGATATTTGAAACTAAATCTGTAAGTGCAATGGAATTTTGCTTTGTTTTGTTTCTCACAGTCTCTTTGTCAAGGTTGAGTGTTGAGCTCACTCAGCCTTAAAGAGTGAGTTGGGGGCCATTCCATTTCCACTGTTTATTCGTTTTCGGGTGTTTTTTTCCCATAAAACTAGTAGTATGATGTATTCTTGAACAGCCCACGGGAGTCTTCTGGGCCTGAAGTTTTAAACTCTGTGGGAAGACTTTTAGCTTCTGCTGCAGGGTCTTTAACACATAGGATTTTCCATCTTTTTACTTCTTAGTAAACCAGCCCTAAAATGATTCTTAAACTTTGCCTTGACATTTGTCTCATATGGCAAAATCTTTGAAGGCGTGATGGTATTCTCTTCTTTTTATAATCTGTACTTTACCTGTAGTTATGACTCCGTCTCCATTTGTAATGTTGTTATTTTGTATTTCATCTCCTTATCTCTTAGCATTGTCAGAGGTGTGCATCTTTTTCCAGTTTTGTTTTGTTTTGTTTTCTCGCAAAGAACAACTCCTGATGGTGTGGAATTTCTCAGTTGTCCCTTCCTACTCTGTATTGTTTATTTCTTCTCTTATTTATGGTATTGCTTTCCTTTTACATTCTTGGGGTTTCTGCTGTGTTTCTTATTCTCTTTATATGAACACGTACATCATCACTTTTGAGCCAGTTTATTTTTTAATTAAAAATTTTAAGAATGTAATTCCCTCCATGACCCAATTTTATATCAACATAGTATTTTGATAGGTAGTATTTCCATTATTCTTTAGTTCTAATCTTTAGAATTCTGGTGATGATGTCGTCTGTAACTCATGATTATTTACCTATGCACGTTCCTATATTTTATTAAATAGGCAAGAATTCATTATCTACCTTCTTATTAATTTATAAATTAATGTCAATCAATGTTCACATAATATGAAGTAAGGGACAGCAACTATGGGCTCTAGGATACTTTATCTTTGATCTTGGTTGAAATTTTTTATGACTTAATACATACTCAGTTATTGTAATAGTCTGTAAGTGCTTAGGAAAAAATATAGCTTTAAAATGGTCTCTGTGACACCTACACACTTTTTTAGACCCTTCAGAATCATTTAGTATCACCTGTTACGCTTATTGCTTTGGTGGTCAAGTCCATGTAGGATTTGAAGAGTAGAATGTGGGTGTTTTAAACAGGAACTCACGGCGTTGTGGGTCAGTTATACTTCAAAGACAAACAAACTCACAGAAAAAGAGTTGAGATTTATGGTTACCAGGGACAGGGGTTGGGGGTGGGGAACTGGATAAAGGCGTAGTCAGAAGGCACAAACTTCCAGCTACAAGATAAATAAGTACTAGGGATGTGATGTTCAAGGTGATGAATATACTTAGCACTGCTGTTCATTTTGTGTGAAAGTTGTTGAGAGTAAATCCTAAGAGCTCTCATCACAAGGAAAGAACTTTTTTTCTGTTTCTTTACTTTTGTGTCTATACCATGTGATGGATGTTCACTAAACGTGTTGTAATCATCATTTCATGAGGTATGTAGGTCAAATCTTTATGCTGTACACCTTAGACTGACACAGTGCTGGAACTCAATTATGTCTCAAACAACTGGATGAAAAAAGGAAAAAAAAATAAACGGTACCTTTTCAAAACTGCAGACTTCTTCGACCTCTCAGGGCAAACAGGAGGGCGTCAAGGCGTCTAGGGGGTCACATTTGGCAAATGCAGGATGGGGGCCAACACCCATGCCCTCCCCTTCCTCTTCTCATCCCCAAATGTGCAGTCATGAGACACATTCAAGCTAGAGGGGATCCGCCCACCACCTGGCTTTCTCAGCTTCTCACAAACTCCAACTTCCCCATGCTGCTGGTCGACTGAAAAAACTGCACCACCTAAAAGTTGAGGATTCTGTTTTATTCGGAGGACAAAACTGAGGACCTAAGTCCGGGAGGCAGCCTCTCAGGTAGCTCTGGGGAACAGCTCCAAAGAGGTCTGGGAGGAGCCTGGATGTATAGAAGTTTTGGCAACAAAGACCAGAATGTCAGAAGATTCCTGTTAACGAAAGAAAAACCACATATCTCAAGTTAATGGATTTAGCACTTTCTATGCATGGGGAGATGCATTGAAATCATTCCTCTGATATGCATCTTAACTCTCTGGGGTCAGGATCCTGTTTTTCTCCATCCTGAATCCCCTCAGGGCAAAAACATTGGGGCAGCTGCAGTGGCTGAGGGCTTGATGGCTGCAACATCCTCTGTTTACTGATAGGGCAGGTGACACGTTTTTCATTCACACTGCCTTTGTTTGACTCAGGAGACTGGGAGCCTCGAGAAGACAGGTGAAGGAGGAGGCCAGGGGGGCATAGAAATGAAAGCAAAAGGCAGTCTCTCCTCCTCTTCATTTAGTCCCCACAGACTTTCAGGGCTACCCCAGGCTAACCCCGCCATCAGCTTCTCCACGCACCCCATCAACACACCAGTTGCGACGGCCCCAGGCAAACGTGGGCTTGCTGTCTCTCTCTTTTCCTTCTTGTCCTTTGCGTTATCCAGGGCTTGATCTTGAGAAAGGCAGCCAGCAGCTTCAGGAGACCCCGTCTTGTTCGAACACCCACTGTTCTCTGAATATGTGATTCTGTTCTGCGGCTTCGTGCACCTTGTGTGCAGTTTATCTTCCTGGTGTGGCCACCTGCCAAAGACCCCTAAGCAGCTCCCCCAGAAAGCCCTGTTCCCCAGGGACCTAACTGGTCCCTCCTCTCTGCAGCCTCTGGGTTGATTCTGTTGCTTCGTGTACCGCATAGTATGTATTTCCATACACCATCTTCAGTTCTAGAATATAATGGCATTTATTTAATCCCTGCCATCAGAAGATGTATTCAGAGGCTTTGTGCTCTATGTTGCAGTGACAGTGAGAAGCATCTCTCAAAGGGGAAACAAAACAAAACTCAACAGAAGAAAACAAGAAGATGCCCAAATGCTCCCCCCTGCCTATTCCATGGCAGTGATTTGGGGGAAAAATGCCCACACTGATCCACAAGCATTGTATGGTCAGAATTTAGTTCGTCTGTCACGAATAGGCAGTCTGTCGCCCTGAAAATTAAAGTGATTACTTTCCAGACTTGAGAAAACAAACTCTCCCCTTGATGATGTGCCCTTTTCATTTTCTAGGGGCCGTGTGTGTAATCAGTGGGCAAAGTTATGAGGAACTTAGATTGTTTTAACCTTTTCTTTTTCGCCCTTTCTCTGACTTTTAAACATGCTTTTTCTTTTAAATATCTAAAGCCAGAAAAAGTCATCTCCTTTAGGGAAGCCTAATAGAATCCAAACAGTGTAGGAGCACGTAATCTGATGGCCTCAGAAAAAAAAAAAAATTATGAGTAAATTTATTTTAATATTTTTATAATTAAGAAAGAAGCCAAAGATTAGTGACTATAAAATCCATTCCAGATAATTATTTGCAAGCCTATAGTACGAACATATATGTAAATTATTGTGATATTTTCCAGCCTGTAGGAGGAATGCAACATTTACTATTTGAGCAGCAGTGGAACAAGATGAAGTATAGAAATGACTCAGACAAGATTGTATATGGGAACCAGTTTTTTTTTTAATTCCAAATTTGTCTTGCTTCTGGTTGGACTGTATCCTGCACGGTCCACCTCTGAAATTGGCTCAGTGATTTCAGAGTTGAACTCTCCAGAGGTAAGGTCTCCGTTGCCACTTTGACTGGAGAAGTAATTTATTCATTTTCATTTTTTCTGCATATAAATAATGTTTTTTCAGGTTTTTATTTTTATTTTATATTTGAGTATAGTTGATTTACAGTGTTGTGTTAGTTTCCGGTGTACAGCAAGGTGATTCAGTTATACATGTATCTATTCTTTTTCAAATTCTTTTCCCATTTAGGTTATTATAGAATATTGAGCAGAGTTCCCTGTGCTATACAGCAGGTCCTCGTTGATTATCTATCTTACATATAGTAGTGTGTGTCTGTTAATCCAAACTCCTAATTTATCCCTCCCCATCCTTTCCCCTTTGGTAACCGTAAGCTTGTTTTCTTTGTCTCTGAGTCTGTTTATGTTTTGTAAGTAAGTTCATTTGTATCCTTTTCTTAGATTTCACCTGTAAGTGATATCATATGTATTTGGAAAGGCTGAAAACACTAAAATATGCAGCTAAGCATCACCCAAATATTTTAAACTTGCTGGGGGTAGGGTGGGGGAGGGATGTGACATACTTATTCAGTATCCATATATTTTCTAAGTAGCGAGTAGATTGATTACAGCTTCTCAGGGAAGCTGTTTCAATTACTTGCCTCTTTTAGTAGCATGTTTCCTGTTATCTGATTAATTGCCTGACTTCTGCAGGTCATCTGGCCACTATCATCTAAATCAGTTGCAACAGATGCCTGACACCTTGACAGGGAAAGTGATGGGAGCCCTGGCAAAGCTTAATGGAAGTCACGTCCATGCGCAATTATAAAAAGAAAAAAATTAAAAGGGATTGTTGAGCCATACCCTGACGACAGAGTTATGTTGACTTGCTGTTTCCTTTCCTTTGACATACATGATCTAAAGTCCCACGATTTTCTTCAGTATTTGCAACAGTTACCTTAAAGATGTTGGAGAAAGTGCATATTCACAGGGAAACAGAAACGCCTGCGTGTCTACTCTCTCCCCGAAACACCAGAAGAGGTAGTTTGGGAATACGTGGGGTACCTTGGAGACCCTGGTTCAGGAGGAGGTCTAGACTGACAAACAGGATTGGATATGTTTCTAAAAGCTCCATAGATGTATCTGATCAGTCCCCTGAGCTCAGGAACTCTTGTCTTAGGTCTGTATTTCCCAAAATGAGATTTTCCATGAAAATCTGGTCTTGAGGTTAAATATGCTTGAGAAGCTATTTTCTTTTAACTCACCTTCCTGGAGGTTGGTCAGTTAATACCCTGAAGCCCCGGGTAGAGGGGAAATGGGAACAAATTAAGTTTGTTTGAACCAGTATTTCTCGTGGTTAATACCACAGTGCAACACCACTTGGAGAAAATCTCCTTAGGCAACCACTTCCCTGACCTGCAGACCCCAGTGGTTAGGACAAGCGTGGACCTAGAGATTGTCATACTGAGTGAAATAAGTCAGACAGAGAAAGAGAGATATTGTATGATACTGCTTACATGTGGACTCTATAAAGAACTGATACAAAAGAACTTATTCACAAAACAGAAACAGACTCACAGACTTAGAGAACAAAGTCTCCATGGCTGGGGGTGGAGAAGGGTGGAGCAAGGGATAGATTGGGAGTTTGGAATTGATATATACACACTACTGTATGTAAAACAGATAACTAATAAGGACCTACTGTAGAGCACAGGGAACTCTGCTCAGTATTATGTAACAACCTAAAAGGAAAAAGAATTTGAAAAAGAATAGATACATGTCTATGTACAACTGAATCACTTTGCTGTACAGCTGAAACTAACACACCATGGTTACTCAACTATACTCCAATATAAAATAAAAAGTTAACAAATAAAAAGAGAAGTAACAAAGAATAAACCAAAAGTGTGCACGTGCCTTCATAAAGCATGTAACACCACCGCCCCAAAGATCACAATTCTCATTGTGGGGGGTACCCGGTGTTTAACTGGGGTAGATTTCATGACAGTCACAGGAGTTAAACTTCTTCGATTTGGGTTTTCTTTGCTTTTAATTTGTGGTGGTGGTGGTTTGGTTTTTGGTTATGATACTTCCCTAAGTAGCCACTGATTTAGTGGCTTTTAGCTAGCAGGTAACTCTATTCACTCCTGATTAGTAGATGATAGAGCTTACGTCCCTGAGTTTCAAGTCCTAACTGTGGTGTTTGTTTTAGTTTTCCAGCTTTATTGAGGTATAATTGACTTTGAGTTATAACATGAATACGTTGTGAGCATCTGATACACAGACGGGTGACTGTAGTTACCAGGAGTGTATATTATACTAGGAATTTGTGATGTTTGTTGTATAAACCTTGAGATGCTTCCTGCATTGCACCCAAGTGTCAGATGTGACCCTCTGGAGACAAGGATCAGCCCATAAATACATTTTCTTCCCTCAATTCATTCCTGAATGCATCGCTCCCCAGACAAATGTAACAGTGATGAAGAACAGAGTTGATTCACAGGCAGACTGGAAAAGCTGTCTCTCTTTCTCTGATTTTTGCACAAGGGCAGTGGGATTTTGTGACGTGTGATAAAAGTCCGAAATTCCCGTGGTGATCCCGACTCAAGTTTCTTTACCGACGGTGTGTCGCTGGCCTTACTGGTTACATGGTGTGGCTTGGTTGCAAAAGGGGATTCAAAGCTTGCTGGGAAGTTCTGCTGTGACTCTTACCAAGAAAGGATGAAGGTTCCCCTACAGGCGTGGGAGGTCCAGTTCTGAGACGGAGCACAGGACATGGAAACATAAAACCCCAGGGAGCTGGTGCCTGGGATGTCTTTTGGACCCTGGGGTTTGCCTGCTGCATCTCTGTCTTAGTCTCTATCTCTTGCTTCTTTTTTCTTTGCCTTGAAATAAAACCTCTATCTACTAAGCTCCATAGAGCCCGGTTAAGTCCTCTCAAATACCCAGCGGCTGGGAGATCTTTGCAAATAGATAAACGCTTTTTGAAATTTTCATCACCTTGTCTAACTTTCACGCACAACACCTGTTCTGAAAAGAAAAACATATCTACAACTGAATCATTTTAGGGACAAGAGTTCTTCCTCGGGCTTGTGTACGCTTGTTTTATACCCCCAATTGGTCCACCTGAGTCAACACATGTTAACAGAATGCTCACTCCTACACTCTCGTCCATATTGAGCTGACAAAAGCAATTTACAGCATGGAAAGAAAATAAGATTACATTTTAGGAACACATTACATTGGTCTCGGGTAGAAAAGTGGTGGTTTTGCTGTGTAGCATACCTTGGGAATGATCTAGTTAAAGTTATCTAGGCTGACAGAAAAGTAAATTCATGTGTTCTGATTTTAATTTTATTTACATCTTTTTAAAAAAAATTTATTGACGTACAGTTGATTTACAACGTGTTTCTGTACAGCAAAGTGATTCCGTTATACATATATATACACATACGTACGTATGTATTATACATACATATGCTTTTCCATTATGCTTTATCATAGGATACTATACATAGTTCCCTGAGCTATACAGTACGACCTTGTTGTTTATCCATCCTATATGTTATAGTTTGCATCTGCTGACCCCAACCTCCCAATCCATCCCTTTCCCCACCCCTTGGCAACCACAAGTCTGTTCTCTATGTCTGTGCATCAGTTTCTGTTTAATAAAGAAGTTCATTTATATCATATTTCAGATTCCACATGTAAGTGACATCCTATGGTATTTGTCTTCCTCTGACTTTCTTCACTTAGAATGATCATCTCCAGATCCATCCATGTTGCTGCAAATGGTGCAGTAGCTTCATCCTCAATTCTGTCTACATCTTTAACCCACTCACCAGCAGTGAAGATGTCCTCCTCCTCCTCTCAGCCCAGAAGCTACCATTAATTCCTACTCATATCTTTCCTTCTCACACGCCCGAGAAGTTGAAGCTCTAAAATGTGCAGGTCGTATTGGCTACTGAACCCCACAGGATGCGATTAATGCAGGAACCGTAGACCAATAACCTCCTTGAGATTCAGTTTTGCGCGTGCCTCATTAAGGGCTCTTTATAAAGTCTCAAGAAGGTCCACATCTAGGAGGTTACTCGTGATATATAGGTATCTTCATCCTTTAAGCAGCTACTCTATACTTTGCTTCATCCTCTCACTCACCGTGTTCTTCATGTCAGAATGTATACGGAATTTCTCTGCTCTCTTAATGTACAATTCTCTGCACTCCAAGGTCAAACCCGGTTCTTTTAATGCTGGAGCAAAGCTTCTTTTCAGGCTCTTTTGAAGGCATAGTTATCAACCCTCTGATAACGTTCTGTCATGCTTGAAATTTCACATGAAACTCCTCAGAATGTTGTATTTGAAGAAGAAAAATAAAGAGTCCTTGGATTTCTTAAGAAATGGAATACTAGTGTGCAAAAATTTGACAGCTGTGAACACCCATGCATTTCACTAGATTGTTGTCCTGAGGTACTAATTTATACTTACTACATAAAAGGAAATAATATTCCATAATTGTTTAATATATAACTTTAATTTTTTCAAATGATAAGTATTATAAGTATAAAATTAAGTATAGAAAACAAAGACAGAGAGTCAAGCACCCTCTGTACTAATTTAAAAGATAACTAATATTTCCCTTTACCCTTCCAATAGGTTCCAGAAATCTCTTATTAAAAATAAAATGGGGCTTCCCTGGTGGCGCAGTGGTTAAGAGTCCGCCTGCCGATGCAGGGGACAAGGGTTCGTGCCCCGGTCTGGGAAGATCCCACATGCTGCAGAGCGGCTAGGCCCGTAAGCCATGGCGCTGAGCCTGCGCATCTGGAGCCTGTGCTCCGCAAGGGGAGAGGCCACAACAGTGAGAGGCCCGCCTACCGCAAAAAAAAAAAAAATAAATAAAATAAAATAAAATAAAATAAAATAAAATGATAAGTCAACTCTACTTCTGTTTTTTTTAATGTGAACTAAAAAATTAAAATTAAAAAAATGTTCTAAGCCTTCTAATTTATACAGAAACAAATCTAGGGAACATGTGTGGAAATGGATATTAGGGGATTAGGATCATAGTTGAAAGAACATAAAGTTGAATCAGGCCTTTGGACTTAAAAAAAAAATGTTCTAGATATGACCAGAGTCATTTTAAATTTATTAAGAAAAGTATTGTGGTTCAGAATATGGTCTAACATACTACATGTGTTCTCTTGAAACTAATGCCTCTTTGGCTATTCTGTTCTTTTTCTTTTTAATTGTAATATATTTTTAAGTTAACATTTTAGGATTAAATGCAGTGGGTAAAATTTCAGAGCAATAGCTTGTAAATTCTTTTTTGTGTGTGGGTTTTTTTTTTAGACTACTGAATTTTTTATTGTAGTATAGCTGATTTACAAGGTTATTTGGCTGTTCTTGGGTGGACAGTTCTATAGCAATTAGGACAAGTTGTTGGACATGTTGAACAAATCTCTCATATCCTTACTAATTCTGTCTCGTTTTTCTATCAGTTATTAAGAAAGAGTACTTAAATCTTAACTTGATTAAATTAATTAAACTTAAATTGTGAGTTTCTCTGGCTGTCCACGCATATCTACCATTTTTGGTCTATTGCCTTTTTGAGGAGCCTGTTATTAGGTGTATAAGTGTCTTGGTAAATAGACATCTTTGTCTTAGTAAATTGACATTTTTATTGTCAAGAAGTAACTCTTGGGACTTCCTGGTGGTGCGGCGGTTAAGAATCCACCTGCCAGTGCAGGGCACATGGGTTCGAGCCCTGGTCCAGGAAGATCCCACATGCCACGGAGCAACTAAGCCTGTGCACCGCAACTACTGGGCCTGCGCTCTAGAGCCCGTGAGCCACAACTGCTGAGCCCGCGAGCCCTAGAGCCCCTGTGCTGCAACTACTGAGCCTGTGTGCTAAAACTACTGAGGCCACAAGCCACAACTACTGAGCCCAGGTGCCACAACTACTGAGCCCACATGCCTAGAGCCCGTGCTCCGCAGCAAGAGAAGCCCGCGCACTGCAACCAAGAGTAGCCCCCACTCATCGCAACTAGAAAAGGCCTGCACACAGCAACGAAGACCCAGTGCAGCTAAAAATAAAAATAAATAATTTTTTTTTTTTAAGTAGTAACTCCTTTCTGTGATGGGAATGTAGCCACACCAAGTTGCATTTGATTAAGGTAGCACGGTATAACTTTTCTCTGTCAAGTTCCTTTTAACCTCCTTACATGTTTATATTTAAAGGGAGGTTTTTTGTTTGTTTGTTTGTTTTTGCGGTACGTGGGCCTCTCACTGTTGTGGCCTCTCCCGTTGCGGAGCACAGGCTCCGGACGCACAGGCTCAGCGGCCATGGCTCACGGGCCCAGCCGCTCCGCAGCATGTGGGATCTTCCCGGACCGGGGCACGAACCCCTGTCCCCTGCATCGGCAGGTGGACTCTCAACCACTGCGCCACCAGGGAAGCCCTAAAGGGAGTTTTAAAGAAACATTAATAGTTGTCAGCATATCATATAGTTTGGGTCTTGCCTTTTGTCCAATTTGGCAAGCTCTGTTCTTAATTAGGGATTTAAGACCATTTGCATTTAATGTTATTGTTGATATGGCAAGGTTTGAAATATCTGCTATTCGTTTTCTATATTTTGGTCTCATTTTTTTTTTGCTCTCTTTTTCCTGTTTCTCACTTGTTTTGTATTGATTGAATTTTGTTTATGATTCCATTTTTAAATTTTTATTATTATTATTATTATTTTTTTCGGTACGCGGGCCTCTCACTGTTGCGGCCTCTCCTGTTGCGGAGCACAGGCTCTGGACGTGCAGGCTCAGCGGCCATGGCTCATGGGCCCAGCCGCTCTGCGGCATGTGGGATCTTCCTGGACCAGGGCACGAACCCGTGTCCCCTGCATCAGCAGGCGGACTCTCAACCACTGTGGCACCGGGGAAGCCCTATGATTCCATTTTATTTCCTGTGTAAATTTGTTAGCTGTAACTCTTCATTTTGTTATTCTGCTGGTTGCTTTAAGATTCACAGTATGTATTATTCACATCACAATCTACATTCAAGTGACAATGTATTTCACACAGAGCTTAAGAATATTTCCAGGCTGTACTTGTGTTTCTCCCCTTCTGAACTTTGTGCTAATGTTGTCCTTCATTTTACATTTACATATGTTATAATACCCCTCAGCAGGTCATATTTGCTTAAAGAATCAATTAGTTTAAAGAGATTTACATAATAAGAAAAATATTTACCCATGTAATTATCATTTCCACATTGTTATCATATTTGTTTAAGTAATCAATTATCTTTAAAGAGATTTAAAGAATAATAAAAATTTTTACACAGTTTCAATGTAGTTACAATTTCCAGTTTCCTTTATTCCATTGTATAAATACATTCCAGAATCACACCTTTCTCTTGAAGGGTGCCCGTAACGTTTCTTGTAGTGTAGTGTGTGTTAATGAATTCTTTCTGCTTTTGTATGTCTGAAGATGTCTACATCATCTTTAATTTTCAAATATATTTTTGCTGGTGGTATGATTTTTTTTTTGAGCTTTTATTTTTTAATTTTTTACTTTTATTTTTCTTTTTAACTTGAAGTATAGTTGATGTACAATGTTGTGTTAGTTTCAGGTGTACAGCACAGTGATTCATTCATATATATATTCATATAAATACATAGTTTTTTCCATTGTAGGTTGTTACAAAATACTGAATATAGTTTCCTGTGTCATGCAGTAGGTCCTTGTTCTTTACCTATTTTATATATAGTGGTGTGTATATGTAACCCAAACTCCTAATTTATCCCTCCCCTCATTTCCCCTTTGGTAACCATAAGATTGTTTTCAAAGTGTGTGAGTCTATTTCTGTTTTGGAAATAAGTTCATTTGTATCATTTTTTTAAGATTCTACATATAAGTGATATCACATGATATTTGTCTTTCTCTGACTTCACTTAGTATGATAATCTCTAGGTCCATCCATGTTGCTTCAAATTACATTGCTTCATTCTTTTTTTACGGCTGAGTCATATTCCATTGTATATATGTAGCACATGTTCTTTATCCATTCATCTGTCGATGGATATTTAGCTTGCTTCCATGTCTTGGCTATTGTAAATAGCGCTGCTATGAACATAGGGGTTGCATGTATCTTTTCTAATCTTGATTGACTTTCTTCCCCCTCAGTTCCTTAAAGATGTTATGCCATTGCCTTCTTGCTTGCATAGTTTTTCAGAATAAATCTGCATTCATCTTTCTCTTTCCTTCATGGTATGTAAGCTAACTTTTATTTCCGGATGCTGTCAGATTTTCTCTTAATCACTACTCTACAGCAATTTTTTAATGGGGTGCTATGTAGTTTACCCAAATACTGCTTTAGCATCATCTTACGATTTTGATAAATCATAGTTTAATTCATAATTTTTGTGCTTGCATTGACTGAGTTTCTTGGAGCTTGGTATTATAAGTTTTACATCAAATATGGAACGTGATTTCTCATTATTTCTTCAAATATTTTTTGTGATTCCCTTTATCAGGAAATTCAATTACATGGATATTAAGGTGCTTAACATTTTCTCACAGAAGTTTTGTGCATTTTTAAAAGTCTGTTTTCTGTGTTTTAATTTGTAGAGTTTTTATTGTCATGTCTGCACGTTCATGAGTCATTTGTCCTCCAAAGTCTAATTTACTGTTGTTGCACTCAGTGGATTTGTCATTTCACCCAGTGTAGTTCTCATATCTAGATGTTTGATTTAGATCTTTTTATGCCTTACATATCTCTAACTTTGTGCACCTATAAAATACCGTTATAGTAACTCCTTAAAGTTACTCTCTGTATATTGTACCCTCTGGGTCATTTGTGCGTCCATGTTGATTGCTTTATTTTATTCTTTGCTATGTCAGGTGTACTTTCCAGCTGCTTCCCACGCTTGGCAATTTTTGTTTGTATGGTGGACATTGTAAAATTTACCTTGTTGGGTGTTGAATCTTTATCCTGGAAGTATTATTGAGCTTACTTCTAAGATGCATATGGGCATATCTCAAAGATATTTCAGATCCAATTCCAGACCACTGCAATAAAGCAAGTCACACAAATTTTTTGGTTTCTCAGTGCACATAAAAGTTATTTTTATACTATACTGTCATCTATTAGGTGTGCAATAGCATTATGTCTAAAAATACAACATACATACCTAAATTAAAAAACACTTTATTGTTAACAAATGCTAACCATCCTCCGACAATGCAAGTTGCTAGGAACTTTCAATTTGTGAAAAATATAATCTGTAAAATGCAGCAAAGCACAATAAAACAGGGTATCCCTGTATACATGATCAAATAGACAAAGAATGTTTACCAAGTTAGACCATATTCTGGGCCTAAAAATAAGTCGCAATCACATTTTAAAAAATCCATTCAACACAATGTATGTTTTTTAACCACAGCAGCATTAAATTATAATCAATAATCGAAACCTGTCCAGAAAATCCACAAATACTGGAAACTAAAAAACACACTTCTTTGTCATCAGTGGATCAAAATAAAAAGGGAAATGGGAAAGTACCTTGAGCAAAATGAAAAAAGTACAATTTGTTATGTGTAGAGTGACACAAAAGCAGTATTTAGCCGAAATCTATGGCTTTAAATGACTATACTGGAAAAGAATGAAGGTCTTAAGTCCATGACCTCAGCTTCCAGTTTAAGAAATTGTTAAAAAGAACAAGTTAAACCCAAAGTTGGCAGGAAAAAAGGAAATAATGTAAGGGCATTAGAAGGAAATAGTGTAGCCAAGGTACAAATAGAAAAATTAGAATAAAGAATTTTTTTTTTTTTTTGCGGTACGCGGGCCTCTCACTGCTGTGGCCTCTCCCGTTGCGGAGCACAGGCTCCGGACACGCAGGCTCAGCGGCCATGGCTCACGGGCCCAGCCGCTCCGCGGCATGTGGGATCTTCCCGGACTGGGGCACGAACCCGTGTCCCCTGCATCGGCAGGCGGACTCTCAACCACTGCGCCACCAGGGAAGCCCCCCCGCCCCATGCCTTTTTACAGTAGAATTTCACTCTCCTTCCTCCACATCAGGCTGTTGTACTGTCCTCTTTCTGACCCATCATTTCAGATGGCTTTTTCACTGGCTTGTTATTCATCTTCCTTTCTGCTACTTTGTGCTACTACATTCCCACAAGTATATACCTCATTTCTTCTCCAGACTGTCTCAGTGAACAAATGAACTCAAGGATCACCTCTTTGGGGTTATTCCCACTTTATATCAGATTCCCAGCATCTTCCCCGATATTTTGATTCACTCCAAATTTCATCCAGGGTCAAATCTCTGTATCTGCACATGACCTCATGCAACATGTATATCGTCATATTCACAGTTTCTTTATTGGTTAAAACCCCACAATATTTTCCCAGAATCAACCTTCACTCAATGCGAAAAATTATACAAATATAAATAATCCTTAGGTCCTAGCCTATTACTAATAAAGGCATCTGGCATTTTGGGTATGAACAAAAGTTCATGTAATCATTTCTACTGTGGCTAAGAACTATGTAGAATTGCATATTTTTCACTGACTGCATATCGGGATGAGTCTGTGTATAAATAAATACGTGTATACCTCTATATGCATGTATTTATTGCATGTATAGTGCAATATATGTAAATTATATACATATATTATAAACACCTAAATATATATGAGCTATATGTGCATAATATCTCTATGTGCATGTATAGCAATATATATGTAACAATAAAACAATCCCAGTACTGAATAGCAATAAACAGCTTCATCTGTAACATCTGCATTAAAAAAATTTTTTCCTAACCAAGGAAATAAATTCTCGATAATTGAAGTGAAAATGAGAACAAAACAAACACGCAGAAGGTGACTTCAATTATGTAAAATAATCCCCACCAAGTGTGTGGATAGAATATTTATCTAAGCAGAGAAGGATTCGTTTCAGACTTAAAAAGTTTATAAATGCACCGCATGTTCCTGTTTTCTTTCTCATTCCGGAAATTTGCATGGCCTTTCAGAACCTTCCTATGCGTTCTGCATTTTTATGTCTCCTTCTTTGACTTCCACTTCTCAATGAATAATCCTATTTTTACCTAGTTGGTTTGTTATTAGTGGCTTGTGAGGTTTGTTAGTGCAGGTAAGGATGCCTGCCAGAGGGCACCTGTGGGGATGTTTTTAACATTAAACCCACATTATTGTTATCAATGTGATAGCATTTAATTTATGATTTCCTAAAAAAAAAACGGGGGGGGGGGCGGTGCTTCATGCATAAAATCAGGAACGCCAAAGAGTTTCCTTTAATACACATTTTAGTTCAAAGCCTTGAGTAGATAGCTGCCATAGAAACTGAGGTCACATTGTCAGTTAGGTTTCTAATTGTTTTTACCTGCATCGGGAAGGTAGCAATGCAGTCCTATTTCACCACATTCTTGAAGTTTCCAGATAATTTTGGGGAGCAGAAGTATCCCCTGCAGGAAGGTTCTGCTAAATTTAATTTAACGGTCTTTGTGGTATCTCTTCCATGTGCTAATTTGTATTCACTCACCGCATTAAGAGCCGTTGTGTCTAGAGATTTAGAAAGAGGGGTTTACAGCAGTGGTTTGTGAATTACAACCATGTTCTCGGCTCCTAAAAGGATGCCGCAGTTTTGTCAAAGGATTTGGAAGCACGGGCTGAAATGGATACGGGGATTTCTTCCTATTTGTGGTTTTTTTATTGATACTACCTTCTTAAACAAAGTGTCTCTGTCTTTTGGGATTGTAAAATTTAACCCCAGAAATGTAGTTCATTTTTTTTAAAAAAAAAGGTCAGGGGGCAGCCTATTTCTCTTTTTCTTTCTTTGCTGGCAAAAAGGCAGTCTTTCCCTAAAGTGGGATGAGGCTAATAAAGGAGCCAAACACCACGGTCCAAAACTGTGTGTGGTGGGTTCGTGTGTATGAGGTTTGATGTGTGTGGGAGTGTGTGTCCTCTTTCCCCTACAGACATGATCTGCTGTTAGTTACATGGGGCATCACCCTATAGAGGGAATCAGCAGGTGTATTAGTTTCCTAGGGCTGCCATTATGAAGGACTGTAGACTGGGGGTCTTAAACAATAGAGACTTATTTCTCCCAGTCCTGGAGGTGAGAAATTCAAAGTTAAGGTGTCAGCAGAGCTGGTTCCTCCCGAGGCCTCTCTCGTTGGTGCGTAGACAGCCATCTCCTCCCTGTGTCCTCACGTGGTCGTCCCTCCTTGTGTGTCTGTGTCCTGATCTCCCCTTTTTATAAGGACACCTTGGATTAGGAACACCCTCATGAAAATAGGTTGTTCATTTAAACTCAATGACCTCTGTAAAGTCCCTAATTCCAAAGGTCACATCCACAGGTACTGGGGAGGTAGGACTTCAGTGTATAAATATTCATTTGTAAAAATAAATATATATTGAAGTGGTACAGTTCAACCCTTATCAGTAGGATGTAAGGAAAGACCAGATTTTCACCCTTAGGCTGTGTTGATTTAGGGAAAACAGACTGATCTTGAAACCAAGGTCCTTTTTTTTTTTTTTTTTTTTTTTTTTTTTTTTGTGGTATGTGGGCCTCTCACTGTTGTGGCCTTTCCCGTTGCGGAGCACAGGCTCCGGACGCGCAGGCTCAGCGGCCATAGCTCACGGGCCCAGCCGCTCCGCGGCACGTGGGATCCTCCCAGACCGGGGCACGAACCCGCGTCCCCTGCATCGGCAGGCGGACTCTCAACCTCTGCGCCACCAGGGAAGCCCGAAACCAAGGTCCTTTAATGATCTGGTGGACACGCGTAAAACTCTTCAGCAAATATAAGCCAAAAATAAAAAGTAAACGAAAACTCTAGCTGGTTTCCTTTGCTTTCAAGGCATGTTTGATTATCTACGTAAAGACAGTGAATAATATATCCCACACCCCGATCTACTGGGCTTCTCCCCAAAGACGCAGCAGCCCGAAGGGTCACCAAGCAGCTGGAATGTCTGCATGTCTTAGTTGTGCATGTATTCCACAGTGGCTTTTACATGTTACATTTTGCTCTAAAACACAGTCCTCTGCAGTTCCACAAATCAAGCTACTCTAAAAAGTCATCCACCCTCCCAGTTTACATTTTTTTCAGTGATAGAATGAAAATATTTCCCAGATAATTCTCCTCTGTTTCTGTAATACATGGGATCTTTGGAGGAAATCTGTGCTGCAAGAATAAGAGAGAAGACACTCAGTTCACGCCTCTGTTGTAAATGTTTGTTTGCTCCGTGCAACACGCTTTTGTGATGAGGCTGATGAGAACACGGAGGAGAAAATATTTTCAGAAAAACATCCCATGGTTATTTCGTGGATCATGTCATCTAAATCATTCCTGGTGCTCTAGGTCTGCACGGGTGGGGACCAGGGTTGTTGGGAATCGGTATAAACGCAAGAAATTCCTTTCTGAGGTCTGTACATACAGGCAGACCTCGTGGCATTGTGCTTCACAGATATTGCATTTTTAAAAAATTGAATGTCTGCGGCAACCCTGCGTCCAGCAAGTCCACTGGGGCCATTTTCCCAACAGCACTTGCTCACTTGGTGTCTCTGTGTCACATCTGGGTCATTCTCGAAATATTTCAGACCAGTAAAAAGATCACGGCTCACTGAAGGTTAAGATGGTGACTAGCACTGGCTAGTGATAAAGTATGTTTTAATTAAGGTAATTGTTGTTTTTTAGATAGTGCTATTGCACACTTAACAGATGACAGTCTAGTGTCAATATCACTTTGCACTAGGAAACCAAACACAAAATGTGTGGGACAATATTTGCTTTATTAGGGTGGTCTGGAACCAAAGCAGCAGTATCTCCGGCTCATGCCTGTATAAGCATATTTTGTAGGTTTATGGTGATAGCCCAGCTGAGCAAGTAAAATTATCAATGGTTCAGGTAAACTTTGGGTTGCCAGTTAAACAAGGAGCTGGAGATATTCGCTTTTATTTTTTAACCCCCTTGCTGTTTCTCTCACTGTCTTCTTTATTTTATTGTTACTATTTCTTTAACCAGGTGTGGGTCTGGGGTGGGGCTTCTCTGCTGTTGGGATGGATAGAACAGGCGGAATTACCCTAATACAAAAGAGTCACAAATTCTTAGTCAGGCGTTCCTCTCGGCTCCATATCCTTGGTGTCTGTCAGCACCTAACTGACGTCTTATCTCCCAGACATTTGACACTTCAGTGTAAATTCGGTGCAGATCCTTGCAGAAGGAAATTGCAGGTCTTATCACAGATGTGGCATTTCAGAAAGCCCCCAAATATGAATATTTAGGACCAAATCGAATCCCTGACAAATGTGGACCTGGCTGTGTCAAGAGCTCAAGAAACATTGTAGAAATTCAGTTTTATTTTTCAAGTGAAGGTCCCAGCGAGGCCCTTTCTTTTTAACTCTGAAATTTCAGCTCTGGTTTTAACTCCACCAAATTTCACTTTGTGGGATTTGGGGTTTTTTTTATTATTATTATTCTCAAATAACATGGACCTCCTCAAAATCCTTTTTTTAATCATTCTAAGTGAATTAAGAAAAAAACACTTCGACTGCAGCTCAGGAGCCTTAGAAACTCGAGAAGTTTTCAAGGCAGTGCAGAGCAGCTGATGTCTGCAAGGACAGCTAGCTTGTGGGTCACAGAGGGTCAAAGCTAAAGTCTCCACTTGTGTTTGTGTTTTATTCTAGTTTTTCCATGACTGCTCCCACAGTTTGCTCACAGCCAACTAATTCCACTGTTAGAACCAGCCAGGGCATTTCCTACATTTCCACACACGGCTATCTGAGAAAAGCAACTATTCTTAGATGGTACCTCATCTCCGTTCAGAATATTACAGCGGTTTTCTCCTGGCTTCTCCCTAAACCACTGTAACCGTCATAGGTTTTAAGGTTCACCAACTGCCCTCTTTTGCTACCTTTTTGGTACCTTGAGCTCAGAGAATTTGATGTTCTCCCCCCAGGAGAGAACTCAGGCTTTTTTTTTTTTTTTGCAGAATCCCATCTTAACATCCCATGTCCTGTGTGTCTGTAGGGTATATTTCTTCCCTTCTTTGGGGCACCATGAAGATGGCAGATAAGAAAGCAAGACTTCCAGCTTGGGTCAAGTTCACAACCACCGTGATTCCTTTGGTTACTCATGAAAATGGTCCTCTTTCTCTCCCTCCTCCTTCCCTTCCTCCACCACATTTTAAGGAGCTACACACCATCTCTGTCGTCTGTAGAGTGAGGGCAATGTATACTATCCCCACCTCCTTGCTTTATATGTAGGAGCCAAACTTACAAGATGCCCCAACTAACGTCCAACCTATTTTCCCAGTGGTCGGCAAACACAAAGCACTCACCACAAACCCTGACAAATAGGAAATACTTGAACAGGGAGCATCATCCTTCAATGAACCCGATAGACACAGACGGCCTCAAAGCCTGCAGGCAGAGGGAAGTCCCCCCCGCAAAATCAAAAGCCCTCCCATTCAGGAGATGCAAGATGCATAAACCTGCAGATCCGTTGTCACCAAATAGGAACTGATTCAGTCCATAGCCCGTTCTCGGTATCCATTTGCAAATACCCTTCTCCATCTTACGGATTTCTTCAGGAGTGTTTGTTTCCTGGTGAAATTGGCATCCTGCTTCCCCTCTGCCTCAATTGACAGTATTTTTTACTGGGAAATACTGTTCATTTCAATGTCCTTGCTTATCTTGCTTTTCATTCATCTTCTGGATTTAGCTGATCAAACTCTTCTATCCCCAGAACACCCTGGGCCTTGACGCTATAGAATCTGGGTGGTTATCGTTTCTATATTTTTCTCTACCACCATTGCCATGTTAAGAGTAGCCTTAACTCATACCTTGAATTTGTTCTGAAGAATTTCTAATAAGGTAAATGCTAAAAAAAGATTCTGGGTAAATGGAGTCTGGCTTAAAGAAAACGTGTGGCTAGGATGCCACTGACAGATTCTCCCTACACGCTTGGGATGGGGCCCAGCAGAGTGCTGATGAGCAAGAATTAATCTGACTCTCCTCCAAGGGGAAAAGAAAAGTTACCTTGGGGGGGAGCCTTTGACAGGCACCCTTGTAACATCCGGCAAGATACAATTACAGGTTTTTGCTCTCTGAGTAACTAGCCCTTCCCGGGAAGAGGTGGCTGTGTACTTAGGTGTCTCCTGGAGCTGTCGGAATTTTATCTTATAGAAAAGTCGATGATTAATTATCACGGTCTCTGCGAATCATTGACGCACGGCTTGCAGAGTTGATTGAAAGCCCGTGTCTGATGCAATTACCAGCCTGTCCACCAGACCTCTCAAAATAGAACCGGGAGCCCTGCAAGGGGCCGGTTAAAATATTTATACCGGCATCAATTGTGATTGCCACCGTCGACAGCACACATCCAAAGAGAAATCCGTTTTAATGTTGCTTCAAGAATTCCGTGATGGCGTTAACATAAAAAATATAGTTTTAGGGTTTGCTTCCATATCTTGGCAATTGTAAATAATGCTGCTATGAACACTGGGGTGCGTGCCTCTTTTCAAATTGAAGTGATCATACAAATTAAAATTAAACACCCGCTTTATGTTTAAATTACGTTCAGTCAAAATATACAATAGAGGCACCTAATGGCAAAAATTTAAAGCAGTTCTATGTTTAATTGGAAAGCTTATACACAGATAAGTTATGACACAGATGAAATCATTTCTGTATGCATAAGCAAAGTGTAAGGTGAGAAAGTTAAAAAATATGAAACATATGCATAGTGGCACTGAGTTGAATTTGGAGAATTTTAACTAATTTTGCAAGTCAGACTAAAATAGTAAGTATACCATCCTTTGATTCTACAAGTGTGTATATATATGATGTCAGTGTGATAATACACAGAAGGATGAAAAAAGGACCTAAGAGATGAATCTACACACACGCACACACACACGCACGCATGCACAAGCTGGACGTTAAAACTTCACCCAAAATTGCTCTTTATTTAGACAACTTTTTTTTCTATAACACTTCCAATCCATAAACTGTCAGAAATTATAGTGCCACACTTTTCAGAATTCAATCTACTAGAGAATTACAGAATATGAGGGCCTTCTTGACATCAGAATTTGCACCACTTAATGGTTTTAATCCTTGTAGAAACTCCCTTTCGATTTGAACTCATTGCATGGACACAAGTTAAAAATATCTCTTGATTTCTGGCATACTCTCATTATTGGCCCACAAATTGCTCCCTCTTTTTTCCCCTCCCCTCCACTCCCTTCCTTCCATTACCTTCAGTCTGTACCTTTTATTTTATTGCCTCGTATGGGTTGTATGTATGTATTCTTTAAGACAATATCTTAAGTTTTAAATGAAAGTGTATTGTACTCTGTAACAGGTTAGGACTCACTGTTTCATCTCAGATATTGCAACGTTTCATATATATTATGAGGCTTTGTCCTGACTGATTTCTTTCAATCGCTATATAATACTTTGTTGCGCTAAAATTTAAATAACTACAAGTTTCACTTATAATATGTACTTAGCTCCAGTTAATTACTTTTGGCCACTGTATATGTCACTGTAGGAATATACTAATACGGCCTTAGGGGGGAATTAGTGCCCCATAAGTTGAAAAGCAAATGAAGTCTTCGTGTAGTTTGGACCAAAGCGTTCTATCAGCAGCACATATAAGGGGATAAAGATCTTTTTTTTTCCTCAGAAGGTCACCTGGCTTACACTGGAGATAAGCAAGGCAATAATGACAAAAAAGATAAAAAATAAAGTTAACAGATTAAACCCAGCTTTTGAAATATAAAATCAGTGGAATATGGAGGACACAAGAGCAGTTCCCTCTCTTCGAATGTAAAGAAAAATAAGACTAATAAGAATAAAATATAAATATGATCCCGTCACCAATTTATTGTAGCTTCTGCTGCAGCAATAATAGTAAGGGGTCTCAAAAGGCACTTTCATTAGCATCAAAACTCATCAGCAATTCCTGATTACCTACCAGAAGCCAAGAACTATATCAGATGCATCACAAGTCCAGTTATCCTTTACATCTAACCAATGCACTGGGCATCCCTGTCCCTGGCACCTAGAACAGGTCTAGGCACTTGTGCGTGCTTTATATATATATATATATATTTTTTTTTTTTTTTTTTTTTTTTAACACGAGAAATGCTTACTATCTATTAGGAAGTGGAGTCATCTTTTTCATGGAATACAGGCACACTTCTTTCCACTGTGCTTCACAGATATTGGGCTTTTCACAAATTGAGTGTTTGTGGCAACCCTGCCCTGAGGAAGTCTCTCTGCTCTATTTTTCCAACAGCAATTGCTTACTTGGTGACTCTGGGTCACACTTTGGTCATTCTCACGATATTTCAGACTTTTGCATTATGATTATTTTTGTTATGGTATCTGTGATCGGTGAGCTTCGACGCTAATACTACAACTGGCTAAAGGCTCAGAGGATCGTGAGCATTTTTTAGAATAAAGTATGAATGAAGATATGTACATTGTTTTTGAAGACAATGCTGTTGCACACTAAATAGACTACAGTCCAGTGGAAACATAACTTTGATATGCACTGGGAAACCAAAAAGTTTGCGGGACTTGATGCATCAGCAATACTCCCTTTATCGTGTGATCTGGAACCGAACCCGCAGTATCTCCAAGGTGCGCTTGTAATAACATTAGTATGCCTTCCATCACTGGATAAACTTAACTGAGAAGACAGTCATTCGTCAACATGTTTAATAGTATTAATTCCCTCTTCGTGGCTTCCTTCCTGGAGGACATATGTCTCTTTGGTGCAGAAAATGAGATCAACTATGTAAAAGATGAATGGAGTCGGCGCGGTCGATGAACGCACAGTATGGCTCTAGAGAGTAAAGATGGAAGAATGTAGCACTTGCCTCTTCGTAAAGGTCGTTTTCCAGATTTCCCATATGAACATGCATCATTTTATTGATGGACAAATATGAGCAGTATTGAAAAAATCACTTCTGTGGACCCAGGATGTATAAAATAATAGCCCCTGTGGTGGGTGTGGCCTGTAGGATTAAAGGGAAGCTGGTCGCATATATGTGCACAATATGAGTCCAGAATCTCCGTATGGCAAAAGTAATTCTAAAAAAAGTCAGCTCCCCAGGGACTCAACTGTTGGGGCCACGCAATACATAGACTGTTACAGTTGACATGCAAGAGAGGACAGTTGACAGGCAGTACCTAGAATAGGACAGTTGACATGATTTCCTTTACTCTTAATTCAATTACAAGCCCATTGGACACGACTAGATGATGAATATTTGCTAATTAAATCTACTCCAATTTTTTAGATTAGAATTTTAGCTGTTGAGGTCAGTGACCAAAACTTGCTTCTATTTCTCTTCTGGAGACTTACCATCTACAAGGCACTTGAAAGTTATTTACTAACAGTAAATAGCAAGTAATAAAGAGAAAAGGCACAATGGCTGGAATTGGTGGCATTTAAATCCCTTAAAAACGTTAGCATCCATCATTGAGTGCCTACAGTATTGTCGACACCACGCTAAGGATTTTCCGTTCATTGGTTCATGAAATCATGACAATGACATAGTGAACAGATGCTTCTTATGCCCATTTTCCTTATCAGAGAAAGAACGTCCAGAGAGATTATGGCACTTCGCTTAGGATGGTATATAATGGAGCCTTGATTGGGATGGAGGGTCCCACAGCTTTGCCTTTGATCACAGTCAGAGCCGAATCCTGGCGAGGTGTGACTCAGTGCCTTTATGGGCATGCAAATCCTTCCTAGCACCTGTCCCTCTTGTGTTTATGACTCTGGGGTGGGTGTAAAGAGAGCATGATGTGTTTCCTCCAAAGGACTGTACGTCAAGATTTGCTGGGAGAGGCAGTGTGACTTGCGAACAGTAGGCATCCCCATATCGCTTGGATTGACGGTGGCCTCCATAGGAAGCTACCGGTGTCTGGATGGACATGTCTGGACTCATGCTGACCTCTGCTCCCGTGTAACTGTCCCTCAAAGACATCCATACCCTAATCTCTGATACCCGTGAGCACGTCAGCCTATGTGGCAAAGCAGCTTGGAAGACATGATTAAGTTAAGGGTCTTGAGATGACTAGATGATCTTGGGTTGTCTCCGTGGACCACTGTTATCACAAGCCTTCTTGTAAGAGGGTCAGAAGAATGTCAAGGCAGTGGGAAGGAGATGTGGTGGAAGCAGAGATGGGAGTGATGTGTTTTGAAGATGGAGGACGTAACCGCTATAAATATGGCTTCTAGAAGCTAGAAAGGGCAAGGAACAGGTCCTCCCCTTAGAATCTCCAGAAGGAGCCATCCCTGCCAGACACCTTGAAGTTACCCCTTCAAGACTCATCTTCGACGTCTACCCTCCAGAACTGTAAAAGGATACATGTGTGTTCTTTTAAGCCACCAAGGCTGTGGCGGTTTGTTCCAGCAGCAGCAAGAACCTCATACACCCTCACACCATGGCCACCCTGGTTCATGGTGGAGGAATTTGGCAATTATTTTTTACATTACTCAGTCGGACAGTCATCCATCTTAGGGAGGCACGTCAGGGTCTACCATCCCTCCCAGAAGGACTAGATGAGAAATATTCCTAATTTTTTCAAATCAGCATATCCAGCAGTCAAAGACAACTCCAATGCAAGTCAGGATGCTTAGGATCTTGAAAGTCTTGTGATTCTATACTTTATAGATGAGGAAAGCAAAACACAGTGAGTTATAAGTTGGAGACGTCATTTCAGCCAGTTTCCATCCAATATTGATACATGTGACTAAAGGGTAACAGGCAGCCCTTATATTTTGTGAGGATTGAGAGGATTTTCCTTCTTCTCTGTCAACTGTCTCTCCCTTTAAAGCACGAGTGTGGAGGGCTATGAAGGATGATGCTAATCCAGTGGCTCTCAAACTTGAGGGATCGTCAGAGCCACCTGGAGGGACGTGAAAACATAGACTGCTGCCCCCATATCCGAGATTCTGATCATGTAGGTCTGAGGTGGGACCTGAGAATTCAAAACTCCAAGAATTCTCAGAGTGTCATGATGCTTCTGGTCTCGGGAAGATACCTTGAGAATTACTGTTTTAGTCTACTTGAATAATCCAGTGCAGCGACTCTCAACGTGGAATATTTTAGCCCCCATTAGACACATGTCAATGTCTGGAGACATCCCAGGTGTCACATCTTTGGGGGAAAGGTCGGGTGCTTCTGGCATCTAGTAGGTGGAGACCAGGGATGCTGCAAAACTTCCTGTACTGCACAGCACAGCCCCACCCTGAGGAATGGTCTGGTCCAGAATGTCAATGGCTTTGTTTTGTGTTAGAGAGCCCATGTGACATAAATTGAGATCCTCACATGCTATAGTTTTGTGTGTCCTTGGGCAATTTACCGAGTGTCTCTAGGCCTTAATTTGTCAACAAACAAAAAAGAAAATGTTAATAAAGTTATAAAAACGATGAGATAATGCAACAATCTAGCAGATTGTAAAGTCACAATGAAAATGTACTGATATAAAATGTAGCTCTTCACTTTGATGATATATCTTTTCCTGGTCAGGAAAGGCGTGTATTCAGAATCACAGTGGGCTGTGAGGGTGGGATTGTGGCTGACCAATCTCCTGTGACATCAAAGTAATCACCCTTCCGAAATGATTATTCACCCATCCTGGAAAGAGAAATTTTCAGAATTCAGAGAACAGCTTGTCTTCTTCTTTATCCCCCCAATGAAACTTTCTTCTCCTCATACTGAGAAGTATTCAGAACTAAGTAACCAGAATTAAGATCAGACTTCCAGAAATGAGCTCTGTTTTCCATTTAGCCAACTCAGCACAGCCTGACTTATGTGTAACCCTCTACTGTATGAATTAATTTGCAAATGAGCCCACCAGGATAAAGAGGAAAGATGCAGAAGTCTTTTACAAAAGTCTGCTTTGGTTTTACACAGGAAAATATTAACCTTTGTGAAGCATCTCAAAGCATTATTAAAGAGGGTGTATGTGTGATTTAAAAGCCTTTATTTAAACAAACAAAAAAACCTCTTGATATTACAAAATGTATGTTTTTTTCCAAATGGTATCCTCCAAAATCATGATCTCCAGGGCCTGCTGTTTTGATATTTAATACATGAGATATGTCAGAGGGAAGGTTGAGGAAGAAGAATGTCTATCAAAATTACAAATAATTTAGAGCCACTCTACTGGGGAACATTTCAAAGAGAGAAGAAGAAAGGGTGAGAGGCTTCAGCTTGGCTCTGGCATTCCTCTCTGCTCCCGAGTCTTTTTTCTTTTTAATTTTTATTGGAGAATAGTTGATTTATGATGCTGTGTTTCTGCTGTACAGCAAAGTGATTCAGTTATGCATATACATATATCCACTCTTTTTTAGATTCTTTTCCCATATAGGTCATTACAGAGTATAGAGTTCCCTGTGCTATACAGTAGGTCTTCGTTAGTCATCTGTTTTATACATAGTAGTGTGTATAGGTTGATCCCAATCTCCCAATTCATCCCATACCCTTTTTCCCCCTGAAGACCATAAGTTTGTTTTCTACATCTGTGAGTCTATTTCTGTTTCATAGATAAGTTCATTTGTATCATATTTTAGATTCCACATATAAGCGATATCATATGATATTTGTCTTTCTCTGTCTGACTTACTTAGTATAATCTCTAGTTGCATCCATGTTGCTGCAGATGGCATTATTTCATTCTTTGTGTGGCTGAGTAATATTCCATCATATATTTGTACCACATCTTTATCCATTCATCTGTCGATGGACATTTAGGTTGTTTCCGTGTCCTGACTATTGTAACTAGTGCTGCTATGAACATAGGGGGTGCATGTATCTTTTCAAATTATGGTTTTCTCTGGATATATGCCCAGGAGTTGGATTGCTGGATCACATGGTAGCTCTATTTTTAGTTTTGTAAGGAACCTCCATACTGTTCTCCATGGTGGCTGCACCAATTTACATTGCCACCAACTCCTGGATCTTAATTGCTGGTGGACGCTTCTACAAATGAGCACCCTGGCGGCTGCCTGTCCAGAGCTTTGTGGACAGAGTATACAGGCTTTATTTTTGCGTAAGAGCCCTCAAATGCAACTTTTGTAAACAGAGGAAACAACGTGTAGGGCCAAGAAGCTGGTCCTGCCTGCTAAGGGGTGCACCTTATTCTAAGCGCTCGTGTCTCTGTCATGTTGAGGAAAGGTGACCAAGCTGGGCTCCTGCAGAGACCTGCCTGCTGGGTGTGGGGAAGGGGCACTGCATCTGCTATGAATTCAGATGACTGGATCATAGTCGGTCTCTTTCTGAGGCAGGTGTGGGCTCTTAAAAAGCCTGTTGGGTTTCATCGCTATTATGGAATATGGCAGGGACAGGGGCCCTAGGAAGTGATTATTCCGAAACTTCTGCACTTGTTGTGTGTGTGTGTGTGTGTGTGTTTATTTTTATTTTTTATTTTTTTTAATAAGCTCCACTTTTGAATGGGTACCGCTAAGGACGGGGCGTTGATTGCTTAGATTTCTGGAAAAGTGTACTGAACTTCACTGGGACATTTTGTGTTTCCCCGAGAGCTGTTTTCTCTCCTCTCCTGACTCTGGAAGCAATATTACCACAGTTACGGGGAATGTCCTCTGCAACCAACTTTTTCCGGGTTATCCTTCTACTTAGATGAAGTACCTTTTACAACTTGTCACGTGGACGTATCCCGTGAGGCATAGAATCATGCCATCCATCTCGTTTTCACACTTTTCATGAAGAATAAAACACTCGCCTTGATGATGAAAACCAAAGCAGACCTCATGCTCTTGATGTTTCATTTTTCTCTACCTGGTCCAGACCCTCTCCTACTTTTCTCAGCTAACGGGAAACGGGTGCGGAGCAAATGATCCTACTTTCCAACGGGTTCTCCAATCCGCTGACAGTGGTCCGGTAGCCTCCTGAAATGACTGAAACTGTTTTAGCCCCAATTTTTGTAAAGAAAAAAAGAAAGATCTTCTTTGCCACACCGAATGGGTTATTTTCACTCCTTATCTGTCATTCTGTGACTGGACACATTGGGAATGTTCAGCCACACCTTTTCTTGAAAGTCTACTCGTTAATCCTTCCTAACTTGACCTGTCGCCTACATTTTCCATGTCCTGACCCAGTTGTGCACAGTATTATATGAGAATTCCTCTTGTTCAAAAAAAAAAAAAATCCCCAACTCAATTTATTGTTCTACTCACTGTATTGTGTGGAATTACCTCTCGACTCTTTAGTTTGAACGACTGCATTTTCCCTCTCTTTACACACACATACATACACATACATATACAAGCTTCTCTGTTCCCTCTCAGAGATGTTGGGAATATCTTCTGGTCATTTCTTTTTTTTTTTTTTTAATTTATTTTTGGCTGTGTTGGGTCTTTGTTGCTGTGCGCGGGCTTTCTCTAGTTGTGGCGATTGGGGTCTGCTCTTCATTGCAGTGCGCGGGCTTCTCATTGCGGTGGCTTCTCTTGTTGCGGAGCATGGGCTCTAGGCGCACGGGCTTCAGTAGTTGTGGCGCACGGGCTCAGTAGTTGTGGCTCATGGGCTCTAGAGTGCAGTGAAGAGTAGCCCCCGCTCGCTGCAACTAGAGAAAGCCCACATGCAGCAACGAGGACCCAACGCAGCCAAAACTAAATAAATAAAGCAAATAAATTTATTTTTTTAAAAAAAGACCTTTCCTTCACCAGCATTGTTTAGGATAAGGTGCAAGCTCATTGGCATGACCTGAAAGACCCTCCGTAAATCTGCTCCCTGCCTGCCCACCCTCTAGCTGAACTGAATTACCATGCCCATCTCATTCCCTTCATTCATCAAACACTTACCATGCACCAGATGTTTGCCAGAACGGGTATTAGATGCCAGGTTTCATAGGTTGTGCCCATGATACAGGACTCCACACTGAATGTTGGCTCCATATAAGTTTCCTGAATGAAATGTTGGACTTGGAAGAGTAGATTCTCACGGAGAAGGCATCTATTTCTCTTCATGGACATGGTGAAAGATAGATGGGTCACCACTGGTGACCAAGGTATAAGGATATAGTTTCTTGACTTGCTGTTGTTCCATGCTTTCCGAATTATCTTGACTATGACTTTGGTTATTATGAGAGTAAGCCCTGAAGTCAAGCACTGCTCTCTGTTCTCTTGGTTCTTAGATTTATTGTTGTATAATAATAAATGCACCATGCATGGGGGTGATCACTTGCTGTGATCTGAGTGTTTGTGTGTCTCCACCCTCCACTCCCAGGATTCATATGTTGAAATCTGAACGCCCATGGGATGGTGTTAGGAGATGGTGCCTTTGGGAGGTGAGGAGGTTATGAGGGTGGAGCCCCCATGAATGGGATTAGTGCCCTTATAACAGAGACCCCAGGGAGCTTCCTTGCTGTGAAGACACAGCAAAATGTCTGAAACTCAGAAGACCATACTGGCACCCTGATTTGGAATTCCACCTCCCAAAACTGTGAGAACTAAATGTTTGTTCCCTGTAAGCCACCCAGTCTGGGGTACTCTGTTATAACCCCCTGAAGGGACTAAGATATCATGTGATCTAACAGCTCGTGGCATAGTGAGAGGTGAGAACTGAGGCAAAGAAAGTTGAATGAACAAGCCCAGTATCACACACAGATGTGCAAATCAAGATGTACAGCTTCCTGCACTTTAAATTGCAGTAGGAGGATAGATCTCGTGTTACGTGTTCTTACCCCCCAAAAAAAGAACACAGTAAAATTTTTAGAGGTGATAGATGTGTTTAATGTTCTGATTATAGTGGTGGTATCAGAAGTGTATGCATCGCTCCAAACTCATCAAGATGTCTGCATTGTGTGTGCAAATTTTTTTATCAATTATAAACCAATAAAGCTTAAAATAAGATAGAGGAATAGATAGATGATAGATAGATAGACCCAAAATATTCTAGTCTAGGTTGCTAATTCATTCACTTACTCATGTATTTTTTTCTATGCTCATTTCTGTTGGCCCAAACGGGATCAGTACTAATACAAGGGCTGTGTAATCAAGACATGGAAGAAATGGAGAAAATGGTCCAACAGAAATTGGTGGGCAGTTTTCTCCATATCTTAAAGCTCCAGATCATGGGTTTTCAGTGTAAATATCCAGGAGGAAACAAGAGCAGCCTTTGTAAGTCAAGAAAGCAGCCCGTAGCGAGATGCAGATGAGGTGGCATCTGTAGGTCTTTCCATCTTTCTTTTTCAATGAGAGCAGATGCCCTCTGGCGCTTGGTATGAGATGCCCACAGACAGACGAAACCTTCAGGAAGCTCATCACAGAGAAATTCACCTTGAATCATCACAGGGCACCCGAGAAATATTATGTCTCCTCCTAACATGATATGACCTTTCAGCCACACGGATTTATTTTATTGAGAAAAAAGTTTAAGGCAAAAATCATATCTGAATCACATTAAGGGCCAGAGGGAAAGCTCTCAAAATTACACAGATTTTTTTTTCTTCTTTTCACAGTCAAAAGAAAAATTGAAATGTGGATTATGCACTCAGTAATTTCAACTTCCAGAGTTCCATTCTTCTGGAACACTTTATCTGTCTATCTTTCAATCCATCCATCCATCCACCCACCCACTTATCATCTACCTATCATCTGTGTATATACATGTCTGTCTTATCCATTCATCCGTCATTCCATCATTCTATCATCTATATCTATCTATCGATCTATCATCTATCATCTACCTACCTTTCTATTTATCATCTATGCATCTATCTATCATTTGTCTATCATCTACCTGTGTATCATCTATTTATCGATCCATTCATCCATCATTCTGTATCTATTCATCTGTCTTTCTATCTGTAGCGATATTTATTTTATTTTAAGCTAATTGAGACACAAAAAATGAATACATTTAATGCATACCCCTGATTCCATCATCATAATCCAAACACTAAACATATCTATCACCTCCAAAAAACTGTACTGTGTTCTCGAGTCAGAGTTCAGTTCTTCTAGGACACTGCGTCGGGGTCTCACAGCCTCCAGAGTTCTCCACAGGGAGATGCAACGCACCACTTTGTGCTTCTGAGAACACAAGCCATCACCACCATCCCCTGCCTCCCTTTCCTCCTCCCACTCTGTACCAAAAACGTCTCACGTTAAGCTGTGACTTGCTTTTCTGTAGTGATTACCGTTCCCCATGCCCTCTCCAGAGCTTTGAAGATCCCCCGGTATTCGTGGTCAGCTAAAGATGAAAGGAGCCAACAAGTCAGCCTCTGCGCTGTCAAGCGCCAAGTTTGGAGAAACCACTTTAGAAATCCAAGAGGTCCCACTGTGTGTCGGTGGAGTCACCCCACACCCCATCAGTAGATGCTCCGTTTCCCATACAGCCTCACGCTCCATTCATACAGGCGCTAGATGTAAAGGACACAGAGAGGGCAGGATATAGGATATACTTGCACTTGGCCTCATCGTCAGGGGCTGGCATGTGTTCAGAAGGCACGTGTGCCCCGACCCACATTCTACAATGCAGAGTTGAACACAGCACCACCAACATGTAAGGGATTACGTTTCTCCTTGTTGAGAACATTTCTACCACACCTGCCTAGCTGACACATTTACACCATCAGGGGCACATCTGTCAATGCGAACATACTGTGATTTTTATATGTTATTATTCATGGCCATCACTTTTGTTAACTGTCAGGTCCTTCATGATGGGTAGGTGTAATGCATCTTGCCAAGTCATCATACTCTTTACATCTTGGAAAATGTTACGTAATTACTAATGTCTAATTTTTTATTAAAATCACACATACACACTTGGAATGTTGCGATAAAGCTGTACATCTGACTTGTGTGATCATATTTCATGGGGATAGGGGGGAGGCGTCCCAGCAGTGTTTATTCATTTACTGTGACTTATTCTGGTGTACACAACTGGCAGCGGCAAAGATACATCATTTCCAGATACTTTGTTATACTTTTTCTTACTTTGTAATGTTCTTCCAGATACTTTGTTATACTTTTTCTTACTTTGTAATGTTCTTTTGGAATTGATCTTCCTTTTGGAACCTCTGTTGCTAAGTAAGCTTTAGGGAGTAAAATCGTGCTTAAAGGTTGACAGCCAGGAGGTGGGAAGCAGAACACAGCAAAAAGAAAGTGGGATGGGTGGTTTTCACAGGTATAACATTTTAATCACCTTTCTTTTTTTTTTCAATATTTTAATCTTATTGGAGTGTAGTTGATTTACAAGTTTCAAGTGTACAGCAAAGTCTTTCGGTGGTACATATACATAGATTCGTTCTTTTTTAGATGCTTTTCTCATACAGCTTATCACAGAATATTGAGTAGAGTTCCCTGCGCTCTACAGTTGCTCCTTGTTGATGATGTATCTTACATATAGTAGTGTGTGTATGTTAATCCCAAACTCCTCATTTATTCCTCCCCCCACCCTTCCCCTTTGGTAAACATAAGTTCCTTCCCTAAGTCTGTAAGTCTGTTTCTGTTTTGTAAATAAGTTCATTTGTATCATATTTTAAATTCCACAAATAAGTGATATCATATGATATTTGTCTTTGGCTGGCTTGCTTCAGATAGTATGACAATCTCTAGGTCCATCCATGTTGCTGCAAATGGCATGATTTCATTATTTTTTATGGCTGAGAAATATTCCATTGTATATACGTACCACATCTTCTTTATCCATTCCTCTGTTGATGGACTTTTAAATTGCTTCCATGTCTTGGCTGTTGTAAATGGTTTTGCAGTGAACATGAGGGTGCGTGTATCCTTTTGGATTATGATTGTCTCCGGATATAGGCCTAGGAGTGGGATTGCTGGGTCACATGGTAGTTCTATTTTTAGTTTTTGAAGGAACCTCCGTCCTGTTCTCCGTAGTGGCTGCACCAATTTACATTCCCACCAACAGTGTAGGAAGGTTCCCTTTTCTCCACACCCTCTCCAGCATTTATTGTTTGTAGATTTTTTGATGATGGCCATTCTGACCAGTGTGAGGTGATACCTCACTGTAGTTTTGATTTGCATTTCTCTGATAACTAATGATGCTGAGCAACATTTCATGTGCTTTTTGGCCATCTGTACGTCTTCTTTGGAGAAATATCTATTTAGGTCTTCTGCCCTTTTTTGGATTGGGTTGTTTTTTGATTTAATCACACTTCTTTCCTGGGGGGAATCAGGACTGTCCTTCAGGCAGCAGAGATGCAGGGTGAGATGGTCTACACCATCATATTTTGCGTGTACCTTGCAATGCTTGTGACCACTCTTATGCTGAAATCAAGGTGGCACAGAAGAATCCAAGGTGACAAATGTAGAACATGAGTTGCTGCAGAAGCAGAGATGACCCATTTCCTACAAATGCAAGTGACAGGGGTACCTATTCATTTCATTTAACAAGATATTCAGAGGTTCATTGTTCCTGATTTGCTGTAGTTGCTCTGAGATAGCTTCAGGGATTTTTTTTTGCCGGGGGGGAGAATATAATTATATTTATTTTAATTTTTTTTCAGTTTTATTGAGATATAATTGACATACAGCACCGTGCAACTGTAAGGTGCACAGCATAATGATCTGATTTACATCCGTCATGAAATCATGACCACAGTAACTTTAGTGACCATCCATCATCTCATGGAGACACAACATAAAAGAACTTGAAAAAAAACTTCTTCCTTCTGTAAATCTTAGGATGTTACTCTCAACTTTGATTTATAAGGTACGATAGTGTTAATTACCTTTATCAGATTGTACCTTACATCCTTAGTAATTATTTGTCTTCTAACTGGAAGTTTGTACCTTTTGACCACCTTCATGCAATTCCCTCTCCCCAGCTCCCTGCTCTGGTAAGAGATCACAAATTTGATCTCTTTTTCTATGAATTTGTTCATTTTTTAAAAATTTTTATTGGAGTATGGTTGTTTACAATGTTGTGTTAGCCTCCCCCGCACAACAAAATGAATCAGCTGTACACATACAGATATCCCATCCCTTTTGGACTTCCCTCGCATTTAGGTTACCTTTAGGTTACCACATGTTGATTTGTTTTTGAAGTATAATTGACCTACAACACTATGTTAGTTCCTTTAGCCCACCTGGTCTTAGGTCTATGATGTTCTGTTCACAAAACAGCTGTCAAATATCCCCTGCACACAGCCTTGCAAATCTGCATCCCAGTCTGTAACGAAACGTTGCATTCCATTTTATTCAGAGGGCACTCCTGACAGCTTTGAAGCTTCATGCCTTCCTTGTCCCTTTCTGTTCATCATCAGGGAAAACTAATTTTAAAAAAAAGCTCGGTGCTCTTTCCTTGTATGCCAGCAGGAAGTTTGCCTCAGCACCAAGACTGAACCCAATAAAAACCCCACTCTCGTCTTCTTTCTCTGTTCTGTCTAGATATTTTTGGATGAGCTAGAAAGCGTCCTGCTTGGCCCTCCCCAAAAAGTCTCACTATGTGAGCCATAAACTTTTCATACCCTTGTGTGTGTTTGTGTGTGTGTGTGTGTGTGTGTGCAGGCGTCAGTCTCAAAAACCAAACCAAATTGGGGGGTGAAGCTCCACCCCCCCAGCTCTGAGGGGTGACCACACCAAGGACATTACCTTTGTCAATGCAAAGAGCCACATTCTTCCAAAGTGCTGCTGCCGTCCAACTTTCTTCTATGTCTCTGAAAAGAAGTACACAACCAAAGGGACAGTGAAAGTCTGTTGTCTGACCAACATGAATGAACCTTACGCTGTGTCGTTCAAACAGTATCTGCCGTGGAAAAATTTTAAAAGGAGAAAGAGATGCCCATTAGCTGGACAGCTGTAAGCATCTGTGCCTAGCCAAATGCCATCATGCCCATGGAGAGAAATTTATCCAAACACCTATGTGTGTTCAGCAGTTTTCCCTTCCTCCTGTTCCAGTCCTTGGCCAGCAGTGAACAGCATTTTTAAATTTTACATTATGAAGATAAAAACAAATAAGCTACCAGTACACATGCTCTATGAAAATAGGCTGCAAGGAATCATGCGTATCTTAAACCCAGGCATGAGCTGCTTATGTATGTTGATGAGTTTTTTAAGGACCTAGGATATTATAGAAAGCACAAGGAGAAACATCCAAATAATTGTGGCTAGGAGAAACTTGAGCTGTTTGTAATGGTGTGGAAAATTAATAAGAAGGAGATAACAACAGCTTTTTAAAATAGAATACTTCATTTAAAAATTCCTTAATTTATGGATAAATAACCATGTTTAATGTAGTCAGTGTTTTTCAGCATGCAATTATTTGCGGAAGAGCCATAAAAATTCTCTAATCTTGCATATACCCAAATGGCTTCATGTGATTTCTGAACAACCAAAGGACTAATTCGTAAAATAAAACAGAATCTTTTTAAAAAACGGCGCCCGAGGTTGTCATCGAAATCTGTCATAATATTTTAAGCCTGTTAAAAGCAATCTCCAGCAGAATGTTCATCAGTATTGAGAAGAAAATGAGTGTGGCCAGGTTTTATAAAATAGAGTTTAAAACATTTTCTTCGTTGTTTGAATTTAAGCTTGAACTAATGCAGAGTTTAACGGAGAAATATTATCTGAGACAGGAGAATTCTGAGATACACCTACAGCTGTAAGGGTGGCATGCACACACTAAAGAAGCCCACAGTCTGGCCCTGTTTGGCTGGTCCATCACTCACGAGCCTTACAGGGTTCAGAGTTTAATAAATGTTTACGTGTAGTGCCTGCAAGGTTCCACAGTGAGTCATTTGTTTGGGAGAAAATAAAAGCATTTGTTTCTGCAAAACAATATTAATAATAAGTTTCCCAAACAAGGGCACCAAAAACTTATCTAGCCTTCCCCAGGAAATATTAAATCCTGAACCCCTTGAATTTACAAGAAGAGAATATACCATCCTGATAGTCATAGCTAAACAAAATAGATTAAGCATTTAGGGTTTTGGGTTTTTTTTCTTTTTAAAAATTATTTATTTTGGGCTGTGTTGGGTCTTTGTTGCTGCGTGCAGGCTTTCTCTAGTTGTGGCGAGCGGGGGCTACTCTTAATTGCGGTGTGCGGGCTTCTCATTGCAGTGGCTTCTCTTGTTGCGGAGCACAGGCTCTAGGTGCACGGGCTTCAGTAGTTGTGGCACGTGGGCTCAGCAGTTGTGGCTCGCGGGCTCTAGAGCACAGGCTCAGTAGTTGTGACGCACGTGCTTAGTTGCTCTGCGGCATGTGGGATCTTCCCGGACCAGGGCATGAACCCGTGTCCCCTGCATTGGCAGGCGGACCCTCAACCACTGCACCACCAGGGAAGTTCCTGAGCATTTAGTTTTAAAAAATAACATTTTAAAAATTCTGTTACATGTTAGCACGTAAAAGGAATCCGTTTGATTTTGAGGATGAGGAAGTGTTGGATGTAGCACTTTGTGGGCATTCTGCAGACGTACCCTGGGACCTTTGAAGGCTTTGTTGCATTCGATTTCTTAAGGGGGCGGCCAGAATTGTGGGTTGACCAGAAGGAGAGCATATGGGCAAACATTCCTTGAGGCACAAAGAGTAGCTGTCAGTGGGATAAACCAAGAAAGGTCCAGACGAGGCTTGAGGAATCACCCTTGTGTAACTGACAAAAATGGTGCAGAAAGTACCCTGGGTGAAAGAATTCTGAGAAAGAGCCTGACTGCGCCTTGGAGAGTGTAGTTAACAAATCACTGGGCTGAGTTCGTTCAAGGTCACTAAGAAACAGCCTGTCCCTACAAAACCCCCGTGTTCACACCATTTGAGATTCCAAGCTCAGTTTTAAAAATGCAAACCTTAAGTGTGGGGTCCATTTTTCCTGGTTTGATCATCTGTTTATTACCTGAGTGAAATATTTCTAAGAGGAATCTCCATTTTCACAGTGACCAGAATATTTTCATAGATATCCAAACAATTTTCGGATATGCCAAAGTAACTTAAAACCAATTCCATCCAATGAGCAATGATCTTATTAAACTTAAAATAAACTTAAAATACAGAATTTGCTGTTAAAAAGAAACTGTATCAGGACTTCCCTGGTGGCCCAGTGGTTAAGAATCCACCTGCCAGTGCAGGGGACAGGGGTTCGAGCCCTGGTCCCAGAAGATCACATGCCGCGGAGCAACTAAGCCCGTGCACCACAACTACTGAAGCCCACGCGCCTAGAGCCCGTGCTCTGCAACAAGAGAAGCCACCGCAATGAGAAGCCTGCCACTGCAACGACGACCCAATACAGCCATAAATAAATAAATTTATTTTTTTTAAAACTGTATCATTTCCATTTATTTCTTGTGCATTGGAAGTGAAAACTTCTGAGATTAAATTCATCTCCCATCCGTGTCTTGTTTTCCCATATGAGCCACCTCTAAAAGGGGGATTTCATAGAATTTACTAGACTATTTATCAAATGCCTTGTCTTTCCACTTGTGGTTTCTGACTTAACATATTTGTGAGTCAGTTGAATGAAGCCAGGTTTTGGTCTTGTAGAGTTTTCTTCAGAGGTTTTAATTGGGCTGTTACTTGAAACAATCGTGCATATTTTGTTTTATAATTTCCTTCTTCCAAAAATTGTCTAACTGACTTTCTTGAGCCATAATGTTCTTTTTTCTTTTTTTTTTTTAACCACCAAAGCTCCTTTTTGATATTGATCATAATCAATGCCTTATCATGTGGAAAACCTTTGTGAGCATAGCATACATTTCCTAGTATGACGACTGTGGTCATTTCATAATTCCTAATGCAAATTTAAGTCTTTCGTCAGCCTGTAATCTGAATACTAGATTTCTGTGTTTTCTCAGCTACAAAATAAAACTCCTCAGTTCTTTTCCATGGCTTTTATTTTTGTGAAAATGATAGGAGAATAAAGTTTTAATGCTTTCAGCTTGAGTGGACATAATTATTTTCTACAGCGATATTTGCACAATGTCAGTGAAACTGCTTTATCCGACACGCAGTTTTACATTTTTAAAATCAACGTACAATAGGAATTACCCATTCCAGAAAAATGTGAAAACAGAGTTCATGGAAATGAAGACCATATTCCACGTTCTTTTTAACTTTAAGGTGTTCCTGAGGATTAAGATAATGCTTAGAACATTCAAGTTTTTCACATATTATATGATATTCATTATAAACAACCACAAACTCTTTTTACTGAAGTAGAGTTGATTTACAATGTCGTGTTAGTTTCCGGTGTACAGCATAGTGATTCAGTTATACATACATACACATATTCTTTTTCATGTTCTTTTCCATTATGGTTCATTGCAAGATATTGTATATAGTTCCCTATGCTCTACAGTAAGGCCTTGTTGTTTATGTGTATTACATGTAGTACTGTGTATCTGTTAATTCCAAACTCCTAACTTATCCCCCACCCCCTTGCGCTTTCCCCTTTGGTAACCATACATTTGTTTTCTATGTCTGTGAGTCTATTTCTGTATTGTAAATACATTCATTTGTGTCATTTTTTTTAGATTCCACATACAAGTAATATATGATATTTGTCTTCCTCTGGCTTACTTACTATGATCATCTCTAGGTCCATCCATGTTGCTGCAAATGGCATTATTTCCTTCTCTTTTATGGCTGAGTGATATTCTGTTGTATACATGTACCACGTCTTCTTTATCCATTCCTCTGTTGATGGACATTTAGGTCGCTTCCATGACCTGGCTATTGCAAATAGTGCTGCTGTGAATATAGGGGGGCATGTATCTTTTTGAATTAGACTTTTCTCTGAATATATGACCAGGAGTCAGATCACTGGATCATATGGTAGCTCTATTTTTCGTTTTTTGAGGAACCTCCATTCCGTTCTCCCTAGTGGCTGCACCAATTTACATTCCCACCAACAGTGCAAGAGGGTTCCCTTTTCTCCACACCCTCTCCAGCATTTTTTATTTGTAGACTTTTTGATAATGGCCATTCTGACCAGTGTGAGGTGATAACCTCATTGTAGTTTTTGCATTTCTCTGATAATTAGTGATGATGAGCATCTTTTCATATGCCTGTTGGCCATCTCTTTGTCTTCTTTGGAGAAATGTCTATTTAGGTCTTTTGCCCATTTTTTGATTGAGTTGTTTGTTTTTTCATTATTGAGTTGTATGAGCTGTCTGTATATTTGGAAATTAAGTCATTGTCGGTTGCATTGTTTGCAAATATTTCCTCCCAGTCCGTAGGTTGTCTTTATTTTGTGTACGGTTTCCTTTGCTGTGCAAAAGCTTGTGAGTTTCATTAGGTCCCATTTGTTTATTTTTGCTTTTATTTCTATTGCCTTGGGAGAATGACCTAAGAAAACACTTAGGTCCAATTCATGTCACAGAATGTTTTGCCTATGTTCTCTTCTAGGCGTTTTATGGTGTTATGTCTTATATTTAAGTCTTTAAACCATTTTGAGTTTATTTTTTACAAACTCTAAATATGTATTAGGTTCTTGCCAAAAGTGGAGTAATTCATTTTGCTGGTCTAACCTTAAATTTTTAAAAATATAAATATTTTTTACTTATAAATATTTATAAATGTTATATTTACATAAAATACAAATAATATATAAGCACAAGAGACTTGAAAACCTGTCAAGTGTGGGAGGTGAGGTCAGAGTCAGACAGTGACTTTTGCCCCCAAATTGTGTATTTGTTTCAAAAGGATGGAGGTTAGGACCTTGGGCAGAAATAATGCAAAAAAAAAAAAAGATCAACCCTGAGGATTTGAGGGGGATTTTTTGGCTTGCATACTTTTTTTTTTTTTTTAAGAAGATGTTGGGGGTAGGAGTTTATTAATTAATTTATTTATTTTTGCTGTGTTGGGTCTTCGTTTCTGTGCGAGGGCTTTCTCTAGCTGCGGCGAGCAGGGGCCACTCTTCATCGTGGTGCGCAGGCCTCTCACTATCGCGGCCTCTCTTGTTGCGGAGCACAGGCTCCAGATGTGCAGGCTCAGTAGTTGTGTTGCTCTGTGGGTCCAGTTGCTCCGCGGCATGTGGGATCCTCCCAGACCAGGGCTCATACCCGTGTCCCCTGCATTAGCAGGCAGATTCTCAACCACTGCGCCACCAGGGAAGCCCATGGCATACCTTTTGAATTGGGACAATTATGGGTACCTTTGTTTGAAATAATGTGTAATGTCTCATTCTAAGAAAGATATGTGTGTGTGTGTGTGTGTGTGTGTGTGTGTGTGTGTGTTGGAATGACACACATGGTATCAATTAACAAAATTTTTATTTTTACCTCTTGGAAGAACATGAAGATATCAGCAAGAATATTGATAATATTAAAGGGCATTCAGATCTGAGAAGTAGAATGTAACTCAGGGTCTTTGGAACAAGGGTTTTATTTTAGATACTATATCCTGCTGTCCCCAGGAGACGGTGACCCTCTCATGGGTAAAATAGGGTTTATTTATCTTTTTATTCTCAATGATGAGTATCTTACACACACTAGGAATGTAGTTGCCTAAAGTAAATAAAGAAGCAAGCAGAACACCTAAACAAAGCAGTTAGGACTTCAAAAAAATCCCAATTTAACACCAATTATAAATTTTAAATTGTCACTTGAAAATGAGCATGTTTGAGGTAAGTGTGTCGGTATTGGGGGCAGAGTTTGAAGGTTCCATCCATTTTATAGGGAAGATTAGTTATCAGGGCAGTACCTGTGGTTCTCTATTCCTGAAATATGTGGTTTCAATTCCAACCGAAGGCTCTTTTTTCAGGGATATCCCATGAGACCCACCTGAGTGGCCTTAGATAAATCATCCAACCTCAGGGTTCTTGAAGTCCAGTGATAAAATTCTATGGCAAGTCCCTGGAGACCCAAAGAGAATGTACAGTGTGTGATGCACATATGCATTGGTTTAGGCAAAGGCTCGTAATTTTAATCAGATGCTCAGAGGCTCTGTGACCCCAAAATATTAATAACTGCCAACGATTCCTTGTAGCCTATTCTTTTCTCATGTCTAAAATGATGGAGTGAGCATATGTTGACTTGAAGGTCAGTTTTCGCTGTGTTACTGTATGCATCTATGAATTTTATAAAACTTCTTAAAGCCAAACTCTTCTTTCCGTTTCCTTGGGGTCCTGTCTTGGTGTACAGCCTTTTAACGACTCCATGATGAACTAAATCATTTTGACCCAAAGCAGATCAGTGCTGCGACAGAATTCCATTTGTCAGTGCCCACAAATTCAAGATTCTGCTTGAAGAATGTGTCAGAAGGCTTGGTGTATTGTATCACAGGGAAATATTATTTGGAAATAATCGAAACTACTACCTAAGCCATAGGAAAGTGTCTTTACCACCCCTTTCCAAAATGGTGCCAGATAATGACATATCGTTACAATGCCATTTTGTTCAAGGAATCAACAATCTGCAATGTATCCATCAGCATAACCATTTTCCACAAATAACAATACGGCACATGTATGCACCGCTTTTTCTTTTACAATGAGTGTTTACCTACTTTAAAATCATTTAGTCTTTATTTAGCATTGGGGGCAAAAAATATATATATCCAAAGCCATAGGATATTAGGAAGGTCAGTGCAGTATGGCACAGACAAGAATGGTTAGAAAGAAGTGCCCATCAGAGATTCAGGACAGTGGAAGGAAAAAATAAAACATGAGCAGAAACACACCTGCAACAAAAACAATGACCAAAAACACACCCCTTGTTATAGCAAGGGAACCAAGTATGAATAAACTTGTAATCAGTTGACGCTAAGACTTGCCTTCAGAAATTACATCAATAGATGCTTAGGGTCACCCCTCCCCCAACCCTGGAGTTGCTGGCTTCAGTATGGATCCGTAATGCATGTATTTCCAAAAGTGGCTGTGTCCCATTGTGCCTGCCACCCATGGGGAAATCAGTTTTTCTTTTTAATTTTATTGGAGTCTAGTTGATTTACAATGTTGTGTTAGTTTCAGGTGTACAGTAAAGTGACTCAGCTATATATAGAGATATATTCATTCTTTTTCAGATACTTTTCTCATATAGGTTAAATAGAAAATATTGAGTACACTTCCCTGTGCTCTACAGTAGGTCCTTGTTGTTTATCTATTTTATATATAGTCGTGTGTGTATCTTAATACCAGCCTTCTGATTTATCCCTCCCCCTCTGTCACCTTTGGTAACCCTAAGTTTGTTTTCTGTGTTTGTAAGTCTGTTTCTGTTTTGTAAGTAAGTTCATTTGTATCATTTTTTAAATTAGATTCCACATATGAGTGATATCATACGATAATTGTCTGTGTCTGACTTACTTCACTTAGTATGACAATCTCTAGGTCCATCCATGTTGCTGTACATGGCATTATTTCATTCCTTTTTATGGCTGAGTACTATTCTGTTGTGTATATGTACCACCTCTTCTTTATCCATTCATCTGTCGATAATATGAGGAATCCACAACCAATCAGAAAAGAAATCTCTGCAGACTTCCAATTCGAGACAGTGTGTTTAAAAAACGTCTTGTCTCCAAAAGTGGAGATTTGTTACTGCTGTTGTTGATGGGGTTTTTTGTTTTTGTTTTTTTAAATCTGTTTTTTAAAGGGCAGTTATTTCCTTCTGCCTCATTTATTGGTTTATTTATTTTTATTTTGGCTGTGTTGGGTCTTCGTTTATGTGCGAGGGCTTTCTCTAGTTGCGGCGAGTGGGGGCCACTCTTCATCGCGGTGCGCGGGTCTCTCACTGTCGCGGCCTCTCTCATTGCGGAGCACAGGCTCCAGACGCGCTGGCTCAGTAGTTGTGGCTCACGGGCCCAGTTGCTCCGCGGCATGTGGGATCCTCCCAGACCAGGACTCGGACCCGCGTCCCCTGGATTAGCAGGCAGATTCTCAACCACTGCGCCACCAGGGAAGCCCAAGGTGGTGTTTTTTTTTTTTATGTAAAAGATTGGGAACATAGGCAAGAGGTGATGCTGTGGACCAGAGACCACTCCCATTGAGTGAAGACATTCAGCAAAGATGCAGAGAAAACCCCAGATGCAAGGGGGATGGGATTCCAGAACATTGCTCCAGGAAGTCCCAAGGGAGACTGGAGGGTAGCAAGGCAGTGGGTGACACATGTTATTTATTTGCCACTTTGTACGCTGCCTCGCTCCTGCCTGGTTCCATGATTGGCCACCATCTTCCCCCTTTGTCACAGTCAATAAAAACAGGGGACAACCCCTCACTAAAGGGATGCCTGTCCCCCAGGTGGCATCAGCCATTGTCATCCGAGGGAACTATGATGGAGACAGAAGGGGTATGATATAGGTAGAGGTTGGACTTGGGGCCAAAGCAGGTGACACATCGATGGTCTGAGTTCACAAGTAGTTTTCATTTGGCCTGCAAATTGGATTTTTTAAAATATTGAACCTGCAGGTACTTTAGGCCCAACATACATCATCAGTATCCTACACTCCCCATCATATCCCTTATGATTAGCATTGGCCCTAAAGGAATTTTAATTTCCAAGCACTGCAGTGGATCGAGTGGTCTGACACTTGGTACTTTTGTAAATCTAAGTTTACTTCATGGAGACGAAGCAAGACAGCAGAGACACGGCCAATTAAATAGTGGCATTGTGGTTTCCATCTTCAGTAGAGTTAATGCATATCTGGTTTAACTCCGAGTGTAAATCATCACCTGGTTAGTTCTTTTTTTTTTTTTTTAATAAGACAACTGAGTGATTTAAAAATCCAATTTTCTTCTTTAGGGCTTCATCTATTTGTCATTTATTTCTAAATGGAAAACAGGCAAGCATAAACTATTGGTTATAAACTTAGCATATCGAAAAAGCCCCCGTGAAGAGCTCCTTAACAATATAAGGGAGAGCGGAATGTATTATTAGCCTGAAATAAATTTTCATTAGGAAGGGTCAGGGTCTCCAGCAGCTGAATTCTGATGTGAGATGGTTTACCTTGAATATCCTTCAATCCTGCTGCGGCGAGAACCAACAATTTAATAAGTTATTAGATTAAATTCCTTCTTTGAAAACAGTGACAGAATTACATGGGCTCTGATCGTAATCATCCCTTAAAAAGACATGTCAGGGGAACCGGCTGCCTTCAGAAAATGTGGGATTTGAGGCAGTGAAGTTCTGTTATAGAAAGGTTGACTGTGGCCACAGCAGAAGTGAGTCCTCTTGGACTAAGAAAAAGCAGTTAAGATGGCACCTTGTACCTTGGAAAAATGAGCTGGGTTGCTTTTAGCAACTTAACTGTAGGTAGGCATGGCTGTCTGGTGTTCTCTGAAGCTTTTGAACCTCTACAGAAGACAAACTAGAGAGGAATTTGGAATAAATATGCATTTTTTATTTTTAAAGAAGTAAACAACTTAGGATATAAGTATGGACAAAGAATGTCACCTGCCATATCAGTAAACAAAGGATGTGGAGGCCATCAAGCCCTCAGCCACTGCATCACCCCAAATGTGCACCCTGAGCGGATTCAGGATGGAGAAAAGCAGGATGCTGGCCCTAGGTCGCTAAGGTGCATGTCAAAGGAATGGTTTTAATGAGGCCAGATTCTTGCATTTTCCCATACATCTTTAACTTGAGGTGTTTGTTTTTTCTTTAATTAACAGTAATCTTTTGACGTTCCTGCTACCTGGTTTTTGTTGCAAAACCTCGTATATATCCAGGCTTCTCCCCTACCTCTTGGGAGCTGTCCCCCAGAGCTGCCTGAGAGACTGTCTCCTGGGCTTAAGGCCTCAGGATGTCTGCCGAACAAAACATAATCCTCAACTTCTGTAGTGTGCATTTCTTTTTCAATTGGCATAAGGAAATGATTAAAAAAAAAAATTAGTAAGCCCAGCAATCTGTGAATACGTTACATTCCACGGTAAAAGGGAAATGGCAGATGGAATTAAATTTCAGAATCTTACATAGGGAGAGAGTCCTAGATTATCTAGGTAAATCCAGTCTGATCCCGTGAGGTCTTAAAAGCAGAGAACTATCTTGGTTTATAGGGTAGCGATACGGTGGCAGGAAAAAAAAATAAGTGTGAGCGATTCATAGCATCAGAAAGGTTCAACCTGCCATCTCTTGAGAGTGAGAAAGGCGTGAGGACAGCCTCAAGCAGCAAGGGCAGGCACAAAGCTGACAGCCGGGACTTCTGTTGTACAACCGCGTGGCAGTGAATTCAGACAATAATGAATGCACTCGGGAGCCAGACTTCCCCAGAGCCTGTGTGAGGGATCACAGCCCTGCTGCCGCCTTGACGTTGACCCTGTGAGACTCTAAACAGAGGACACATCCCATCCACGCAGGGCCCAGACTTCTATTTTTTAATTTTAACTTTTGATTGACAATGTTGTGTTACTGTCATGTGTACAGCACAGTGATTCCGTTATACCAATACATACATTCATTCTTTTTTAGATTCTTTTCTCATGTAGGTCATCACAGAATATCGGGTACAGTTCCCTGTGCTATACAGCAGGTCCTTGTGGGTTATCTGTCATACATAGTAGACTGTGCATGTGCTCATCCCAGTCTCCCAGCTTATCCCTCCCCTCTTCCTACGCTTTCCCATTTGGTAAACATAAGTTCGTTCACCAAGCCTGTGAGTCTGTTTTTATTTTTTAAATAAGTTCATTTGTATCTTTTTTTTTTAGATTCTTCATATAAGCAATATCATATGATATTTGTCTTTCTCTGTCTGACTGACTTCACTTAGTATGGTCATCTCTAGGTCCATCCGTGTTGCTGCAAATGACATTATTTCATTCTTTTTTATGGCTGAGTAATATTCCATCGTATATATCTACCACATCTTCTTTATCCATTCATCTGTCAGTGGACATTGAGGTGGCTTCCATGTCCTGACTATTGCAAATAGTGCTGCTATGAACATTGGGGTGCATGTACTTTTTCTAATTATGGTTTTCTCTGGATACATGCCCAGGTGTGGGATTGCTGGATCATATGATAGCTCTATTTTTACTTTTCTGAGGAACCTCCATACTGTTCTCTATAGTGGTTGTATCAGTTTACATTCCCATCAACAGTGCAGGAGGGTTCCCTTTTCTCCACACCCTCTCCAGCATTTATGGTTTGTAGACTTTTTGATGATGGCCATTCTGACCAGTGTGAGGTGATACCTCATTGTAGTTTTGATTCACATTTATCTGATAATTAGTGACGATGAACATCTTATTTTTTTACATCTTTATTGGAGTATAATTTCTTTACAATGGTGTGTTAGTTTCTGCTTTATAACAAAGTGAATCAGTTATACATATACGTACGTTCCCATATCTCGTCCCTCTTGCATCTCCCTCCCTCCCACCCTCCCTATCCCACCCCTCTAGGTGGTCACAAAGCACAGAGCTGATCTCCCTGTGCTATGCGGCTGCTTCCCACTAGCTATCTTACCTTACGTTTGGTACTGTATATATGTCCATGCCTCTCTTTCGCTTTGTCACAGCTTACCCTTCCCCCTCCCCATGTCATCAAGTCCATTCTCTAGTAGGTCTGTCTTTATTCCTGTCTTACCCCTAGGTTCTTCATGACATTTTTTTTCTTAAATTCCATATATATGTGTTAGCATATGGTATTTGTCTTTCTCTTTCTGACTTACTTCACTCTGTATAACAGACTCTAGGTCCATCCACCTCATTACAAATAGCTCAATTTCGTTTCTTTTTCTGGCTGAGTAATATTCCATTCTATATATGTGCCACATCTTCTTTATCCATTCATCCGATGATGGACACTTAGGTTGTTTCCATCTCTGGGCTATTGTAAATAGAGCTGCGATGAACATTTTTAGTACATGACTCTTTTTGAATTACGGTTTTCTCAGGGTATGTGCCCAGTAGTGGGATTGCTGGGTCATATGGTAGTTCTATTTGTACTATTTTAAGGAACCTCCATACTGTTCTCCACAGTGGCTGTACCAATTCACATTCCCACCAGCAGTGCAAGAGTGTTCCCTTTTCTCCACACCCTCTCCAGCATTCATTGTTTCTAGATTTTTTGGTGATGCCCATTCTGACTGGTGTGAGATGATATCTCATTGTAGTTTTGATTTGCCTTTCTCTAATGATTACTGATGTTGGACATTCTTTCCTGTGTTTGTTGGCAATCTGTATATCTTCTTTGGAGAAATGTCTATTTAGGTCTTCTGCCCATTTTTGGATTGGGTTGTTTTTTTTTGTTTGTTTGTTTTTAAACATCTTTATTGGAGTATAATTGCTTAACAATGGTGTGTTAGTTTCTGCTTTATAACAAAATTAATCAGTTATACATATACATGTGTTCCCATATCCCCTCCCTCTTGCGTCTCCCACCCACCCTCCCTATCCCACCCCTCCAGGCGATCACAAAGCACCGAGCTGATCTCCCTGTGCTATGCGGCTGGATTGGCTTGGTTGTTTTTTTGTTATTGAGCTGCATGAGCTGCTTATAAATATTGGAGATTAATCCTTTGTCAGTTGCTTCATTTGCAAATATTTTCTCCCATTCTGAGGGTTGTCTTTTCATCTTGTTTATGGTTTCCTTTGCTGTGCAAAAGCTTTGAAGTTTCATTAGGTCCCATTTGTTTATCTTTGTTTTTATTTCCATTTCTCTAGGAGGTGGGTCAAAAAGGTTCTTGCTGTGATTTATGTCATAGAGTGTTCTGGCTATGTTTTCCTCTAAGAGTTTGATAGTTTCTGGCCTTACATTTAGGTCTTTAATCCATTTTGAGCTTATTTTTGTGTATGGTGTTAGGGAGTGATCTAATCTCATACTTTTATATGTACCTGTCCAGTTTTCCCAGCACCACTTATTGAAGAGGCTGTCCTTTCTCCACTGTACATTCCTGCCTCCTTTGTCAAAGATAAGGTGACCATATGTACGTGGGTTTATCTCTGGGCTTTCCTGTTCCATTGATCTATCTTTCTGTTTTTGTGCCAGTATCACACTGTCTTGATTACCTTAGCTTTGTAGTATAGTCTGAAGTCAGGGAGCCTGATTCCTCCAGCTCTGTTTTTCATTCTCAAGATTGCTTTGGCTATTCGGGGTCTTTTGTGTTTCCATACAAATTGTGAACTTTTTTGTTCTAGTTCTGTGAAAAATACCAGTGGTATAGTTTGATAGGGATTGCATTGAATCTGTAGATTGCTTTGGGTAGTAGAGTCATTTTCACAATGTTGATTCTTCCAATCCAAGAACATGGTACATCTCTCCATCTATTTGTATCATCTTTAATTTCTTTCATCAGTGTCTTATAATTTTCTGCATACAGGTCTTTTGTCTCCTTAGCTAGGTTTATTCCTAGATATTTTATTCTTTTTGTTGCAATGGAAAATGGGAGTGTTTTCTTGATTTCACTTTCAGATTTTTCATCATTAGTGTATAGGAATGCCAGAGATTTCTGTGCATTAATTTTGTATCCTGCTACTTTACCAAATTCATTGATTAGCTCTAGTAGTTTTCTGGTAGCATCTTTAGGATTCTCTATGTATAGTATCATGTCATCTGCAAACAGTGACAGCCTTACTTCTTCTTTTCCGATTTGGATTCCTTTTATTTCCTTTTCTTCTCTGATTGCTGTGGCTATAACTTCCAAAACTATGTTGAATAAGAGTGGTGAGAGTGGGCAACCTTGTCTTGTTCCTGATCTTAGTGGAAATGCTTTCAATTTTTCACCATTGAGGACAATGTTGGCTGTGGGTTTGTCATATATATGGCTTTTATTATGTTGAGGAAAGTTCCCTCTGTGCCTACTTTCTGCAGGGTTTTTATCATAAATGGGTGTTGAATTTTGTTGAAAGCTTTCTCTGCATCTATTGAAATGATCATATGGTTTTTCTCCTTCAGTTTGTTAATATGGTGTATCACCTTGGTTGATTTGCATATATTGAAGAATCCTTGCATTCCTGGAATAAACCCCACTTGATCGTGGTGTATGATCCTTTTAATGTGCTGTTGGATTCTGTTTGCTAGTATTTTGTTGAGGATTTTTGCATCTATGTTCATCAGTGATACTGGCCTGTAGTTTTCTTTCTTTGTGACATCTTTGTCTGGTTTTGGTATCAAGGTGATGGTGGCCTCGTAGAATGAGTTTGGGAGTGTTCCTCCCTCTGCTATATTCTGGAAGAGTTTGAGAAGGATAGGTGTTAGCTCTTCTCTAAATGTTTGATAGAATTCGCCTGTGAAGCCATCTGGTCCTGGGCTTTTGTTTGTTGGAAGATTTTTAATCACACTTTCAATTTCAGTGCTTTGTGATTGGTCTGTTCATATTTTCTATTTCTTCCTGATTCAGTCTTGGCAGGTTGTGCATTTCTAAGAATTTGTCCATTTCTTCCAGGTTGTCTATTTTATTGGCATAGAGTTGCTTGTAGTAATCTCTCATGATCCTTTGTATTTCTGCAGTGTCAGTTGTTACTTCTCCTTTTTCATTTCTAATTCTATTGATTTGAGTCTTCTCCCTTCTTTTCTTGATGAGTCTGGCTAATGGTTTATGAATTTTGTTTATCTTCTCAAAGAACCAGCTTTTAGTTTGGTTGATCTTTGCTATCGTTTCCTTCATTTCTTTTTCATTTATTTCTGGTCTGATTTTTATGATTTCTTTCCTTCTGCTAACTTTGGGGTTTTTTTGTTCTTCTTTCTCTAATTGCTTTAGATGCAAGGTCAGGTTGTTTATTCGAGATATTTCCTGTTTCTTAAGGTGGGATTGTATTGCTATAAACTTCCCTCTTAGAACTGCTTTTGTTGCATCCCATAGGTTTTGGGTCGTCGTGTCTCCATTGTCATTTGTTTCTAGGTATTTTTTTATTTCCTCTTTGATTTCTTCAGTGATCACTTCGTTATTAGGTAGTGTATTGTTTAGCCTCTATGTGTTTGTATTTTTAACAGATCTTTTCCTGTAATTGATATCTAGTCTCATAGCATTGTGGTCGAAAAGATACTTGATACAATTTCAATTTTATTAAATTTACCAAGGCTTGATTTGTGACCCAAGATATGATCTCTCCTGGAGAATGTTCCATGAGCACTTGAGAAAAATGTGTATCTGTTGTTTTTGGATGGAATGTCCTATAAATATCAATTAAGTCCATCTTGTTTATTGTATCATTTAAAGCTTGTGTTTCCTTATTTATTTTCATTTTGGATGATCTGTCCATTGGTGAAAGTGGGGTGTTAAAGTCCCCTACTATGATTGTGTTACTGTCGATTTCCCCTTTTATGTCTGTTAACATTTGCCTTATGTATTGAGGTGCTCCTATGTTGGGTGCATAAATATTTACAATTGTTATATCTTCTTCTTGGATTGATCCCTTGATCATTATGTAGTGTCCTTCTTTGTCTCTTGTAATAGTCTTTATTTTGAAGTCTATTTTGTCTGATATGAGAATTGCTACTCCAGCTTTCTTTTGGTTTCCATTTGCATGGAATATCTTTTTCCATCCCCTTACTTTCAGTCTGTATGTGTCTCTAGGTCTGAAGTGGGTCTCTTGTAGACAGCATATATATGGGTCTTGTTTTTGTATCCATTCAGCCAATCTGTGTCTTGGTGGGAGCATTTAGTCCATTTACATTTAAGGTAATTATCGATATGTATGTTCCTATGACCATTTTCTTAATTGTTTTGGGTTCGTCATTGTAGGTCTTTTCCTTCTGTTGTGTTTCTTGCCTAGAGAAGTTCCTTTAGCATTTGTTGTAAAGCTGGTTTGGTGGTGCTGAACTGTCTCAGCTTTTGCTTGTCTGTAAAGGTTTTAATTTCTCCATCAAATCTGAATGAGATCCTTGCTGGGTAGAGTAATCTTGGTTGCAGGTTTTTCTCCTTCATCACTTTAAATATGTCCTGCCACTCCCTTCTGGCTTGCAGAGTTTCTGCTGAAAGATCAACTGTTAACCTTATGGGGATTCCGTTTTTCCCTTGCCACTTTTAATATGTTTTCTTTTTATTTAATTTTTGACAGTTTGATTAATATGTGTCTTGGCGTATTTCTCCTTGGATTTATTCTGTATGGGACTCTCTGTGCCTCCTGGACTTGATTAACTATTTCCTTTCCCATATTAGGGAAGTTTTCAACTGTAATCTCTTCAAATATTTTCTCAGTCCCTTTCTTTTTCTCTTCTTCTTCTGGAACCCCTATAATTCAAATGTTGGTGTGTTTAATGTTGTCCCAGAGGTCTCTGAGACTGTCCTCTGTTCTTCTCATTCTTTTTTCTTTATTCTGCTCTGCAGTAGTTATTTCCACTATTTTATCTTCCACCTCACTTATCTGTTCTTCTGCCTCAGTTATTCTGCTACTGATCCCATCTACAGTATTTTTAATTTCATTTATTGTGTTGTTTATCGTTGCTTGTTTCATCTTCTAGGTCCTTGTTAAATGTTTCTTGCATTTTGATATCTTTGTTTTTATTTGCATTTTTCAGATGAAAAACTAGAACAGAATCAGAGGATAAAATGACTTTCCTAAAGTTTCATAGCAATTTAGAAATGAAGCCAAGACTGAATACCAGACCTGGCTCCCCACCAGGTTACAAAGCATGCACCTAACATGAAGTGAAGTTACGACGTTAGTTAAATTGCTGTGATGCAAGATGAAAACACTGGATTTACACAATATGGGAAATCAAACCCTCCTCTAAAATAGTTTTATATTTTAAGTGTACTGCAAAATAATCCTTTACCATGAAAACAAAAGTACATTACCATCATTGAGGCAAATAGGAATTAATGAATAGGCTTTCACAATTATGTTTCTGGAGCCTTGTTCAGTGCCTGGCACATAATGGAAGATACATAAATACCTTTGTTATTGTTACATGCAAAGGCATAATTGTGTATATAGGAATACATGTATGTATTTGTATCACAATTATTTAAGTAAGCTGATTTAAATACATCATTATTGTTACTTGCAAAGACAATTTTATACAATACGTATATGTATCACATTTAAATTATAGCAGAATTTAGGTTAGCTAATTTATTTTTTCAATAGTGAGGTGTTTTTTTAATAGAAGTATAGTTGATTTACAATGTTGCATTAGTTTCAGCAGTACAGCAAAGCAATTCAGTTACACATATATTCATTCTTTTTCAGACTTTTTTCCATTATAGGTTATTACAGAATACTGAGTATAGTTCCCTGTGCTATACAGTAAGTCCTTGTTGTTTATGTATTTTATGTATAGTAGTGAGTCTCTATTAATCTCATACTCCTAATTTTTCCCTCTGCCCTTTGATAACCATAAATTTGTTTTCTGTGTCTCTGTGTCTATTTGTTTTGTATAATTTCATTTGTATAATTTTTTTTAGATTCCACATATAAGTGATATCATGATATTTGTCTGGTTTGCTTCACTCAGATGATAATCTCTAGGTTAGCTAATTTAAATATATGTTCTTGTTACACGCAGAAGTATAATTGCAGTTATAAGTACCTATACGCAGTTATTCCTTTGCATGTAACAAGAACAAATAAGCTTATATATATATGTATGCATTTATGTATATACGCATGTGTATCACCTTTTTTTATTGGAGTATACTTGCTTTACAGTATTGTGTTAGTTTCTGCTGTACAGTGAAGTGATTCAGCTCTATGTATACGTACATCCCCTCCCCGCCATTCCCCCCCCGTCCCACCCACCTAGGTCACCACAGGGCGCTGAGCTGAGCTCCCTGTGCTATACAGCAGGTTCCCACTAGTTATCTATTTTACACGTGGTAGTTTATTTATGTCAAACCTATTCTCCCAATTCATCCCACCCTACCCTGCCCCCATCCCCCTGCCATGTCCATACGTCTGTTTTCCATGTCTGTGTCTCTATTCCTGCCCTGGAAATAGGTTCATCTGTACTATTTTTCTAGATTCCACATATATGTATTAACATGATATTTGTTTTTCTTCTTCTGACTTACTTCACTCTGTATGATATGACAGTCTCTCGGTCCATCCACATCTCTACAAATGACCCAGTTTTGTTCCTTTTTATGGCTGAGTAAGATTCCATTGTATATGTGTACCACATCATCTTTATCCATTCATCTGTCGATGGACATTTAGGTTGCTTCCATGACCTGGCTACTGTAAATAGTGCCGCAATGAACAATAGGGTATGTGTGTCTTTTTAAATTACGGTTTTCTCAGGGTATATGCTCAGTAGTGGGATTGCTGGGTCAGATGGTAGTTCTATTTTTAAAGTTTTTTAAGGAACCTCCATACTGTTCTCCATAGTGGCTGCACCAGGCTACATTCCCACCAACAGTATAAGAGGATTCTCTTTTCTCCACACCCTCTCCAGCATTTATTGTTTCTAGATTTTTGGATAATGGCCATTCTGACCAGTGTGATGTGATATCTCATTGTAGTTTTGACTTGCATTTCTCTATTAATTGGCGATGTTGAGCATCTTTTCACGTGCCTCTTGGCCATCTGTGTTTCTTCTCTGGAGAAATGTCTATTTAGGTCTTCTGCCCAATTTTTGATTGGATTGTTTGTTTTGATATTGAGCTGCCTGAGCTATTTGTATATTCTGGAGATTAATCTTTTGTCCCTTGCTTTGTTTGCAAATATTTTCTCCCATTCTGAGGGTTGTCTTTTCGTCTTGTTTATGGTTTCCTTTACTGTGCAAAAGCTTTGAAGTTTCATTAGGTCCCATTTGTTTATTTTTGTTTTTATTTTCATTAGTAGGTGGGTCAAAAAAGCTATGACCTGTGTCAAAGAGTGTTCTTCCTATGTTTTCCTCTGAGTTTTATAGTGTCCTGTCTTACATTTAGGTCTTACATCCATTTTGAGTTTATTTTTGTGCATGAAGTTAGGGTGTGTTCTGATTTCATTCTTTTACATGTAGCTGTCCAGTTTTCCCAGCACCACTTATTGAAGAGACTGTCTTTTCTCCATTGTATATTCTTGTCTCCTTTGTCATAGATTAGGTGACCATAGGTGCATGGGTTTACCTCTGGGCTTTCTATCCCGTACCACTGATGTATAATTCTGTTTTTGTGGTGTGTATCACCTTTTTATAACCATATTACAATTGCAAATTTTTGAGGCTATGATTATATCCTACATCAAGATATATATGTTAATTATAAATATGTAAGTAAGTATATATAATGCACATATACTCTTTTATTTCCTTTCTGTCTACTCAGATTCTTTAGTTAATATGAACATAAGCCATTCAGAACAGGAAAAGTTAAACCGTATTGAAGGAGTACCACCTGAAATACAGCCAAGTCTCTGTGTAAACCTTTACATCCACAAATCTACACCGTGATTAGGATCATGCTTTGTTCCTACCTACAGGCAAAAGCACACTTACCTCCTTGCCTTATTCTCTGAACCTTCCCCTTGATCTGTTGTGTCTTAAGGGCGTGATTTTGGATTGTTTGGGAGTCGCCCTCCAGGCAAAGTAACTTGATCTTACACACCTGCTATCTTGCAGATGGTTACCGTGGGGTCACTGGGGTCTAGGGATTCATGAACCATGGCACAAATATCCTTCTGATAAGGCACTGTGCTGTGCAGATGCGGAAGAGGGCAGCTGGCTGAGTTTTGTGCAGTTGATCTAGGATTTGGCTAGAAGGCAGCGGCCCCAAGAGGGACACAGCTTGACAGGGTGAAGGAAAGGAAAGTCAGGCTCACAGCCAGCTGCGGTAACCTCTCCACAAGCAAGTTCATGGACAGACCAAGCAGGGGGAAAAGGCACCAGCACCCCTGGGACAGGGGCTTCTGAGAGCAGGAGGAACAGCTGGTGTGAAAGGGTTGCTGAAGATACAGGAAAAGATGGGCATTAGCCACTGCATCTGCTGTCTCAGGTCCAACCTTATCCAAAATATTCCCATCTTATTCCCACATGTATATTTAGAGCCTTTTAGGAAAAATTCCTTCTGCTTCCAGCTCCTAATAAAAGTGCTGACACATAAAAACATTTTTATGAAATTAATAAAGGAATAACCAAGCCTCCTCAGAATTAGATCAATGTAGGCTTGAATTAAGCTGTATGCCCTGTTTTTTTTAAAGGCAACTAGCCCCAATACACATTTATACGTATGAAATCCCCAACATTCGACCATTTTTGCTCTATAAAATGACACTTTCATCCTTGAGCAAAACAGGTTCATTTATGACAAAGGAAAATGGGGACTGGCTTCGAAGTGACTTTAATGAGTTAAGAAAAGTAACAATGAAAAAAAAAGAAAAGAAAAGAGGCAACTATCTGGTTTAGACCTACTGTATAGCACAGGGAACTCTGTAATGACCTACATGGGGAAGGAATCTAATAAACAGTGGATATATGTATATGAATAACAGATTCACTTTGCTGTACAGCAGAAACTAACACAACATTAAAAACTACTCCAATAAAACTTATTTTTAAAAAATGCAGAGGGGGTCATGGCACTATAGTATTTCACTGGCTAAACATTCCACACTTTATTTCTTCATTCTACTCTTTATGGACTTGTGTTGTTTTGATTTTTAAAAATTTTACTCTTACAGTATTTCTATGAACGTTCGTATGTCATGCGTCCAGATGTACCAATGCAAGAAATTTTCTAATGTGCATGTGTAGCATGCAGGTAATGACGGAGTATGAGGGTGGAAGTCAAATTTCATTTTCCTCATACGGATATCAAATTGTGTCAACCAGCCTTTCCCCACCCCCATGAGTGCCACATCTATGATACACCAAATATCATTTATGAATGAAAAAAAATGCAGAGGGGAAAAATATCCTCCAGCAATTTAAGGACATGCCCACATCCCTCTGTAGTTCTACAACTTTTTAAGGACTTGTGAAAGTGCAGCTAAGGTGAACCAAATGGGTTGTATGGTTATATTCTATGTAATAATGGTTTCAATGTCTGCAAAGGTTTCCGTTGCTATAAAGGTCTATCTAATTCTCCTTCCAGAAAATTCTTATAAGGAGTAAGGTATGGAGGTGTGTGTGCATGTTTCTGTGTATATATATCTAATGATTATATTTAATATGTGTAAGTCATTCGTTCACCAGTTTAATAGCTGCTATTAACAGAGGCATTTGGCACTCAAAGACTTTTATATACAACCCAACTCATTTATAATTATCACTTTTTACACATGTAATTTAATGCACCTATTTTTAATAGCATTTAAAAATCAGTTTTAGTAGCATTGAATATTCAGAAAATGTGATACTGTATCATGTAACTATTTCTTGAGGGACACACCTTGCTAACACACACCCCAACCAGCTTGTCGGTATTAGTCGCTAAACCCTGACTCCTTGAGGGAAGGCTGTGTTTTTCCACTTGGTCTCACTACGTGCCCCAAGACATAGAGGAGTTCTGGGCTTCTGGTAGACAAAGAAAAAGTCATTTTTGAATGAAGGGAAAAAGGAAGAAGAAAAGAATTGTGGGATCAGAGGAGATCCCAAGGAAATGTCTCTGCCCGCATCATTTTCCCCTCCCCCTGCTTACCATGAAACACACTCCAGGAGATTGGAAACACCAAAAACATCACTCTGAGAAAAAAAAAAAAAATCTATTCTTTCATGCTAAACTAACTTTTAAGCAAAACTTGACACCAAGTTTAATACATTGCTTTTCACATTGTCAGTGATCGGTAAACATTTTTCCACTTCTCTTCTACAAGCTACAAGTTTGCTTTTTTCACCATTTATTGACTAATTCCATAGTTTCCCACATCCACTCAAGTCTAAACGCTGTGAAAAAGCGGATCGTGCTTGCCCGACGCTCGTACCGTACCTTTATCTGCTCCCTGGTACCTGTCCACTGATTTAGCCAGGGCTGATCCGTTAGTGATGGACCGTATCATCCATGGCACTGGAGTAAGTGCTGTGGATAAAGCAAAGGTCTGTTACATGTGGGTTCATGTCTCAAGAAGGCTGTGGGGTAGAGTGGATATACCTCATAGAACTTATAGTTAATCGACTCTCTGGAACAAATGGTAGTGAACGCCCAAAGAAACACGGATCTTTGGTGAAAACAAAGCAAAACAACAGGCACCAGTTGAGGGCTGTCCTCCTTCGTGGAAAAGAGTTTCAGATTGTTTCCTACTTGTGTTGTAGTTGGGAACACACTGAGGGGACGTCAACATCATCTTTGGTTCCTGCATACTATAAAACTGCTAGAGGAAAACACAGTCAGGACACTCTGACATAAAATGTAGCAATATTTTTTGGGGTCTGTCTCCTAAGGCTCAGAAAACAAAAGCAAAAATAAACAAATGGGACCTAATTAAACTTAAAAGCTTTTGCACAGCAAAGGAAACCATCGGCAAAACGCGAAGACAACCTACTGATTGGGAGAAAATATTCGCAAATGATACAATCGATAAGGGGTTAACATCCAAAATATATAAACAGCTTATACAATATAAAAAACAAACAGTTCAATTAAAAAGTGGACAGAAGACCTGAATATTTTAAAAAAGTAAATGGATATCACTTCAGAAAGAGTTAAATCGTGTGTGTGTACGTGTGTCTTTATATACATATATAGATACCTGCAACAGCAGACTATGTATATGTACATATGTAAATGTATACATGTATACATATAGTATGTTTTGGCAGGTATCTATGTGTGTTATGTATGTGTTTGTATACATATGATGTTTTACTATGAAAAGCTACATATTCTAACGTCAGTAAAATCATGTTTAATGCATAAACCAAAATTTGGAAAGTGTTCCTATATGTATCACTCATGGTAATGTAAATGAATCAGTTGCAATCACCTCTAAAGACAAAAAGATAGTGATTTCACTTTTAAAATACTGATTAAATTCAGCCCTTAAGAATGCATAGATAAAATAAATGATTCAGGAAGGTTAAAGGAAAACCAAGACCAGTTGTGGCTTGGAGCAATGCAGATCAAAAGGAAGCAGAGGGAATTACATTAATATTATGCAAAACAGAAGTTACAGAAAACACAGTAAATAAAAATGTATCCCATTTAAACACATGTTCCATTCAGAGTAAAGCTACTTATTGCCGTGAACCTTTGAGAAAGGAACTATTCATAAGTGGAAGAATGATGGAAAATCCTCTCTCAAAAGTTTAGTTTGTTTCAGTCAAATTAACATGAAACAAACAAATGTTCATCAGACGCTCCACTCTCTTCCATAACTTACTGGTTGATTTTTCTATTCAACTTTTCCCAGTTGGTTCATACATAGATATACATATCTATATATCCTGCATTCTAATGTTTTGTCAATTAAAATGACTGCAAACAACTTCTATAAGTGTGTGACTTCTTTTCCGTTTCCTTATGTCTTAGTTTGAATATAGTCGAATTAGTTTCAAGATGTACCATTTCCACCTTCATTCAGTTCCACTATTTTCTAATTTAAACGATCATGCTGTCATGGTCCCACTGGTTACTGAGGAGAGAGGTGATTAATTTTCAAACTTTTGTGTAACTCATCCTCACATTTCTTTAGACTGGCTTTATAATTTGCTTTGTGTTCATTTGTTGTTAAAGTTCTATGGGACTCAAAGATGCATGTGGAGTCTCCAGTTTGAGGGCAGTCGTATTCTACATAGGCACCTTAGGAAATGTATTCATTGTGTGTTAGCTGTACTATACAAATACTCTGTATTCTCTCTTGATGTAGTCTGCTTAATGTACTAATTTTCCACAAGCAGAAAGTTAACTCACTGTGGTTACGGATTGGTCAATTTCTCATTGCTATGTGACATGTGCTTTAAATATTGATGCACTGCTAATAAATATACACAAGTTTAGACTTGGTGTATCTTCCTGGAGCAGTGAACTTCTTAGCAATATGTAGTTACCCTGTATTTTCTTTTAATTGAATTTGATTTATAATATTGTGTTAGTTTCTGGAGTACAGCAAAGTGATTCAGTTATATATATATATATTTTTTTCAGATTATTTTCCATTATAGGTTGTTATAGGATACTGAGCATAGTTCCCTGTGCTACACGTTCAATCCTTGTTTATCTATTTTATGTATAGTCGTTTGTATCTGTTAATCCCAGACACCTTATTTACCCCTTTGCCTTCAGTAACCATAAGTTTGTTTTCTATGTCTATGGACCCTCTTTACATGGAATAATCCTTTGTGACTTCTAGTTCATTTTCTCCAATATCCAGAGTTACATCCATCTACGCTTGAGTAGCAGGTCTGTGACGTTTCTTTTTCCATCTAGTTGCTTCTTACATCTGTGTTCTCTGCAGACAGCATACAGATGCATTTTTTGAAAACCCAATCCTCCAGTGGTTATCTTTGAATAGGAAAATTGATTGAGCATTTGGTAGGATCTTGATGTATCTGTGTCCTTTCTACCTTCTTTCATCTGACACGGCTTCCCTGCCATAGCCATCCTCCTTTCTTTGATTCTTTGGAACTAGCCCTCCAGTTTTTCCTGTTACATTTCCAGAAGTTTAATACCCTCTGTGCATTATTTTAATGATTTCTCTAGATACTTTAATGCACATATTTAAGGCCTAAAGTAATCTGCTTTACCTCATTCATGTGTATCAACTCGAATCAAATCCCCAACTGTTAGGCTGCTGCAACCCTGCATGTGTATCATTTTATACGATCTAAACTTTGTTTAGATTTTTCCCCACGTTTGCTTCTTTCGCCCTCTTCCTCAGCATTTTCTGCATTTCTCTTTGAATATGTTCTTTCTTTAATGCATCCTTTATTGAATACGTTCTAATTATTTAATGCATCCTTTAGACTTCACTTAAGAAAGCAGTGTTACAGGCAGACCTCTCCTTCTTGTTGTCTAAAAATACCCTTACTTCCTGTTTGCCTTAAAAGGAGCCTCTCTGGACATACAATCCTAGGTTGACCATTATTTCCATTCAGAGTTTTGAAGGTACGTATCATTCCAGTGGCTACTCGTTTCCATGAAAAGTCAGAAGACCGTCTAGTTTTTTTCTACTAAAGGTAGAAATGTGGCTCTTCCCTCTGCAGCTCCTTTAACATTTGTGTTCTGTGTTCTTTGCTTGTTTGACGACAACATACCTTGCCTTGGATTTTTTTTTAATTTACACTCTCAGATAGGTTGTGCCTCCATCCAGGCAATGGTGTCTTGCTTCTGTTCTTGAAATTTCTTAGTCATTATGCGTTTGATACTGCCTTCTTCCCAGTCTCTCTATCATGTCTTTGTAAAACTCTAATTACATGTAGGCAGTGACTTCTCACCCCCTTTGTTCTATGTCTTTTAATGCCTCTTTCCTACTTCCCCTTTTTTCTTGGGTCTTTTTTGCAACATTCTTTCTAATGTGCCCCAGTCTACCCTCTGGCTTACTTTGCTGTTTAAGTCAATCATTTTGCAAGTCGGCTGGCAAAATTGTGGATATAACCTTGTTTCTTCATCATATTTCCTATGCATATTTTATTTCTTCTGATATTTTACACATACTTCTTTTTCCTTTGGACTCTTAGGGGCCCGGTTGCTTTTGCATTTGCAGACCTCTTTCTGTGGGTTGTTGTTTCTTTCATTTCTGCTTCTCTGCTGGTGCCTGTTTTCCTTGGATGATTTTTTGTTTGTTTTTGTGGGGATGTTTAGATGAGTTGATGTTGCTGGCACTGTATTTATAGGAATTCTTTGAGGATTCCATTTGAAGTACATCCCTCTAGAGAAAATGTCAGTGTTTCTACCAAGCCTTTGGAGGTACATCCACTTTAGAACTATTTTAAGCTATGGTTTCAATTTAGGATCTTCAGGCAAACAAATGGAATGAATTCTGGTGGCGAAGACACACAGGTAAAGGATTTTGTTGGAAGTGTCGGGGGGGAGATTCTGTTTTTTTCTCATTCGTTCATTCATTCATTTATTTCTCTTCATCCACGCCGAGCTCAGATTGGGAAGTATTCTCAACGATGTACTTTTTAACAAGACTTTCCTTGTATGATATCACTTATATGTGGAATCAAAAAAATACAGCACCCTAGTGAATATAACAAAAAGAAGCTGACTCACAGATCTAGAGAATAAACTAGTGGTTACTGGGGGGGAGGGGCATAAGAGGTACAAACTATTATGTTTAGAATAAGCTACAAGGACGTATTGTACAACATGAAGAATATAGCCCATATTTTATGATAACTATAAATGGAGTATAACCTTTAAAATCTGTGAATCACCATATTGGACACCTGTAACTGATGTACTATTTGTAGAGCAACTATACCTCAATTTAAATCAAAAAGCAGATTTCCCTTATAAACTGTTCATTTTCTGCAAATGCACACTTCTTTTTTGGATCTTAGTCTTTGGGGGTTGTTTTTGAATGCCTGCCTAACCTTCTTGGACCAGAGAATATTTTCCATCCCTTTCTCCTGTGCTCATGTACAAACCACCATTTATGTTACCAGGGTCAGCATGTGCATATACGAAAGAGAAAATTCCCAGTTCACAATTCCACTTCTTCTTTGGACTTTTGCTTCCTTTCCTTTCTCTCATCTCTGAGGAATATACTCCTCTTTCCAGCTGCTCCGTGATGATTTATTTATTCGTTTAAAAAATTTCCTCGCAGTGTGTTGACTCTGAGGGTTTATGTAAAACAGACTTTCTGCCCTGTTTGGGTGGCATATGCTCTTTATACTCTGGCTATTTTGTCTGGCTTCTGCATAGCTTTCTTGGTATTAAGAAGTATCAAGAACATAATCCTTTTCATAGAAAGCATATTTCCTGTCAATTAACAATTTGGAATTTTGCTCAGTCCAACAGCATGATTTCTTTCATTTTATCTGTTGCAATGCACTATTTTTTTTTTTTGCAGTACACGGGCCTCTCACTGTTGTGGCCTCTCCCGTTGCGGAGCACAGGCTCCGGACGTGCAGGCTCAGCGGCCATGGCTCACGGGCCCAGCTGCTCCGCGGCATGTGGGATCTTCCCGGACCGGGGCACGAACCCGTGTGCCCTGTATCGGCAGGTGGACTCCCAACCACTGCGCCACCAGGGAAGCCCTGCACTATTCTTGCATCTCACATTAAGAAATAAAGTATGGGGCCCTCCCTGGTGGGGCAGTAGTTAAGAATCTGCCTGCTAATGCAAGGGACACGGGTTGGATCCCTGGTCCGGGAAGATCCCGCATGCCATGGAGCAGCTAAACCCATGTGCCACAACTACACGCTCCTAGAGCCCGTGCTCTGCAACGAGGGAAGCTACTGCCATGAGAAGCCCGTGTACTGCAAGGAAGAGCAGCCAGAGCAGCCTCTGCTCACCGCAACTAGAGAAAGCCCGCGTGCAGCAGCGGAGACCCAATGCAGCCAAAAATAAACAAGTAAATAATTTTTTTAAAAAAAAGAATAAAGTATGTCTAGGGATGTTTTATTGCCTTTTGTTGCTTCAGTTTGTTTCAAGTATAGTTCATACTCTGCCCCAGGAAAAACGCCTACCAGTTTCTTCTTTTACATCTTGTTGGCATACCCTTCTGTACTACTAAAATGTGAGGACTGATCCTGGGATCTCATTTTAATTCATGAGCCTTGCTAATGCCAGGATTACTCCCCAGCCCAGGGACAATATACATTTCCTCCTTGGACAGCAGATTCAAAGCTGAGGAAGGAACTTCATGAACAGCTCTATGAGCCCATCTCTCTCTTTTTACCTCACCCCTCTCCCCATCTCTGTCCTGCCCTCTGTACTACGCACGTATAATCTTTATTAAAATGTACGCATTTCAAACGGTTTATTGAGTTAAAATTTACACACTATGCAATTCACCCATTTAACGTGTCAATTCCATGGTTTTTTAATAGTCTCACAGATTTGTGCAGCTATCACCATAATCCATTTTTAGAATATTTTTGTTACCTTAAAAAAAAAAACAAAAACCCGCACTCCTTAACAATCACCTCCCAACACTAGGCAACCAACAATCTACTTTCTGTCACTATAGATTTACCTATTCTGCACACATCATATAAATGGAATCATATATTATACTATGTGATCTTTTGTGTGGGGTTTATTTGACTTTACATCAGGTTTATGCACGTCCTAGCACATAGCATTACGTCATTTCTTTTAAGTGTTGAATGGTATTTCATTGTATGCATAGACCATATTTTTTCTATGTGTTTATCTGATGATGGACATTGGGGTTGTTTCTACTTTTTAAGCTGTAATGAATTAATGATGCTGTGGACATTCGTGTACAGATTTTTGTGTAGATGTGTTTTCGTTGCTCTTCTGTATATACCTAGGAATGGATCTGTAGGGTCATATGATCCCTCTGTATTTACTGGACGCACTGCCAGATTGTTTCCCAAAACAGATGTACCACTTTATGTTTTCACCAGCCATGGGCAACAGTTCCAATTTCCCTAAATCCTCTCCAACACTTGGTATTATCTTCTTGACTGGAGAGTGTGTGTGTGTGAAGTAGTATCTCATTGTGGTTTTGTGTTTCCCTGATGGCTTACATGTATCATCTTTTTTAAAATTGATTTTTATTGGAACATAGTTGATTTACAATGTTGTGTTAGTTTCAGGTGTACAGCAAAGTGAATCAGTTATACATATACATATATCTACTCTTTTTTAGATTCTTTTCCCATATAGTTCATTACAGAGTATTGAGTAGAGTTCCCTGTGCTACACACTAGGTCTTTATTCATTATCTATTTTATCTATAGTTGTGTGTATATGTCAACCCCAATCTCGCAATGTATCCTTCCCCTGCCATTTACCCCCTGGTAACCATGAGTTTGTTTTCTATATCTGTGACTCTATTTCTGTTTTGTAAATAGGTTCATTTGTACCATTTTTTTAGGTTCCATATATAAGCGATATGATATGATGTCTTTTTCTGACTTACTTCACTCAGTATAACAAACTCTTGGCCCATCCATGTCCCTGCAAGTGGCGTTATTTTGTTCTTTTTATGGCTGAGTAATATTCCATTGTATGTATGTACCACATCTTCTTTATCCATTCATCTGTCAGTGGACATTTAGGTTGCTTCCATGTCTTCGCTACTGTAAATAGTGCTGCTGTGGACACTGGGGTACATGTATCCTTTTGAATTATGGAATATGCCCAGGAGTGGGATTGCTGGATCGTATGGTAGCTCTACTTTTAGGTTTTTAAGGAGCCTCCATACTGTTCTCCACAGTGGCTGCACCAGTTTACAGTCCCACCAACAGTGTAGGAGGGTTCCATTTTCTCCACACCCTCTCCAGCATTTGTTATTTGTAGATTTTTTGATGATAGCCATTCTGACTGGTGTGGTACCATTGTATTGGTAGTTTTGATTTGCATTTCTCTGATAATTAGTGATATTGAGCATCTTTTCATGTGCCTCTTGGCCATCTGTATGTCCTCTTTGGAGAAATGTCTATGTAGATCTTCTGCCCATTTTTTTGATTGGGTTGTTTTTTTTTGATACTGAGCTGCATGAGCTATTTATATATTTTGGAGATTAATCCCTTGTCAGTCACTTTGTTTGGAAATATTGTCTCCCATTGTGTGGGCTGTCTTTTCATTCTGCTTATGGTCATATATCATCTTGATGGGGAATAATCCAGACATTTTAAAGCCTCTTCTCTATGAAGCTTCCTATGGTGCTTTCCCTACATTTTTATTTATTATTTGTTTAATTTCTATAAGTCTTGATTGAGGAAGCTTTTGGAAGATATAATCCAACTCATTGTTTCCTTCTCAATTTTCAGTGGATTATAAAATCGTTGGTCAAATTTTAATGAAGATGGTCCTTACATAAATACATATATTTTCAGTATATTGGAGAAAATCCCCACATTGATGAGAAATAAAAATGAATATTTTTCCTCATGAGAAAATAGTAAGTTCATGATGATGATCGTTGTGGTGATGATTTCTATTATTTCCATAGGTAACAAATATATTCATAGCCCTTCATTTCTTCTATAAGGTAACTGTGGGGGGTTTTTCTCCTCTTGTATCAAAGTGTATAGCAATAATTTACAATGTAGAACACTGAGTTTTCTGACCAGCACTTGTTCTTGTGTCTCTTTGTAATTTTCATGTCTATTTCATCACCCAAGCATGGGGATAACTGCCAATCACATTTCACTATGACCAGCGAGGAATGCATTTGCTCACAGGCAAAATGTCTATTTTGTTGCAATTTATTCTAAAATACAACAAATTTTAATCTATGTTCTATCTTGATTAACAGAGTCAGTATGCATTCTAAAATGTATTCTAAAGTAGAAAGTATTCAACTTGGCCAAAAATTGTTATACCATCCGCCACTGGGCATGAAAACAAACTAAACCATAAACACTTTTTATTTGATTCTCCTTGGAGGAGCAATGCATAAACAGCTTCTCTATGGATTAGATAAGGTAGTTGATTTACTGAATTTAGTTAAAATGTTACATTCTAATGCATGTGTGACTTGAGATTAATCCTATTCTTTTTCTATGGAGGGAAGTCCTGCCTTTTCTTTGCTTAGAAACATCAGATAACCTTGGCCACAAGATCTACTCATGGAATGGTAAGTTACTGAAATATGATTATTATTTCTATTTATTTTTGCATGTAGGAGAGACTTAGAACGTTCACAGACTAATTCACAACTACATTCAAATACGCTTCCAATGAAGCCTACACATATCAGACATCCTCTAAATGTGTATTCCCTAGGCCTTTTAATCGTCAGAATCCTTGAATATATTTTCCTTTCATAAAAACTCCCCCAAAGGTAAGGGAGAAGAATTAACCCACAACTGGGATATATGTTCTGATCTTTTACTTTTAGTTACGTAGTTGTTGATTTTCACAAACGTGATTCCAAGGAAATGTGCCCTTTCTCCTCATTTTAAACAAAACTGCCATCGCTTAATGGGTGTTTCTGAAAGGGAGGCATTCAGATGTAAAGAAACATTTGGAGAGTTTAATGGAGACTGAAAAATTAACACATGGTGTTCCAGATTGCATTTCTTACCTGTATTTTCATTCTGTAGGCTGGCAGTGGTGTTCCAGATTGCGTTTCTTACCTGTGTTTTCGTTCTGTAGGTTGGCAGTGGTGTTCCAGATTGCGTTTCTTACCTGTGTTTTCGTTCTGTAGGTTGGAAAGAAAACAGCATGGATTACTATTTATTTATCTTAAGATATTTAGTCAGCAAAATACACATATAAATTCAACTTTTCAAATTCATCTCACCACCCGCTATGAGGGTTTATTAAAAGAAACTCAACAGTTATATAACACTAGAGGGAATTAGGCATTCTTCTAAAGGGCATGAATTTTTCCAGTTAGGCATTTAAGTGGTGGATATGATTTTGGAAACCCAGAATCTCAAAATTTATAGTTATCATTACAGTAAGATTCTTAGGGTAAACCAACTCCCTCATTTCTAACAGCTGGCAAAAGTTTTCAATGGAATGATCCAACTTGTTGGGAGAAGTATCCCAAGGAGTCAGGTAATTTAACTTGATGGCACAATAACAGAAATTGAAACTGTCTCTCAGATTCATGGGAAATGTAGTAAAAAGTGCAGTGAGCCTTAGGAGAGATGCAACCAGGAAAATATGCAACCAGGAAAATAATTTCGTGTTCAAGATATTTTGAGTCATGGAGGTTATTGACACATAAGGCCCCTGTTCCTATTCTACATTGATGTTAAAAAAACCCTAATTAAATAGTACTAGGAAAAATTCTTTCAGAACGATCATTTCAATATATGTGAGAATCTCCACAATGATACGAAATGAAAAGCTCTTAACTTGTTTACAAACACTGCTTTTTTTGCCGAAAGTTTCCATGGATAACAAAGATCTTTCTAGTGCTCCCATTCTTGGTTAATGGTTCTTTTCGCAGATGCAGGGTTTTCCTGCACCAGTCTCCCAAGATGATGGCAACAAGAATATGTCAAGAATGAAAAAGGTACACTCTGTTATAAGAGCTCTATACATAACATATACCATCAGAATACAGAAGTATCAAGGATACACTATTTTCTGATATCAGTTTCCATTTCTGATCAATAACCTATCTGTTAACCTAAACTAGGTATGTATGCATCTGTTGACCAACATGGAACTTTTATCTCCTGCACGTCAATGTCTTAGCTGATGCGTATTTGAGGAGAATGGAAACTCTGTTTTTGGATTCATCCAAAATTATCCTGGATAGCTCTTGTTTCTCCACCATCTCCATAAAAGGTGACCTTGTCTAGATATTTTGCCACATCACGTCCATGTTCTAGCACACACAAGAGGAAAAGTCAACTGGAAGAGATGAGTGACTTAAATTTGCACCCAGTGCTTTCCATCCACATCCCATAAGCTAACACACAACTGTATAATGAAGTGGCTTTTCTCCATCTGGCACTGTGTTTGCTTCTGTAGATGCTGTGATGACAAAAGAGACAGAATTTACTGTCTACAGCAAGATTCGCTGTGGAGCTTTTAGCTATGCTAGACCTGTGCAAATATTAAAATATATAGATGAGGAGATTGGATAAAGTATTTTGCAAACTGGTAGCAGTTTTCCTGTTTTTAAAAAATATTCTGGCATATGAGAATGTAGTTTTTATTCTAGGAGCCATCTAAGATAAAGCCTGTTCCTCCCAACATACAAAAGTCTAATGTAGGAGAGGAATCAAGATGGCAGAATAGAAGGATGTGGAGCTCACCTCCTCCCATAAGTACATCAAAAACACATCTACACGTGGAACAATTCTCACGGAATGCCTACTGAATGCTGGCAGAAGATATCAGACACCGAAAACTGCAAGAAAGATCTCCATGTAATCAGGTAGGACAAAATGCAAAAAGAAAAAACAAAAAGGAACGGGGACAGGACATGAGCCCATGGGAGGGAGCTGAAATGAGATTTGAGCCCCAGGGGCCATGACACTTAGGAAGCAGGACTGAAATCTGAGCCATCTCCCTGCTGCTGTGCAATCCACAGATTTACGCTATCACTACCATCTTTGGAAGCTCAGCACCTGTGGGACATCTGAGCATGGAGAACTGCTCCCATGTCTGGGACAGGTTCAGCCTTAGCAGCTGTGGGCTTTGTGGGTTCACAGATGCAGAGATAGGGCCAGGGTCTGGGATGCTTCATACCTCACATAGTGGGTCCAGGTGCACAACTACTGCGGTCCTGGGACCTGACTTCAGTGGATCTATGCTGGTGGCTTTGTGAACACTGCGCCTGAGGGACACCATGGCTGATGGCATCCTCATTTTTGAGGCGGGGCCGAGGGCAGTGCCAACAAGTGTACTTTCTGTACCTGTACAACAGGTGACAGGCGATACCACAGAGCACAGTCCCTGGTGGGTGGACAGCTCTGGTGGGGGAATACTCAGTGGCTCCTCTCCCAGTGGAAATGCTCCAGTCCCACCTACCTCACACTACAGCTCAGAAACAGATCTGGGGGCTTCTACTGCAATAATTCAGAAGTAGGCCCTGCATCCTAACAGAGTGGGGACACTAACAGAATAACAAGGAGGGCCCCCTGGATAGCCATGGCAGGCTCCCATCATCACAACACCTGTCACACCCCCATCAAGGGGACAACAGCCAGCTGTGCACAGTAAGAAAATACGCTGCAGGCAACCATACTAAAAAGAGCCCCTGGACCAAAATAATAGACTGATGCAGGCCACACAGGGATGCTCCCACATAAAAACAGCCCTCAAATACCACACTAGATAACTGTTTCCCCTAAACTCACAGAATCAGAGAAATATATAAGTAAAATGAAGAAGCACAGGATCCACTCCCAATTAAAAGACCAAGAAAATTCCCCTGAAAGAAAAAACACTGAAATAGACCTCTTCTGTCTAATAGATACCAAGTTCAAAAAGGAGGCAATGAACGTACTGAAGGAATTAAGAAAGGCCATCGACAGAAATGCAGAGAGTACTGTAAAAAGGGATACAAAATTAATACAGAGAAATCTCTGGCATTCCTATACACCAACAGATCAGAAAGAAATTAAGGAAACAATCCCATCTACCATCACATCAAAAAGAATAAAATACCTAGGAATAAACCTACCTAAGAAGGCAAAAGACCTGTACTCTGAAAACTGTAAGACGCTGATGAAAGAAATCAAACATGACACAAACAGATGGAGAGATACATCCTGTTTGGGACTGGAAGAATCAATATTGTCAAAATGAATATAATAGCCAAGGGAATTTACAGACACAATGCAATCCCTCCTAAACTATAAATGGCAATTTTTACAGAACTAGAACAAAAAATTTTTTAATTTCTATGGAAACAACACAAAAGACCTTGAATAGCACACCAATCCTGAGAAAGAAAAAAACACAGCTGGAGGAATCAGGCTCCTGGACTTCAGACTACGCTACAAGCTACAGTAATCAGGACAGTATGGTACTGGCACAAAAACAGATACATAGATCAATGGAACAGGATGGAAAATGCAGAAATAAACCCACACACCTATGGTCAATTAATCTATGACAAAGGAGGAAAGAATATACAATGGAGGAAAGAATATACAATGGAGAAAAGACAGTCTCTTTAATAAGTGGTGCTGGGAAAACTGGACAGCTACATGTAAAAGAATGAAATTAGAACACTCCCTAACACCATACACAAAAATAAACTCAAAATGGATTAAAGACCTAAATGTAAGACCAGACACTATTAAACTCTTAGAGGAGAACACAGGCAGAACACTCTCTGACATAAATCACAGCAAGATCTTTTTGGATCCACCTACTACAGTAATGAGACAAAAATAAATAAATGGGACCTAGTTAAACTTGAAAGCTTTTGCACAGCAAAGGAAATGATAAACAAAATGAAAAGACAACCCACAGAATGGGAGACAATATTTCCAAACAAAGCAACCGAAAAGGGATTAATCTCCAAAATATACAAATTGCACATGCAACTCAATATTAAAAAAACAAAACCCAATCAGAAATGGGCAGGAGATCTAAATAGATGTTTCTCCAAAGAAGACATACAGATGGCCAAAAAGCACATGAAAAGATGCTCAACATCTCTAATTATTACAGAAATGCAAACCAAAAACTACAATGAGGTATCACCTCACACTGGTCAGAATAGCCATCATCAAAAAGTCTACAAATAACAAATGCTGAAGAGGGTGCGGAGAAAAAGGGAACCCTCCTATACTCTTGGAGGGAATGTAAATTGGGGCACCCACTGGGGAGAAGAGTGTGGAGGTTCCTTAAAAAACTAAAAATAAAACTACTGTATAATCCAGCAATCCCACTCCTGCGAATATATCTGGAGTAAAACATGGTTCAAAAGTATTATACATGCACCCCGATGTTCACTGCAGCACTGTTTATCCAAGACATGGAAGCAACTTAAGTGTCCATCAACAGAAGAATGGAAAAAGAAGATGTGGTCCATATATACAATGGAATACTACTCAGCCATAAAAAAAGAACAAAATAATGCCATTTGCAGCAACATGGATGGACCTACAGATGATCATACTAAGTGAAGTAAGTCAGAGAAAGGCAAATATCATATTACTTATATGTACAATCTAAAAAATGATACAAATGAACTGATCTACAAAAGAGAAACAGACTGAGACTTTGAAAACAAACTTATGATTCCCAAAGGGGAAAGGCGGGGGAAAGGATGAGTTTGGGATTAACATATATATACACACTACTATATATAAAATAGATTATCAGCAAGAACCTACTAGAACTCTACTCAATAATCTGTCATGTAAAAGAATCTGAAAAAAATGGATAAATGTATATCTATAACTGAATCACCTTTCTGTACACTCGAAACACAGCAGTGTAAATGCACTATAATGTAAAATAAAAATTAAATTAAAAAATAATGGCTATCAATAGGAATGCAGATTACTGTAAAAAGGAACTACAAAATATAAACACAGGTCAAGGAAAATTAGAAAATTCACTTGCTGACACAGAAGCTGAGCTAAAGGCAATGATTAGTAGACTGAATAATACACAAGAATGAATATAAGTGATCTGGAAGATAAAATAACAGAAATCGACCAATCAGTACAGGAGAAAGATAGATTTTAAAAATGAAAGCAATATAAGAGACCTATGGTATAATATAAAGCATGCCAATCTATGTGTAATAGGGATTCCAGAAAGAAAAGGGGATCAAAAATGTATTTGCAGAAGTTCTGGCTGAAACCTTCCCAAACCTAAAGAAGGAAACATATCCAAGTACAGGAAGAATAGAGGGTCTAAACAAGATGAGCCCAAACAGACCTATAACAAGACATATTATAATTAAAATGGCAGATGTTAAAGAGAGGATTCTAAAGGCAGCCAGAGACCAACAAAGAGTTAATTACAAGAGAACCCCCATAAGGCTATCAACTGATTTCTCTACAGAAACGTTGCAGGCTGGAAGGGAGTGGCAAAATATATTCAAATTCCTGAAAGGGAAAAATCTGCAGCCTAGTATACTCTACCTAGCAAGATTATCATTTAGAATAGAAGAGAGAGAGAATTTCTCAGACAAGCAAAAACTAAAAGAATACGGCAAAACCAAACGTATCCTAAAAGAAATATTGAAAGGTCTTCTCTAAATAAAGAAGCAGCAAAAATCGCAATTGGAAAGTAAATCCCTTAAATAAATAAGCTAGTATACAGATACTTTAAAAAGATTTATGACAGTGATGATAATCACAATGAACAGCAAAAGGATAAACAGGGAGATGTAAACAATGACAGCAAAATCCTAAAATGTGTGACGAGAGAGTAAGAAAATGTAGATTTTTTTTAAAAGAATGTGCTTGAGCCTATATGACTAACCGTGTAAAACAAGTCATCACAAATCAAAAATATACAAAAGTTCCCAAAAACCAAACCGAAAAGAACATAAGCATAATACAAAAGGAAACCATCAAGCCACAATAGGAAAAAGAGGAAATACAAAATCAACTGGAAAATGTTTAAAATGGCAATAAATACATATCTGTCAATAACTCCCTTAAATGTCAACGGACTAAATGCTCCAATGAAAAGACAAGAGTCTACAATATGCTGCCTGCAAGAGACCCACTGTAGGTCAAAGGACACACAGACTGAAAGTGAAGCCACCATCACCCTAATACCAAAATCAGACAAAGAGACTACAACAAAAAGAAAATTACAGGCCAATATCTATGATGAATATAGATGCAAAAATTCTCAACAAAATAGTAGCAAACCAAATCCAACAACACATGAAAAGGATCATACATCATGATCAAGTTGGATTCACCCCAGGGTCACAAGGATGGTTCAACATAGGCAAATCAATCAATGTAATGCACCACACAAATAAAAGACAAAAACCATATGATCATCTCAATAGTTGCAGAAGAAGCATTTGATAAAACTCACCATCCAGGGCTTCCCTGGTGGTGCAGTGGTTGAGAGTCTGCCTGCCGATGCAGGGGATGCAGGTTCATGCCCCGGTCCGGGATGATCCCACATGCCGCGGAGTGGCTGGGCCCGTGAGCCATGGCTGTTGAGCTTGCGTTTCTGGAGCCTGTGCTCCACAACGGGAGAGGCCTGCATACTGCAAAAAAATAAAAAATAAAACAAAACTCACCATCCATTCATGATAAAAACTCTTACCAAAGTGTGTACAGAGGGAACATACTCAACATAATAAAAGCTGTTTATGACAAACCCATAGCCAATATAATACTCAACAGTGAAAAGCTGAAAGCCTTCCAACTAAAATCTGGAAGAAGATAAGGATGCCCATTCTCACCACTTAGGTTCAGCATAGTATTGGAAGTCCTAGCCACAGCACTGAGGCAATAAAAAGAAATAAAATGTATCCAAATTGGAAGGGAAGAGGTAAAATTGTCACCATATGCAGTTAACATGATACTATATACAGAAAACCCTAGAGACTCCACACATATCTACTAGATCTAATAAAGGAATTCACCAAAGTAGCAGGATCCAAGATTAACATTCAAAAATTGGTTGCATTTCTTTACACTAGCAATGAAACATCAGAGAGGGAATGTAAAAAAACTGTGCCTATTAAAATCGCACCAAAAATGAAATAAAATACCTAGGAATAAACCTGACCAAGGAGGTGAAAGACTTATACACTGAGAACCATAAAGGAAATTGAAGACGTTTTAAAGAAATGGAAAAATATCCCATGCTGTTCATTGGCAGAATTAATGTTGTTAATACTATCTAAAGCAATCTACAAATTTAATGAGATCCCTAACAAATTATGCATGGCATTTTTCACAGAACTAGAACAAATAATCCTAAAATTTATATGGAACCATAAAAGACCCAGAATGGGCAAAGCAGTTCTGAAGAAAAAGAACAAAGCAGGAGGCAGAACCCTCCCACACTTCAGACTACACTACAAAGCTACAGCATGGTATTGGCACAGTAACAGACATATGGATCAATGGAACAGAATAGAGAGCCCAGAAATAAAGCCACACACCTACGGTCAATTAATCTTCAACAAGGGAGGCAAGAATATACAATGGGAAAAAGACAGTCTCTTCAGCAAGTGGTGTTTGGAAAGTTGGAAACCTGCACGTAAATCAATGAAGTTAGAACACTCCCTCACAGCATACACAAAAATAAACTCAAAATGGCTTAGAGACTTAAATATAAGACACAACACCATAAAACTCCCAGAAGAGAACATAGGCAAAACATTCTCTGACACAAATCATACCAATGTTTTCTTAGTTCAGTCTCCCAAGGCAATAGAAATAAAAGCAAAAATAGACAAATAGGATCTAATCAAATGTATAAGCATTTGCACAGTGAAGGAAACCATAAACAAACTGAAAAGATAACCTATGGACTAGGTGAAAAATATTTCCAAATGATGTGACTGGCAAGGGCTTAAATTCTAAAATAAACAGCTCACACAACTCAATAACAAAAAAACAAACCCAATCAAAAAATGGGCAGAAGACCTAAACAGACATTTCTCCAAAGAAGACTTACAGATGGCCAACAGGCACATGAAACGATGCTCAACATCAATACTTATTAGAGAAATGAAAATCAAAACTATAATTAGGTACCACCTCACGCTGGTTAGTATGGCCATCAAAAAATCCACAAATAATAAATGCTGGAGAGGGTGTGGAGAAAAGGGAACACTCCTACTCTGTTGATGAGAATGTAAATTGATACAGCCACTATGGAGAACAGTATAGAGGTTCCTCAAAAAACTAAAAACAGAACTACCATATGATCCAGCAATCCCATTCCTGGGCATACACCCAAAGAAAACTGTAATTTGAAAAGAAACATACACCCCTATGTTCATAGCAGCACTATTCACAATAGCAGGACATGGAAGTAACCTAAGTGTCCATCCACAGATGAATGGACAAAGAAGATGTACATATGTACAATGGAATATTACTCAGCCATAAAACAGAATGAAATAATGCCATTTGCAGCAACGTGGATGGACCTAGAGATGATCATACTAAGTGACGTAAGTCAGACAGAGAAAGACAAATATATGATACCACCTATATGTGGGATCTAAAATACAACACAAATTAACTTATCTATGAAACAGAAACAGACTAGACCTGTGGTTGCCAAGGCGGGTGGGGCATTGATGGGGAGTTTGGGATTAGCAGATGCAAACTATTCCCTATAGGATGGATAAACAACAAAGTCCTACTGTAGAGCACAGGGAACTCTATTCAATATCCTGTAAGAAGCCATCATGGAAGACAATATGAAAAAGAATATATATATGTATAACTGAGTCACTTTGCTGTACACCAGAAGCTAACACAACATTTTAAATCAACTGTAGGTCAATAAAAAAGACTAATGAGAATAAAATGGAAACTAAAAGTTTGCTGAATTGGTTCATAGGGAAATAGAAAAATGTGTCAAGCTGTTTAAAATGTTCTCTCTTGAACGTAAGGTCTAGCAGATGAAAAGAACGCTTTCTAATATGTCCATTTTTTATGATGTATCCTTTGATGTTCTTAATATTCCCTTGTAATGTCTGTCTGTAGGGCCAGAGTTGGTTTTTTTGAGGTAGTTTTACTTTATTCTCTTATCTACGAAATCATTAAAGTTGTCAATATATTGCCAACCACTACCACCTACTTTATTATTTTAATAGATTTATTTACTTTATTTATTTTTGGCTGCGTTGGGTCTTCGTTGCTGAGTGCGGGCTTTCTCTAGTTGCGGTGAGCAGGGGCTACTCTTCATTGCGGTGCATGGGCTTCTCATTGCAGGAGCTTCTCTTGTTGCAGAGCACGGGCTCTAGGCATGCAGGCTTCAGTAGTTGTGGCATGTGGGATCAGTAGTTGTGGCTCGCAGGCTCTAGAGTGCAGGCTCAGTAGTTTTGGTGCACGGGCTTACTGGCTCTGCGGCATGTGGGATCTTCCCGGACCAGGGCTCAAACCCGTGTCCCCTGCACTGGCAGGCGGATTCTTAACCACTGCACCACTAGGGAAACCCCCCCACCTACTTTATATATGTCTTTGTCCATTCAGGCTGCTGTTAACTGAAAACCACAGACTGGCAGGGGGGTGGGTGCAGGTGTTATAAAACACAGAGGCTAATTTCTCACAGTTCTGGAGGCTGTACATCCAACATCCAGGAGCTGGCAGATTCAGTGTCTCGTGAGGATCCTCTTCCTGGTTTGTAGACGGCATCTTCTTGCTGTGTCCTCACATGGAGGAAGGTGCATGGAAGCTCTGTGGCATCTTCTATAAGGACACTGATCCCATTCATGGGGGCTTCACCACCATGACCTCATCACCTTCCAAAGACCCCACCTCCTAACACCATCCTATTGGGTGGCAGGGGGAATGAAAACATCCAATCTCTCTCTAGATAGATAACTAGATAGATAGCTAGATATTATTATATATTATTAGGTTAAGAATATTCTTAAAGTAATTTGTTTTGAAACTACTCTTGTGTTTCTGATTCATTGAACCCCATGCCCTTTTAACATTGTCTTATTTTTTTGTCATATATGTATGATAATAAATGTTATTAATTTAAATTATTATAAACACAATAAATTGATTATGCATTATACATTACTATTTACATATAAAATATATCATTTATTAGTATATATTATATATGAGGGAGGGGATATGGGGATATATGTATACGTATCGCTGATTCACTTTGTTATACAGCAGAAACTGACACAACATTGTAAAGAAATTGTACTCCAATAAAGATGTTTTTAAAAATATATATGGATAACAATATATATATGTTTTTCTTTTATCCAACCAACACATATTTATTGTGTAGCCACTACTTACCAGGGGTTACATACTTGAACAGGCAGATACACAAATCTCTGGACTCATGATGTTTATATTCTGGGTCAGAGGCAGAGAATAAACAAGAAGAAACACAGAAATGAGACTATCTGAGCTCACTGTCAACACCATGCAGTTAATAAACAGGATGCAGAGAGAGAGAAACTTGGGGAGAAAGTATTCCATGTCGGGGTCCTTGGTGAACCTCCCCCACTATAAATACGGGTGTAGACACCAAGCATGTTCAAGGTCAATTGGCATCTCTTTTCAACCTTGAATGCAAGAAGTCAAGAACGCACAGTTCACAAATCACTGTAAAAGAAATAGTCATATAAACGATTCTGTGAGTTTTCATAGAAACTCCCCAATAAATTAATATTTATCCCCTCACAGTATGGGTATCAGTGAATCCAGGGATACCACTACATATAGCCCAACTGTTAAACAAAAAAATTTTTTTCACTGTGACTTGCAGAGGAAAAAACAGTCATATTCTGGGAAAAGGTATCAAGGGAGATCTAACACAGTCAAGAGACAAATATGCTCAACCGTTTCCGTGGCTGCAGGGAGAGACGAAATGTAGCGTTACCTGTTGGCAAGGCAACAAACCGTCAAGAATCAGATTAGACCCACAGTCCCAGCTCTGAACCTGAAAATGACAGTTATTATCCACATTTCCATTTTAGCCTTGCTACAGTGGAACCCATAAATCACTGGGATTTGGGCTGTTTGGATAATGACTGTGTGAATGGGTGACGTGAGTTCCATTCAGGGAAAAGGTTATGGGGTTTGGACCACCGTGTGCACGGAAGAACGTTGGCGAATGGTGTTTTTGCCATATGAGAAGGCAGACTTATGACTCACTCGCTGTGGATTGCAATTGGCGTATTTTCAGCAGAGAACAAATCCACTGATCTCTCCAGGAAAGGGCTCAGGTTAGCAAGTGACAGATCCCAAGTTTATTAAGCGGCATTAGTTATAAAATTCCTCGGGAAAAAAAGAAAAAGAAAAAAAAATGATGTAGACAATCTCCCTGGGTTTATTTTTCTTACTTTTATGATTTTTACTTTAAAAATCATTTTGAAGACATCCCCTTAGGTAAAATAGGATGTTCTTTATTTTATTACAAGCAAAAGAATCAACTTTAATTCACTTCTCTAGAGGTTTCCCAACTCCTATAAAGATGATAATATAGACAATAAAATTTAACTGACTTCTAAGAAATCTTCAGTCAGGAATTTCATTTGAGATTGTCTTGAACTTTTTTTTTTTTTTTTTGCAGTACACGGGCCTCTCACTGTTGCGGCCTCTCCCGTTGCGGAGCACAGGCTCCGGACACGCAGGCTCAGCGGCCATGGCTCACGGGCCCAGCCGCTCCGCGGCATGTGGGATCCTCCCGGACCGGGGCACGAACCCGTGTCCCCTGCATCGTCAGGCGGACTCTCAACCACTGCGCCACCAGGGAAGCCCGTCTTGAACTTTTAACAGCATTTTTTTTCCCTAGTTTAATCTGATGCTGCTCCTTCTTGAGAAGCCTGCAATTTATACTTCTGGCTTGAGACAGTATCACAAATATTGTAGAATGACCTTTAATTTGGTGTTTCAGGCTTTGATCATGAAACCAAAAACCTGGCATGAAACACAGGGTTTTATTTTGATTTTTCTAATGCTAAATCATAATATAACAATGATTTCATTGTAAATTTTAACACGACCATTAATTCTGGTCAAAACTTAAGTTTCCAAAAGTTTATTACAATTTCAGAACTGCTTTATGATATTATTGCCATAGGACAATTCTATCAATGGAATTTTCCAGGCTGGGACCAGAGACTATTTATAATAAATATGCTAATATATAAACTACTCACTTAACTATGAATAACAGGTAATTTTAGGGGAAAAAATGTCACAATGACAAGCTTTGGGCATATAAATTCATTCCAATGTCTAAAATTATACCCTTTGTATTTTTTGGGTAAAGCATTTGATTTTGTTGTACTTCTCTTCTGAAGAGAGTCTAAGAGTAGTTTTTGTTTCATAGAAAAGTTGAGAGGAAGGTACAGAGATTTATCTGGCTGACTTGGTGGGCCCAGCAGGGGTTGACAGGTGAAGGGGTCCTAGCTGAGAGGTGGGATTTGGGATATCACAGGTCATCATCTACCTGTGGACACACCAGGTGCAGCGTAGAGTTCCCTGGCGTACTTTAGTCTCCCCGTGAACTGGAAGCAGAAAAATCCAAGAAGAGGCCAGGTGTAGGGTAGTGGTGGGGGGGTGGTCATCTGTGTCTCCTGGGTGAGTCGTTAACTTGAGCTCACATCAGTCACTCAGAACACCAAGCCCACGTCTTTGAGATGAGTTCTGGAGTCCATAAGCTGAAAGGCTAGAGCTGCTCCTGATTGGAAATCTCCCATCAGCTGGACAGTCAAATCCACCCTTCGTAAAAATCAGTGACTCCGTTTAGGGACATGGGGAAGAAGAGATTGACCAGGTGAGATCTGGCCACTCTTTTCAGGGGATACACAGTATGAAGATGTTCTGAGGTTCAGTAGGCTGAATCATGGTAGGATTGTTTCCAACAAGGTTAATTATATGACTTAGGGAAAGTGAAACACTTCAGCTTCCTGAATGCTTTGTAACTTGCCTGACACTGCTCAGGAAACACCTCCTCTCTTTTCCCTTCCTTCTCTCCTTCCTTCTTTCCTTCATGTACTCAATGTGCATTAAGTGCCTTCCACTTCTAAGGCTTTCTGCTGAAAATGGAATTAGGGAAAGAAGCGGTCAGGGATCTTTGCCCTGGAGAGGTCCACAGTCTATAGCAAAAGGCTAAAACTTCATAGAATTACGATGGGGTTCCATGATTGCTACTCCCCAGCAGCCATGGAAACATGGAAAAGACAAAACTTCCTCAACAATATACCCACGTTTTTAAGTAAAAGCTATGACCACAATAGAGTTGGTAATGTTTAACACAAAGTGACCAAAAGCAGAGTAGGAATATTAAACGTATTTCAAAATCAGAGCTGACACTGAGGATTATTCCATGCATGGCCCTGTTGGACGTGCTTCACTCATTCGAAATGCGTCCGTGTGTGGTGACCAGCAAGACCAAGATCTCAAATAGAATTCCTAAATGTTACATCAAAGAGGATGAATTAAGAAACAAAGAAGAATCCCGTGACTTGATTTGTAAGACATCTGCTGAATGTCAGGAGACTCATGTCTGGCTGGACGTAGGATGCATCAAGAATTAGATGTCAAACCTCAGGAATCCTGCTTCTAGAAGGTGTTCGGCACCTTGGTCTCGCACCGCCCACTAAACAGCCACAACAGTGTGTACAAAGTCTTGTGAGAGGAAGCAGTGCCACAGACAGGCAGTTATTCCTCTTAGGAAATAAATCATCCAGCTACTAAGACCACACAGCAAGGGAACAGTCATGAGTGATACCAGAATCTTGTGAAGATTCATTCTTGTAAAGAAGCACAAACTGAATGTAAACTGGTGCAGCCACTATGGAGAACAGTATGAAGGTTCCTCAAAAAAACTAACAATAGAGCTACCATATGACCCAGCTATCCCACTCCCGGGCGTGTACCCAGAGAAAACCATAATTCAAAAAGATACAGGCACCCCAACGTTCATTGCAGCACTATTTACAATAGACATGGAAACAACCTAAATGTCCATCGATGGATGGATAAAGAAGATGTGGTACATTGATACACAATGGATCATTACTCAGCCATAAAAAAGAATGAAATAATGCCATTTGCAGCAACATGGATAGACCTAGAGATGATCATACGGAGTGAAGTAAGTCAGAGAAAGACAAATATCATATGATATCACTTATTATATGTGGAAAGTAAGGAAAACGGGTACAAATGAACTTATTTACAAAACAAAAGGAAAGTCACAGATGTACAAAACAAACTTACGGTTACCGGGGGAGAAAGGTAAATTGGGAGATTGGGATTGACACATACACACGACTATATATAAACTAGATAACTAATAAGGACCTACTGTAGAGCACAGGGAACTCTACTCAATACTCTGTTATGACCTATATGGGAAAATAGTCTTAAAAAAGAGTGGATATATGTATAACTGAGTCACTTTGCTGTACACCTGAAACTAACACAACATTGTAAATCAACTCCAATAAAAAAATTTTTTTTAATTATTATCAGAGCAGCAGTACTGCCTGCCATATTGAAATGGAGCCAGACACTGTGGTCCTTGCCTCCATGTCCTCCCCCTGCCTTTTGTCTGTAGAAAAACTTTGGCCAAAGAATAAGTTTGATCAGAGAAGTGAGAAAATACAGAAACGAAGGAAAACAGTCCAACAAGACTAAATAGTAATAGTTTAGTCATTAAGCAAAGTCAAGGACCTTTAGTTCCTCCTCAAGGGCTACAGATCATATTCTGAGCCAGGTCCTGGGAGCTGTCTTGTAGATACTGAAACCCCACCAGGCGGAAGACGTGAACTACATGACGACCAGGCTGTAGCCATGCCACAATTCTGAGAATTGGCCTCAAGGAAATGGGAACAACCAACCCTGGAACTGAAGAGTAACTGTACCTAAAACAATCACAATGACGCTGGTCAGACCACCAAGGACCAATTTCAAGATGACGGTCTGAGCTGACGTCGCTGTTTCTGCACGTAGCCCCCTCCGTCTGTCTATAAGAGCTCTTGCCCCCTGATTGTCAGGCAGGGGGTAGAGTTCCCCCCGGTTGCCAGCATCCAAGATAAAGCAAACTTTCCTTTCCACCAACCTTGCTTCTTTATTGGCTTTGGAGCAGTGAGCAGCCGGACCCCACTTTGGGTTCCAGTATCAGTAAACAAAGGATGTTGTAGCCGTCAAGCCACTACATCACAGCCACCCTGTCGATCAGCCCTGGGGAACTCAGGTTGGAAGTGCCCACCACTGCAGCCAGCTCCAACGAGTGCCCCCTGAGGAGACTCAGGATGCAGAAAACACAGGATGCTGGCCCCAGAGAGCTGAGGTGCAGATCCAAGGAAGGATTTCAGTGAGCCCAGACTTTGCATCTCCCCACACATAGAGAAACAGTAAATTGCTTAACTTGAGATAATTGGTTTTCTCTCGTTCACAGTAATCTTTTTGATTTTGACTACCTGATCTTTGTGGCAAAACCTCCTATATATCCTGGATCCTTCCTCACCTCTTCAGAATACTTTCTTAGCATTATCTGAGATGCTGTGTCCTGGGCTTGAAGTCCTCAGATTGTCCACCAAGTAAAACATAATCCTCAACTTTTAGGTTGTGCTTTTTTTCTTTTTTCTTTTTTTCCAGTGGATAGCTTTCCTGCCTTAAACTTTCTTAAAACCTTAAATTTCAAACAGTATTGCAGTTCCCTAAAAAAGTTAAACAGAATTTCGTAAGTCCCAGAAATTTCAGTCCTTGGTTAATACCCCCGAAGAACTGAAGACAGGGCTCTAACAAACACTTGTACACCCATGTGTCCATCAGTGGATGAATGGATAAACAAAATGTGGTCCATCCACACGAAGGAATGTGGTACATACCTACAGTTCAGCCTGAAAAAGGCAGGACATCCTGTCAGGCTACAACATGCGTCACCCTTGCGGACTTGATGCTCGGTGAAACCGGGCAATCACAGAAAAGCAAAAAGACAAATACTGTATGATTGCACTTATATAGAACCTAGGGCAGTCGTATTCATAGAGACAGAGAGTAGAATGGTGTTTTGTTGCAAAAAGTTGTACGTGTGGGGCTTCCCTGGTGGCGCAGTGGTTAAGAATCCACCTGCCAAGGCAGGGGACACGGGTTCAAGCCCTGGTCCAGGAAGATTCCACATGCCACGGAGCAGCTAAGCCCATGCGCCACAACTACTGAGCCTGCACTCTAGAGCTCGTGAGCCACAACTACTGAGCCCATGCGCCTAGAGCCCGTGCTCTGCAACAAGAGGCGCCACCGCAATGAGAAGCCCACTCACCACAATGAAGAGTAGCTCCCGCTCGCCGCAGCTAGAGAAAGCCCGCGCGCAGCAACGAAGACCCAGCGCAGCCAAACTTTAATTAATTTTTTTAAAAAGTTGAACATGTGTAGGGAGAGCATTGGAAGATGTTCACATTTTCTGTATTTATTTTCTGCACATTAATTTTCTTTAGTTTTTTCATTTAAAATCTTAATAGTTCTTTAAAGGTTTCTGTCCATTTACAGTTATTACCACATATTGCCTTTATTTCCCCATATTGTAAAATACATCCTGAGCCTGTCTTACACCCAATAGTATATACCTTCCACTGCTGAACCCCCATCCTGCCCCTCCCCCACCCTCTCCCCACTGGGAACCACTAGTTCTCTATATGTGAGTTTCCTTCTCTGTTATATTCACTAGTTTGTTGTATGTTTTAGATTACACGTATAACTAATTATCACATAGTATTTCTTTGTCTGACTTATTTCATTTTACACAGTACCCTCCAAGTCCATCCAAATTGCTGCAAATGGCAAAATTTCGTTTCTCTTTATGACTCTTATTTCATTGTATATTTATATATACCACATCTTCTATATCAGTCATCTGTTGATGGACACTTAGGTTGCTTCCATGTCTTGTAATTAATGCTGCTTTTGTAGATAATGCTGCGATGAACATTGAGGTACACGTATCTTTTCAAATTGGTGTTTTAAAAGCTTTGGTACAGCAAAGGAAACCATCGACAAAATGAAAAGACAACCTACAGAATGGGAGAAAATATTTGCAAGTGATATGACCTATAAGGGATTAATAATGTCCAACACCTATACACAGCTCATATTGCTACAACTCCACATCAAAAAAAACCAGACAACCCAACTAAAAAATGGGCATATACATTTTTCCAAAGAGGAAATGCAGATGGCCAACAGGCACGTGGAAAGATGCTCACCATCGCTACTCATCAGGGAAATGCAAATCAGAACCACAATGAGACATCACCTCACACCTGTCACAAAGGCTATCATGAAAAAGAACACAACGTGTTGGTGAGGATGTAGAGAAAAGGGAACCCTTGTACCCTGTGGGTGGGAATGTAAATTGCTATAACCACTATGGAGAACAGTATGGCGGTTTCTCAAAAAACTAAAAATACAACTATCATATGACCCAGTAATTCCACTCTGGGGCATATATCTGTATATTTAGATTTTTTTAAACAAATATGTTAATCTTATATATTTTTCCAAGAAGATCCCTTGATGTTTTTATCTGGATTCATGTTTAAAACGGAAGAGATTTTGTCCTTTATATTTCCCTGTCAATTCTCAGCATGGAACATAAACTCCAGTGCCTGCTGTGTTCTCAATAACTATTTCTGGCAGAGTGAATGAATGAAACCATCGCACATATTACTTCATATTATATAAAACCACATTTGTCGTTCAGAGCATTTGTGCTTTCTCAATACTCTGATGCATCATGAATATGGGCTTATTATATTCAGGAATAAGTAAAATGGTGCTGTTAAAAAAAAAAGTTTAGGGGACTAAGAGATACAAATGACTATGTATAAAATAACTTACACAGATATAATGCACAGCACGGGGAAATATAGCCAATATTTTACGCTAACTACGAATGCAGTATAAATTGTGAGTCACTGTATTGTTTACCTGAAACTTATAATAATATTGTACACCGACTATACTTCAATTAAAGATAAATTATAATTAAAGAGAAATTAAAGCGTTTATAGAGGTAATACATGCAAGAACTCTCCCATAAAGCCAGTTGGCAACTTGAAACAGATAGTAAGAGTAAAATGCATGACATAGTGGCAGAAGAAAAAGAATGAAGCAATTGGAGTTCATGGTGTGACAAAGGTCACTGAGCAAATTGTTCCAGCTTTAAGAAGGGGTGGTGACACCCTTTCTTAAATCTTTGCAACACTAAGATTTAATAAATATTGAATAAATAAAGCAACTCTGAGATTTTACAGTTTTATTTAACTGGTTTTTCCTTTTGGCAAAGCCAAACCACCAGACAGCTAAGAAAGTCAAGTGCCAGACAGCATGAAACCACCATGAAAGATGAGGCAATCAACCTTAGAAAAAATCAATTGTAAGACAATACTTCATAATCCAAATTATCACACAGACAGAAACAAGACTGTGCCTGAGCTTGGATTTAGGAGGAGAAGCAGGAACATTTTCAAATTGATCACAATATCACTGCAGTGTTTTCCATGGAGAAACCATCAATTCAGTATGAAGTAGTCTTGTTAACCAAACATGAGTCATCTTCAGCTCATGATCGGATTTACGGAACATTTTTACATACTCCATTTCTTGGATCAAAACTCTTTTTGAATGAAGGAGGGTGAAGATGGAGACTCATAAATACTGAAATTTGTCAAATTCACACACACTGAAGACAGAAACCACTAACGTGTCCTAAGCTTATTTTACTCTAAGTTCATGGTTGTACTTTTACAGTCTCTAAATTGGATAATGTGTCTTCACGCATATACTGGAATTCATTGGGAGTAGCTCTTTTAATATTTTGCTCGAAATTCTGTCTTTTAAGATGCATATTTCTAACAGTGGCCATGTGGGTACACACGCCATGATATGGATCACATGGCATTTTTATAGCAAAGGGGCACTGTTGGCTTCCTAAGACTTATTTTGTCACTCATCCGGTCATTTTGTCACCCACCTGCCCTGCCTCCAACGTGAGTCCAGCTCCAACATACAACTGACAGAACAATTCTTGGCCTGGGGTCCCAAGACAAAAGCAGTTCTGTTTCCATCAAGGACATTCATTTATCTCAGACATTAACCTAAAAGACATGTGTTCTGATCAGAAGCAGATAATCCAACCAAACAATTCCTGGAGGGCACAGGGTACCTCTCAGTGCTTTCTCTCCACATCCATGTGAACATGCAGACCACCCCTCTGAAATTTTGCTAAACGGCAGATTCTGATTCAGGACCTGAGATTCTGCAGTGACCCCTGTCCCCCGCACAAAATGCTGATGCTGCTCATTTTAAAGACCACACTTTGGGCTTCCCTGGTGGCGCAGTGGTTGAGAATCTGCTTGGCGATGCAGGGGACACGGGTTCGTGCCCCGGTCCGGGAAGATCCCACATGCCGCGGAGCAACTAGGCCCGTGAGCCAGAACTACTGAGCCTGCGCGTCTGGAGCCTGTGCTCCGCAACAAGAGAGGCCGCGATAGTGAGAGGCCCGTGCACCGCGATGAAGAGTGGCCCCCGCTTGCCACAACTAGAGAAAGCCCTCGCACAGAAACGAAGACCCAACACAGCCAAAAGTAAATAAATAAAATTTTTAAAAAAATAAAAAAAATAAAGACCACACTTTGCAGAGCCAGAACCAAGAATGTGGGGTTTTGACGGCTTTGCGGTAACATACAGGCACTAGTGTTGGTTTCCGCCTGACGAGATGGAACCATGTAAACATGCAGGCACTGTACCCAGGGTTGGTACTAGCTACAAATCCTGTCATGTTTTGAACAGCTTTCTTGAGATGTAATTCACATATCATGGAATGCACTCTTACTATTCACAATAGCCAAGTCATGGAAGCAACCTAAATGTCCAACAACCGAGGAATGGATAAAGAAGATGTGGTACATGTATACAACGGAATATGACTCAGCCATCAAAAAGAATGAAATAATGCCATTTGCAGCAACATGGATGGACCTAGAGGTGATCATACTAAGTGAAGGAAGTCAGACAGAAAGACAAATACCATGTTATCACTTCTATGTGGAATCTAAAATATGACACAAGTGCACTTATCTATAAAACAGAAACAGACTCACAGATATAGAAAACAGACTTGTGGTTTCCAAGGGGGAAGGGGTCAGGGGAGGGATAGAGTGGGAGTTTGGGATTCACAGATGCAAACTATTATAAAGAGAATGGATAAACAACAAGGTGCTACTGTAGAGCACAGGGAACTACATTCAATCTCCTGTGATAAACCATCATGGAAAAGAATACAAAAATGCATATATTTATGTATAACAATTTGCTGTACAGCAGAAATTAACACAACATTGCAAATCAACTATAGCTCAACAAAATAAAATTTTTTAAAAATACACTCTTTAAAGTGTACAGTGCAGTGGTTTTTTAGTATATTCAGAGTTGTGCAAACATCCCCACCGTCTATCCCAGAACAATTTCATCACCCTAGAAGCACAATCATTTACCCATTAGCAATCCCTCCCCACCCTCCATCCCAGATTATAACCACCAATGTGCTTTCTGTCTCTGTAGGTTTTCATATGTTTACAAGGCATTCCACATGAACGGAATCACACACATTGTGTCTTTTATGACGGGCTTCTTTCACTGAGCACAATGCTTTCTCTGTTTTAAATACATACTATGAACAATCACAGTAGAGGTGCTAGAAGAATTATCACTGCTAAACTAAAACATGTATACAATTTCCAGACAATGTATACATAATGCAAATAGATATTCCTTATGTTGACCTGATAGAGTGAACACACACACTCAAACCTAACAGTTGCCAGATGTTCATGTACATTGTAGCAAGCTTGTGTGGTTTTAAACACCTTGGAAGAATATTATGTTGTAGCCTGTATATAGGAGTGAAGCAACAGATACTCAGACACAAATACATTTTAAAGTTTGTAACCTAACTTTAGATGTCTAATTCTGTCCCTTTGTCCTATTTTCTAACTTCTCTCTACATTTTTCTAAGTGTACTCGTTATCACAAGGGCATTTGGTGCTTATTTTCCCCAGAACTGTTTAATCATCCAACAACAACTAGGAATATTATGAATTAGTTCGGTGCATAGAGTCTGCCCCGTCCTCCCAGTGGTGGTTGAAAAGAGTGAGATAATTTTCACAACTGCAACCAGTCATTTTAATCAGACACACTGACATATTCTAGAATAAGGTACCAAATGGGTGATGGATTTTCTCACAGTAACCCTATTGCCTTGTTTGATAACAAGGAATTTTCTTTCAGCATTATCCCTATCATGCAACTACTGTTTTGTATAAAAAATTCCTTGATAAAAGAACTAAAAGTCTTGACTTCATTAACACAGAGTGCCGGGAATTTGGCTAAATAATTATCTCCATAACGAATCTTGACAGCCCGGTGCAAAATGCAAAACCAACAGTTTTCCTTTAAAGGTCAATACTTGATCAAGGTTTATTACAGTGAGGAAATATTCCTTCTTCAATGCCTTTCAATTGTCTTTCCATCAATAAACACCATTCTCCGTTTCTGGTAATAGCTTGCAATGGATCATTAGATAAATGCCTTTTTAATAAAGAGAATCCAGGTGTACTAGTAAAATCCTATGATGGAGTATCTTTCATCTGTCAGCTTCATTAGTGCAGGACAGGCTATCATGCTCTTTTCTTACTGATTCTGCTTGATAGGCCAACCCTTTCCTGGCTCTATTAATGATGACAGCTCATTTATTACTTTATGAGAATACAGAAGCATTTCCATTGCCAGCCTGCAGACTTCCCCATCCCCAAAGACTGGCAATTCAGAAAGCCACTTCCACAGTACAGGAGCTAAGTGCTTCCCTTTGCTTCCCAGCAGGCATTTCTAAAATTGCCATACAAATGCAGAATTAATCACCATGACTTCAATTGCTTCTGATCATATTTTTTTCCCTCTTTACCAGTGTACTGAAGACGCACACGCACAACAATCAGGGCCTCGATTTTGATCCCTAAAACGTTAAATGACGCTAACACCAAACATATCTTCTTTTTAAAAGAGAAGGATAATTCTCACTCTTAGAGTGAGATTCCAGTATGCTCCAGCAGCAGGCTCTTGATATGAACTGAGAAAGTACTCAGGACCAGAATCTCAGTGGACTCACAATAATAAAACACTCATTTTTAGGATAACTAAAAGCAACCTTTTTTTAAAAAAAATTGAAGTATATTTGATTTACAATGTTGTGTTAGTTTCTGGTATACAGCAAAGTGATTCAGTTATATTTACACATACAAACACACACTTTTTCAAATTATTTCCATTATAGGTTATTACAAGATATTTAATAAGGTTCCCTGTGCTCTACAGTAGGTCCTTGTTGTATGTCTATTTTATATATAGTGGTGTGTATCAGCTAATCCCAAATGCCTAATTTACCTTTCCCCTTCGGTAACCATAAATTTGTTTTCTATGTCTGTTGAGTATATTTTTGTCTTGTAAATAAGTTCTTTTATTATTTCTGTTTTGTAAGTTCATTTACATCATTATTTTACATTCCACCTGTAAGTGATATTATATGGTGTTTGTCTTTCTCTTTCTGACTTATTTCACTTAGTATGATAACCTCTAGGTCCTTCCATGTTGCTGCAAATGACATGATTTCATTCTTTTTTATGGCCGAGTAGTATTCCAAAAACAACCACTTTTAAAACCTTTAGCTAGAGCTGAGGTGGAGAGAAGTATCTCATATTTGTACTAATTTCTAACAGTGAAGATTTCTCCTCTTTCAACCACCTAGAGAAGGATGGGCAGTTGGGGAAGGTGATTTTAGCTATTATTGGGAAGATCGTTATTATTTTAATCCTATCCTACACCTTCGATTCATATGTTTAAAACATATGAATACGTTAGGAAAGGACCCAAAAATGAGGGGCCTGAAATGTTTCTAGGCAGCCAAGGAAAGAAGGAAGAAGCGATAAAGTAGACAGAGTGGCAGGGAGGAGACGTATTAAAAGCTTTACCTGCCTTAAAATGGAATTGGCAACCAGGAGGCCCTTCAACAGGTGACGGACACGTGCTCTGTGGTCCATCAGCCAATGGAACATTGAGTGATACAAAGAAACAAGCTACATCTTCTTTATCCATTCATCTGTCGATGGACACTTAGGTTGCTTCCATGTCCTGGCTATTGTAAATAGAGCTGCAATGAACATTGGGGTACATGTGTCTTTTTGAATTATGGTTTTCTCAGGGTATATGCCCAGTAGTGGGATTGCTGGGTCGTGTGGTAGTTCTATTTTTCGTTTTTTAAGGAACCTCCATACTGGTCTCCATAGTGGCTGTATCAATTTACATTCCCACCAATAGTGCAAGAGGGTTCCCTTTTCTCCACACCCTCTCCAGCATTTATTGTTTCTAGATTTTTTGATGATGGCCATTCTGACCGGTGTGAGGTGATACCTCATTGTAGTTTTGATTTGCATTTCTCTAATAATTAGTGATGCTCAGCATCTTTCCCTGTACCTCTTGGCATATATATATACAATGGAATATTACTCAGCCATAAAAAGAAACAAAATTGAGTTATTTGTAGTGAGGTGGATGGACCTAGAGTTTGTCACAGAGTGAAGTAAGTCAGAAAGAAAAACAAATACCGTATGCTAATGCATATATAGGGAATCTAAAAAAAAAAGGTACTGATGAACCTAGTGACAGGGCAAGAATAAAAACATAGAATGGACTTGAGGACACGGGGGGGGAAGGGTAAGCTGGGACAAAGTGAGAGAGTGGCATGGACATATATACACTACCAAATGTAAAACAGATAGCTAGTGGGAAGCAGCTGCATAGCACAGGGAGATCAGCTCAGTGCTTTGTGATCACCTAGAGGGGTGGGATAGGGAGGGTGGGAGGGAGACGCAAGAGGGAGGAGATATGGGGATGTATGTGTACATTTCGCTGATTCACTTTGTTATAAAGCAGAAACTAACACACCATTGTAAAGCAATTATACTCCAATAAAGATGTATTTTTAAAAAAGAGAGAGAAATAAGCTATCAAGCCATGAAAAGACAGGGAGAAAACTTAAATGCATGTTAGTACGTGAAAGCAGCCCATTTGAAGAGGCTACACACCATATGATTTCAACTCTGTGACATTCTGGAAAAAGCAGAGAGTAAAAAAACAAAAACATCATTGGTTGCCAGAGGTACAGGGTTAGGGAGGCAGGAATAGGTGGGGGGCACAGGGGATTTTTACAGGCAGTAAAGCTATTCTGTTTGATGTTTTAATGTTGGATGCCTGACATTAAGCATTTTTCAACACCCCCAACACTGTACAATATGAAGTGTGAATCCTAATGTAAACTGGGTATTTTCATGAGTGTATCAGTGTGGGTTCATCAACTGTATCAAACGCACACCACTAATGCAAGATGCTGATAAAATGTCCAGAGAAGAGCGTGTGTACAGGGACCATATACTTTCTGCTGAACTTTTCTGTAAACCTAAAATTCCTCTAAAAAAAAAAAAAAAGTCATTTGCTTTAAAGAATAATAGGACAACTCTTGAACCACAAAAGTTCATTCAAGACTCTCTAAAACATTATGCTGCACAAAGTAAGCCAGAAACAAAAGAGTACGTGGTATGTGATCCATTTATATGAAATTTGAGAAGAACATAAATCTGATCTAGAGTGATAAAATTAGATCGGGGGACTTCCCTGGTGGTCCAATGGCTAAGACTGCGCGTTCCCAATGCAGGGGGCCAGCAACGAAGATCCTGCATGCCGCAGCAAAGACCCAGAGCAGCCAAATAAGTAAATAAATAAAATTTTAAAAATATTTTTAAAAATTAGATCAGGGTTTGTTTGCCTGCTGCTGGGTGGGTGGGAGTAGTGACTGAAAAGGGAAACGGAAATATTTGGAGAAATCCAAACATCCTGTAACTTCCCTCTGTGCTGTTTACATCCAAGTGTATGTGTGTCAGATTTTTATTTAACCTACTATTAAGACTTAAGAGGAGGAAGTCAAAATGAATTTATAAAATATTACATATTTCAAATGCCAAGAACTTAGATATCCAATATGGGGGCTAGAGCCAGAGTCGAATTAAATAATATTTGCTGTTTTCCAAATTAATTTAACGGTAACTTTTCAATGAGGATGATTAATTTTATGCATTTTCAGATCTAGTTCCAAATTCAGTATAATGACTTTAAGTGTAAAATTTCTAAAACTAAGTATACTGGCAAGGAATTCTGTTTATGGTGATAGGAAAATGGCTTGTATTGGACTCACCTTTCTGCCAATAACAATTAATCAAAATTTTTAAAAATATGTATTTCTGAAGGAGGGCAACCAAACAGAAGAATGCGAGGTGTCAACATCCTCATGTAAAGAGAGAGAAAAATAGATGAGATGGGCACGTATCTGACTGGTCACCTGAGGGCACTCCCTGTGTGACAGCACATGTAACCGGGGGAAAGATCGCCCGTTCTCCAGGTTTGGGAAGTCAGAGGCTGACCTTCAAGACAGCCCATGACCCTGTAAATCAAGGGTGCCCATCTGCAACAAAGGGGGTCACAGAAGGCTGAGCTCAAAAGTCAGTACAAATTCCCTTAAAAATCTTGGCCTGACTGCTCACTGCATCAATTCAGTGTGAGCCTCAAAGGATCCTAATACAGAACGGTCCCAGGAAAGCTAAATTGCTGAGCAGAGATTTCATGAGTTTCCCTGGACTGGAGAAACAGACTAGAGATCTCACCAGTGGATTGAAGTAAAATAGCATTCACAACAGTATCAAGAGATGAATTCATTCAGGATAAGGGTGACAAAGATGTGACACCTGTACCTTAAAAATACGTATTTTTTTCTTTTGTCTATTCCAGGCATTATATTACAGAAATTAAATAATTTATATACATCAGACATAATCATATTGATACCAATTATAAAGATTAAAGTAATATTAGTATTAATTATATCATGAATACATAATATTATTTATCTACTACTATTAGGTATATTATATATAAGGATATAATTTCTGTATTACAATGCCTGGAATAAAAGAAGAAAAAGTGGAGAATTTGCACTCGACCAAGAATTTCTCTGCATCTACTGATATCAGACTGTGATTCCACTCATGAGGACTTTAGTGTCAAAATCATAGACTCAGAAAGTAAAATACTGGTTGTCAGGGTTTGGAGGAAGAGATGGGCAGTTTTACAGCAGGAAAAGTGTTCAGGAGATGGATGCTTGGTGATGGTTGTACAATATTATGAACATACGGTACACTCTATGTTACGTGTATTTTACCACAATTAAAAAATTTGGGGGGAAAAGGAAAAATAAGGGAAAATGTGACAGTAGCCAAAGAAGAGAGAGACAGATTGAAGGGATAAAACAGTCTAGAATTTGACTTGCATATATGTAGACTTTTCGTAAACAAAATGATGAAGAAATGCAGTGGGAAAGGAAAATATTTTCAATGAGTGTTGCTGAAATCCATCGATATCCATACGGATAAAAATGAACTTCAACCCCCACCTCTAACGATGCATACAAATCAACTCAAAATGATTTAAAATGTAAGCACTAACCATAAGGGAGATGATTAAATTATGTTTTTGCAAAATTAAATATTCTTCTCAGAAAGAGCTGAACAAGTGAATGATAAGCATGTTAAAATGCCCTCAATGTCATTAGGATTAGGGAACTACTACAATATAAAACCAAAATTAGATGTCATTAGTGCACATTAGAATAGCTAAGATTTAAAGGAGATCACCACACCAAATGTTGGTGAGGATGTGTTTAAAATGGTACAAACACTTGGGAAAACTGTCAGCCTGTGTCTTAAAAAGTTACATAAATACAACTTCCATAAACCAGCAATTCCCCTGTATACGTATGTAACCAAGAAGGATAAAAATGCATGTCTTCAAAAGGTGTTACACAAGAATACTGATAGCAGATTTATTCGTGATAGGTGCAAAGTAGAAATATGCCAGGTAACTATGTACAGGTGAGTAAACAAAACAAAACAAACAGCAACAACAAAAAACACAGTCAGACTCAATGATAAGAAAGAACCACTGATAGGGCTTCCCTGGTGGCACAGTGGTTGAGAGTCTGCCTGCCGATGCAGGGGACACGGGTTCGTGCCCCGGTCCGGGAAGATCCCACATGCCGCGGAGCGGCTGGGCCTGTGAGCCATGGCCACTGAGCCTGCGCATCCGGAGCCTGTGCTCCGCAACGGGAGAGGCCACAACAGTGAGAGGCCCGCGTACCACAGGGAAAAAAAAAAAAAAAAAAAGAACACAGAATATGGTCTTCATCTCCATGAACTCAATTTTCAAATTTTTCTGGAATGGGTAATCCCTATTGTACAATGATTTTAAAAATGTAAAATTGGGTGTTGCATGAAGCAGTTTCATTGACATTGTGCAAATACTAATGTGGAAAATAATTATGTCCACTTTAGCTTAAACCAATAAAACCTTATTCTTTTATCATTTTCACAAAAATAAAAGCCATGGAAAAGAACTGAGATTTATTTTGTAGCTGAGAAAACACAGAAATCTAGTATTCAGATTCTAGGTCGACTAAAAACTTAAGTTTGCATTAGGAATTATGAAATGACCATAGTCATCATACTAGGAAATGTATGCTATGCTCACAAAGGTTTTCCACATGATAAGGCATTGATTATGACCAATATCAGTAAGTAGCGTTTGGTGGTAAAAAGAGAACATTATAGCTCAAGAAACTCAGACAATTTTTGGAAGAAGGAAATCATAAAACAAAATGTGCTCAACTGTTTCAAATCCCAGCCCAAGTAGAACCTCTGAAGAATACTCTACAAGACCAAAACCTGGCTTCATTCAACTGACTCATTTTCAAATATGTTAAGTCAGAAACCACAGTGGAAAGACAAGGCATTTGATAAACAGTCTAGTAAATTCTATGAAATCCCCCCTCTAGTGCGGCTCATATGGGAAAACAAGACACGGGTGGGAGAAGCATTTAATCTCAGAACTTTTTTCTTTGAGCTCCTAAGATGTTGGTGGGTTTCTTCTCAGAAGTTCTCACTGTCTAAAAATTCTTTCACCCAGGGTATTTTGTGCGCTACTTTTGTCAGTTACACAAGGACGATTCCTCAAGCCTTGTTCTGGTCCTTTCTTGGTTTATTCCTTGTTCTTGGTTTACTCTTTGTGCCTCAAGGAATGTTTGCCCATATGCTCTCCTTCTGGTCAACCCACAATTCTTGCCGCCCCCTTGAGAAATCAAATGCAACAAAGCCTTTTGCCATACTGAATCAACGGCAGGCAGAGAAGAGGAAACTTTTTTCTGTGAACTCCTAAGATGTTGGTGGGCTTCTCTGCTCTTTCCACATTGTTTTTTGTGCAAGAATTGATTCACTGCAAAACTCCCTCCTGAGCCTTAATGCTGGTCACTAGGAGATTCTGTTTGACCTGAGGATTTGGAGTGTCCAGATGGCAGGAATTACTTTCCAGGTTTCTGGTGATGGGGATGTGTGCTTTCTTCTTCACGTCTACCACCTCTGACTTCGAGACCTCTGGGAACGTCTCTGGTTTGCGTTGCTGATAGATTTCCCCTGGATTGTGATGACAGCAGTTCCTGTTTCCACCTTCCATCCTGCACTTGGAGATGCGCCGGCATTGCTAGACGTCTCCTGTTCATGCTGCCCTCTTTCGTAAAACCAGTTGTCTCTGAACTCTATAAATGATAAAGGCTTCATTCTCTGCCAGTCTATGTAAAACTCCACAAGCGGAGTGGGAATTTTCAACTTGCCAGAAATACCATTAAATGATTTCAATTTCCTGTTCCAGCAATGTGTGGAAATTAAAGTGGCTGACTTAGTACATGTGTGTACACCACTGTCTTGGAATCTTGCACTTACAACGTTGACTTGTATCACTGTTTTGTTTTGAACGTCTTTTCCTTTTGGCTTTCAAGACATGCGTCATCATATCTACAGCTATAAATGCTACTACAACCTGTCAAATAGGTTATGTCATTGATTAAAGAGTAACCGCCCCAGACTATTATAACACATGCCAAATGTACTACCTTTTCTCCTCATCAGAGGTTTGTTCTTATATTTCACCTCAAATAGTCCCATCTATGTTAACTACTAACTTGGACCACCTTTTAACTCATGTGTAAATTCTAGAGCAGATTGGCTACATTATGTACAGACCTCCCTCTCCTGTATTATGTAATCTGAGAGAGTTATTGAAAGGATAGTTCAAGATAATGATTTGAAAGGACAGTCATAATATTTGAGGGCAGAAAAATCAGGAATATTCTATGAGTATGGTGGTGCCATTCAACAAATGCTACTGTCACAGTAAAGATCAAATTAGTTCCTTATTGTTAAAATTTTATTAAACTTAAATCTGGATCTTCTAAAGGGATCCCATGATAACTGAATTGTTCAGAGGTATAATTCCAAAGTATGTCAGAGGGAAACTATATTTTGACATTGTTAAATCTGAGAAAAGTACATTTATTTTTGGAAGACACATATCAAACGTCTAGGACTTTGCACATTAGCTACACATGTAAAGTTTATAAGTCATCGCTCAATTCCCTAGAAGAAGAAGTGATCTCATACAATATGTGTCTTTCTCTGTCTGACTTCACTTAGTATGATCATCTCTAGGTCCATCCATGTTTGCTGCAAATGGCATTATTTTGTTCTTTTACGGCTGAGTCATATTCCACTGTATATATGTACCACATCTTCTTTATCCATTCCTCTGTCAGTGGACATTTAGGTTGCTTGCATGTCTTGGCTATTGTGAATAGTGCTGCTATGAACATTGGGGTGCATGTATCGTTTTGAATTAGAGTTTTTATCTTTTCTGGATATATGCCCAGTAGTGGGATTGCTGGGTCGTATGGTAGTTCTATTTTTAGTTTTTTAAGGAACCTCCTTACTGTTCTCCATAGTGGCTGTACCAGTTTATATTCCCACCAAAAGTGGGAATTCCCTTTCCTCCACACCCGCTGCAGTATTTATTATTTGTATACTTTTTGATGATGACCATTCTGACCAGTGTGAGGTGATACCTCTTTGTAGTTTTGATTGCATTTCTCTAATAATTAGTGATGTTGAGCATCTTTTCATGTGCCTGTTGGTCATCTGTATGTCTTCTTTGGAGAAATGTCTGCTTAGGTCTTCTGCCCATTTTTTGATTGGGTGTGGGTTTTTTTTAATAGTTCATTTTAAATGCTGGAAACCATGCTATACAGTGGCTTCATATTATAACTGATTATGCAAATACAATTGCACTGCAGTTTTATGAATCATGGAAGTTAGTTGATATCCTCTGTTATATTAGATTCTCAAAGATAAAAATGATCCCTGCCAATTTTCCTGAAACATGTCAGAAACTTAAAACAGAGTGATGTAGCATTACAAATACATGTAAACCTTTACATTCTGAAGAATATTTGCTCCTAGGCCATCTCAGAGACATAAGGCGTTGCTTCCATAATTCATTGTGTCACACCAAGTTGACTATTTCCATCTTTATCTTATAGAAAATGATAGAATCAAACTGTTTGATTGCTAGAAGTCTGACCCAGAATATCTGCCACTAACAGGCATCTATATTATTTGCTTACCTGAACATTTTTATGATTCTGAAAAACTAACATTCCCAATAGTTCTTTTTTTTTTTTTTTTTTTTTTTTTTTTTTTTTTTTGCGGTAGGCGGGCCTCTCACTGTTGTGGCCTCTCCCCTTGCGGAGCACAGGCTCCGGAGCACAGGCTCAGTGGCCATGGCTCACGGGCCCAGCCGCTCCGCGGCATGTGGGATCTTCCCAGACCGGGGCACGAACCCGTGTCCCCTGCATCGGCAGGCGGACTCTCAACCACTGCGCCACCAGGGAAGCCCCCCCAATAGTTCTTAAACACGGGTGGAATGATAGGATTTTGCCTGCATGGATAAATATGACAAAAGTTTACTATTGATACCATGAAATCCAGAAATGAGTGATATATGAAGAGTGGAAAAGAAATAGAAAACATGTAGCTATCATGTGCAAATAATATATATTCCTTTCCAATAAATTTCCTTTGAAAATATAAACATATCATTCTAAAAAATGATTATTCAAATATAGAAGTTGAACATATCTTTTATTACGGTCCAACCAAAAAGAACTGATCATAGAACTATGGGGACATAAATGATTTTCTAGCTGTGCTGGCTCTTTCTCTACCATCAAATCATGATGCTGTAACTCATCTTCCTATCAGATGCTCTCAGGGAAAGGATTTTAAAGCATTAGACCACTTAATTTATCATAATATTTATATATTATATAAATTATTATATATTATTGTAAATGTTTATATATATATAAATTATATAACATGTATACATATTTTCATACATAGTAATATATATTAAATATATAACATGTAATTGTTATATTAATCAGTATATTATTTCTATGTAACACATTACGTACAAAATGTCATATGTACTAAACATTATAATATAATTATACCATATATTGTGTTATATGATAAATTACATATGTGATACATGTTACATAGTAGATACTGCATACATATTGTATATATTATGTGCATGTAATATGTACATTACATATTAGTATACATTATACACATTTTATATGTATAAGTAAATAAATTTTTGTTTTATATATATATATCTCCTCATTCAAACTCTTAAACTGCACTTTCCTTGAAACTTTATTCCTGAGAAGGATAACCTGAAATACAGAGCCTTCTCCTGCATCCTCATCAACCTGGAAATTTTCTGGAGGATATTATTTATTTGTCACGCCACACTTCCTGAGAGTTTCTCTCATCAGCAGTGAAGCTTTCTAACGTTCCTATCACACTGACCTCAGCTTCTGTGCCTTCCACGGAGACACCGCAGGATTTTCAAAGCTTTGTCAGGCAGACATACTGTGCTCATGGAATCCCTTTGATTTTCCTCCCTGTAGTCTTATAAAGAAACAAAATCAGCTTGTGAAAAATGCTTTCTCTTTTTTTGTCAAGGCCCTCCCACAGCGGCATGATCCTCAGATGATCAGGTGATTCTGTAAAAGGGGGAGCTAGGGGTTAAAGGAGACAGAGAAACACTGGTGCCATCTGGAAGGATTTTAGGAAGACATATTCTGAGGGGATGGGAAAGTGATTTCAGGCTTTCTCGTAATCGAGGTGAGGGATCTGAGCAAATGTAGCCAACACGCTCTGTGCAGGGCAGGTGTATGGATATGGGGGGTCATAGAATTGCTGGTGTAGGTCCATCCCAGGTACTTTGATAAGACAAGTGCAGGGAAGAATCTGCAGTAAATTCAGAGCAATGCAGTAAATCCAGAACGTTGGGAAGTGCTGACATTTGGAAAGTGCCAGTGGACATGTATTTAGCACCATAATGGAACGCTTCCCTAATGTTGCCTATGTGTGTCTAAGGGTCACTGTGGTTGGAACAGCAGGAAATATTAATGTTTAAGGGGCAAAGAAAGTAAAGTTTCAGGAAAGATGAATGAGGGTGCATTGATGGTGAATAAACTCAGTCATTCCTCACCCATCTCCCCCCGAAAACAAAAACAGGAAGGTGAGGGCTTCCCTGGTGGCGCAGTGGTTGAGAGTCCGCCTGCCGATGCGGGGGATGCGGGTTTGTGCCCCGGTCCGGGAAGATCCCACACGCCGCAGAGCGGCTGGGCCTGTGAGTCATGGCCGCTGGGCCTGCGCGTCCGGAGCCTGTGCTCCACAACGGGAGAGGCCACAGCAGTGAGAGGCCCGCGTACCGCAAAAAAAAAAAACAAAAAAACAGGAAGGTGAATGACACACAGAACAAGAAAACCCATCTTCTGTAGAACTAGGAAGCAACTCCTTACGTGTAAGTCACGGTGGCTGCAAAAAGTGCAGTGGAAGTTACACAAACAGTAAGGCTGCGTTCCAGAACTTGCTCTACAAAGTGTGGATACAGGACAATACGAATTTCTAAACTGATTTTTAAGAGCTTTAAAAATAACTGTGCAGGGACTTCCCTGGTGGCGCAGTGGTTAAGAATCCGCCTGCCAATGCAGGGGACATGGGTTAGAGCCCTGGTCCGGGAAGATCCCACATGCCGCGGAGCCACTAAGCCTGCGAGCCACAACTACTGAGCCCGTGTGCCACAACTACTGAAGCCCGTGCGCCTAAAGCCCGTGCTCCACAGCAAGAGAAGCCACTGCAGTGAGAAGCCCGCGCACCGCAACAAAGAGTAGCCCCCGCTCACCGCAACTAGAGAAAGCCCACGCGCAGCAACGAAGACCCAACGCAGCCACAAATAAATAAATAAAACTGTGCAAAGTTATTGTCATGAAGAAATCAAACTGTCAGAGAGTAATTCCCCAACACCCCCCCCCAAAACCCTCTGGGTGTAGGGTTGAATTCTACTGACCCTTAAAAAGACTGATAATTTCAATGCTATTTAACTTATTCTAGGATACAGAGAATAGAGAAAGTTGTATTAATTTTTATACAATTCCAGACAAAGAGTTGAGAAAGTTCTATAAAGAAAGCAGTAGAAAAGTTCACTTTCCAAATAGGACTAATTCTAAGTAAAACAGTAAGGAAGTATAATACAGCAAGACATTAAAAAAACATACCCAATTATGTGGGGTTCTCAGTAGAAATAAAGAACAATATATGAAACAGAAATGTATAAATTCCATTTTCTAGATCAATAATTCGTAGAAGAAAAATTATTAATATCCTCGTAAGTTCCAAAAAGACATGTATAAATTTCGTCATTTTCTTTTAAAAAAATGTTTAATTGAATGATTCTTTAAATTCTACAGTGCTTTGCAATTTTCAAAAGTTTCACACCCATGATTTCATATAATCCCATAATAACCCTTTTTCTCCCTTCCCCTATATTTCCCCTCCCCGCTTCCCTCTCCCCACTGGGAACCACTAGTTTGTTCTCTGTATCTGAGAGTCTGCTTCTTTTTTGTTATATTCACTAGTTTGCTGTATTTTTTATATTTTTCCACATATAAGTGAGATCATACAGTATTTGTCTTTCTCTGACTTATTTCACTAAGCACAATGCCCTGCAAATCCATCCAAGTTGCTACAAATGGCATGATTTCATTCTTTTTTATGGCTGAGTAATATTCCATTGTGTATATATGTACCACATCTCCTTTATCCATTCCTCTGTCGATGGACAGTTAGCTTCCTTCCATGTCTTGGCTGTTCTGAATAGTGCTGCTGTGAACATTGGGGTGCATGTATCTTTTTGAATTAGAGTTTTGTCTGGATATATGCCCAGGAGTGGGATTGCTGGATCATATGGTAACTCTGTTTTTAGTTTTCTGAGGAACCTCCATACTTGCTGTTCATAGTGGCTGCAGCAATTGACATTCCCACCAACAGTGTACAAGGGGATTCTTTTCTCCACACCCTCTCCAGTATTTATTGTGTTTTTTTTTTTCTTTTTTTTTTTTCTTGTGGTATGCGGGCCTCTCACTGCCGTGGCCTCCCCCGTTGCGGAGCACAGGCTCCGGACGCGCAGGCTCAGCAGCCATGGCTCACGGGCCCAGCCACTCCACAGCATGCGGGATCCTCCCGGACAGGGGCACGAACCCGTGTCCCCTGCATCGGCAGGCGGACTCCCAACCACTGCGCCACCAGGGAAGCCCTATTGTGTTCTTTTTGATGATGGCCATTCTGACAGGTGTGAGGTGATATCTCATTGTGGTTCTGATTTGCATTTCTCTAATAATTAGTGATGTTGAGCATCTTTTCATGTGCCTGTTGGCCATCTACAAGTCCTCTTTGGAGAAATGTCTATTCAGTTCTTCTGCCAATTTTTTAATTGGGTTGTTTGTTTTTTGAGGTTGAGTTGTATGAGCTCTTTATATATGCTGGATATTAATCCCTTATCGGTCACATCATTTGCAAATATCTTCTCCCATTCAGTAGGTTGTCTTTTCGTCTTGTCAATGGTTTCCTTTGCTGTGCAAAAGCTTTTATGTTTCATTAGGCCCCATTTGTTTATATTCTTATAAAATCATGACATTGAAAGATGTTTCCCACACTACAAGATTGTTATGGAGATTGTAACCAAAGCCATTTGACACAAGAAATATAAGAGATATAAAATTGTAAAGTGGGAGGCAAATCTAATTGGAATAAAAATATTTACAACTACCATAAAAATTCTTTGTTGTTTTCTTATTTTTTTATAAAATCTTTTAATCAGTAGCAAAAGAACTTAGAAAAGTTTCTGTCTACAACTTAACATATCATGATACATTAACATATTCTTTTTTCTTTTTTTAAAAAAAATAAATTTATTTATTTTGGCTGTGTTGGGTCTTCGTTTCTGTGCGAGGGCTTTCTCTAGTTGCAGCAGGCGGGGGCCACTCTTCATCGTGGTGCGCAGGCCTCTCACTGTCACGGCCTCTCTTGTTGTGGAGCACAAGCTCCAGACGCGCAGGCTCAGTTGTTGTGGCTCACGGGTCTAGTTGCTCCGCAGCATGTGGGATCTTCCCAGACCAGGGCTCGAACCCGTGTCCCCTGCATTGGCAGGCAGATTCTCAACCACTGCGCCACCAGTGAAGCCCAGCATATTCTTTTTTAAATTTAATATTAAGTAAATTAATAATTTAATTTAATAAATAATTTAATTTAATAACTTAATGTATATTTTAAACCCCAAAAATGTTTCCTTTATATTTTTCATTTTGAGCTTATGTTTTAGTGACTGTGTGTCCCCAAACAATACAGTTTCTAGGACTAAGTTATACTCTTGTGGAAGCAAATCTAGAAGTCCATCACACTTTTGTAAACGGCAAAGAAGTAAGTTACTAGTAGAGTCTGATAGAAAAATTCTTTAATCAAAACAAATGTACTTGTTGACACTTATGGCTTAACTAGAATAAATCTGTCCAAATTTACATTGTATTAAGGACCAAACAGATATAATAGCAAGAGTTCCCTCAAAACACTGGGTCCTAGTTCCATTGTAAAACCTCTCAAAAGCAAAACTCGGCTTCCCTGGTGGCGCAGTGGTTGAGAGTCCACCTGCCGATGCAGGGGACATGGGTTCGTGCCCCGGTCCGGGAAGATCCCACATGCCGCGGAGCAGCTGGGCCTGTGAGCTATGGCCGCTGAGCCTGCGCGTCCGGAGCCTGTGCTCCACAACGGGAGAGGCCACAACAGTGAGAGGCCCGCGTACAGCAAAAAAAAAAAAAAGCAAAACTCCAATTATTGAAAATGATTCAAACTTTTCATCTCTATTCTACCTCTCTGTTTATATCATCTTAAGTACACATGTTAACTAGGTGGAATTTAATAATAGAAGGAAGACTTGACTGATGTGCATTTATGTCTTCAAGAAATACTAATATTTAGGCTTCCATGGGTGCCGTGCTACATATGGGACAGAGAAATTCAGCAGAGATATTTAATAGAATGGGGAGAACAGGGCTCGAGGTGGGGTCAGTGAGAATGAGCTCTGGACATAAAGCAAGGTGTAGTACAAGGAATATGATGAGGTCACCTCCTTTCCTGTTTCACTGTGTTAGGGTGATGTCCATAAAATATGGCAGGTCACTGTGTTGTGTGATGTGGAGCCGTCACACAGTATGCTTGTGACAGAGTTTGGCTGCATTCCTCTTCCTTCTCCCGCGCTGGAATTCCTAGCCCAGCTTCCAGGAGGCTAGTTCCCATCTGTGGGATTTGAGCAAGAGTGACGCATACCACTGCACGCTGTGTGCCCTAACCTCCTCCACCCTCGGCCTTTTCCATTGTATGGAAACATACAGTGGCCCAGGTGACCTCCACCTGCTTTGATCAGGCAAAGCCTTTTCCGGCCCAATCTTTGAAGGGACCTCTGGAAGGGACACCACCGCCCATGGTGGACTGTGATGTTAGCAAGCCATGAACTCTTGCTGGACGAAGCCACTGTGATTCAGACATTGTTCCTACAACAGGTAGCCTCTCCTGGCAAACACAACAGTGAGACCCAGATGCACACCTCAAGACTTCTGGTAAACCACTGTCACATGCAAACTCAGGTTATTCATGGTTTTAAAACAAGTGAAAGACATCTAGCCTCTCACTGACATAGAGGAAAGCAATGGAATCCTTTTATGAAAGACATAGGAGGACCGTTGTTTGAAACCGTCTTTACATCGCTAAGAAATAATTGGTCCTGTTGTAAGCATAACTGTGGTTTCCTATAAAACGTGACCTGCATCTTGTCCCATCCACGCCAATGTCAAACTCTACCCGCTATTTGTTTTATGTTAAGATTTAAAACCCTTTTCTTTTTTCCCTGAGCTTTACTTTCCCTTGCATGCCTAAAAGCAAGAAAACCACAAAAAGGTTACACTGAGTATTAATGGGACCATTTCTTAGGATAGAGCAACTTCATGCAATGAAAATAAAGAACTGAGCTTGGTTTTGTTCTTTGGGCTGCATAGGTTAGTGTTTATTAAAAGCTCAATTTGATTTTGTTTGTTTGTTTAAATTACTTTTCTTCCTGCCTCTCCAAACACTTGGTGCTTTTGGTTCAATGAAAATAAAAAGGAAACACTCTCGTGACTCTCGACATTACTGTTTTCTCCGCATCGAAACTTCAACATTTCAGATGATGATCCCTTCCTAAACAAAGGATTATATCAGCGAAATCATGTCATCCTTGCTGTCGTCAAGAGAAATAATCTTCTCTGTCCTTATATACGAAACACCACTGACTGGTTCATTCCCTCGGTGCAAACCTGACAAGTCCAAGCAGAACCCAAGAGACGACCACACGACGGAGCCACCTCGTGCGACAACAGGCAATCCAACCTTCCTTCAAATCCATGACCCTCTGCAGAGAGTCCGTCTTTTCTCAGTCCTTATGATTTAAAATAAACCCAAGGAAGCAGACATCAATCCGTGACAGTGATAGTTGTAGAGAAAAAAAAAAAAGAAAGAAAGAAAGAAAAAGGAAAAAAAGACACAAGCATCTCCTGAGATGAGAATTGAAAAGTCAGAGCAGGAGGATTTGGTTGTGTCATTTCTTCAGCCCGGGATTCAGATATCTAATAATCATCAGACTCTTCAGAAATGATGGAAATACAAACAGAGAGCTGAGTTAGGATGTAGGATCCATCATCCCACTACGTTGTTTCTCTATTTCTGTCGACAGTAGTCGGAAGCTGTCATGCATCTGTTTCACCTGGACTATACTGGTAGGCAGCGTAGCTTCCACCCTCGACCCTTTGCAGAATTATCACGTTAAAACAGACGCACTGTTCCCTTTAGAGGAAATGTCCAGAATGGGCAAATCCATCGAGAAAGAGAGCAGATGGGTGGTTGCCTAATGGGTAAAGGGTTTCCGTCTGAGCCGATGAAAATACTATGGAAGTACATAGTGATGATGGGTACACACCATTGTGTGAATGGACCACCTGCCACGGAATTGCACTTCAAACGGTTCATGTTATGTCACGTGAATGTTACTACAATTTTAAAAAATTGTGCCCTCATGTCAGAGGTTCTGAGGCAGCCAGTTCTGTGAGAAGCAGACTCAAAGCTCCCGACTCTAGGATACTAACGCTCATGACCTGCATCTATGGACGCTCTCTGTTTACAGAGTCCATTCCAGGACACATCTGAAGTTCGGATTGATCCATGATTGATGCAAGAGAAAAGGGATGCTCCTCCAGTCCATCGGAAGACGGAGGAAGTCACAGCCGATGGGGGACCCCGGGATGTGTCAACCTCAGCATCGCGTGGAGAGCTATGTCACAGAGCGATGCAGTCAGAAAGTCCCCAGTGCAAGCGACACAGCCAGTAGTGGGATCACGATTTGGGATAGCCATGGAACCATTTCTGAAGGAGAGAATGTTACAAAAGACTTCCCTGGGAAGGTTACACATTTACTGAGTCTTGAAGGACGGGTACGTGCTCGTAGGGGAGAGAAGTGGTAGACAGTGGGAATTTCCGACAAACTCCACGTGCAGGAGTGTACAGGGTAGGTGGGGCAGTGGTCTGACACACCTGTCGATGCGTCCATGTTTATCCTCTCGGGGGGCACAGACTTTTGAGTTGTGTGTGTGCATGCCACCTGCACGAACAGAAAGGAAGGTTTGCTGTTCCACATTGGCTGTTGTGCCTGGGGGTTCCTCCACTTTGCAGAGCTCAGCCTTCCAGACCCTCTACCCACAGTACACCCTGGCCCGTTCTTTTTTTTTTTTTTTTTTTTTTGCTTTACTTGGGCCTCTCACTGTTGTGGCCTCCCCCATTGCGGAGCACAGGCTCTGGACGCGCAGGCTCAGCGGCCATGGCTCATGGGCCCAGCCGCTCCGCGGCATGTGGGATCTTCCCGGACTGGGGCACGAACCCGTGTCCCCTGCATCGGCAGGCGGACTCTCAACCACTGCGCCACCAGGGAAGCCCCACCCTGGGCCGTTCTTGAAGAAGAGATATGCAGATGGGCGGGGTGGGACTCGTTACGAAGTGTGTGCGTGCACAGCTGTGGCTTCCTCCCCAAATGCCATTCCGAGAGTGGCTTGGCTTGACGACGCCCTTTGCTTTCGAAGCTCTGAGCGATTAGCGGCTCTTTCTTTTACACGCACTGAGGTTGGTTGAGGTGTGAGGGCCATTTTTCACTGGAATTTAGTCGTTTAATTTTGCATGTGCTGCTACCACCCCAGGCGTCTTTTGCATAATGTTATTGATGGCGGAAAGCCCTAGACTGAGAGGTCTCTGCTATTTTAGGGTTCAGTGTGAGGTCCCTCTGTTCCATCAGGCCTCTCTCTAGAGAGGTGATCAACGTGACTAGGAAACAATTTCCAAAAGCAATCTCAAGGCGGTGGTGGGAAATCTGGCTGGCCTGTCAATTCAGATACGGTATCTTCCCGCCCTGGTCAATGTGCCCGAGGATGATTGCAGTAAATATATTGTTTTGAATACAAAACAGGAAAACTTCTTCAAAGCCATCTGTTTAAAAGGACTGGATGGATTTTTTGTATCACGTTGAATGTTTTATGAGTTGGGTCTAGACAAAATGTGCTAGACAATCAGAAGCCCTTGTTAATTTTGTCATAACTTCGATTGAAAACCCAGATAGGTCTTTGGCAGTAAAGCAACAGTCAGGGTTGTTACGTGGTTTCAAAAGACACAAGAATAGCTGTGAAGCCAAAAGCATTGAGTCATTCATTGTAGGGTTCTCGTGAGTTAAACTAAATTCTGTATTTATGCATAAACCTCTATGAAAGGGCTAATGAAAAATTATAGTACCTGTAATGACCAGGAGCAAAGAATCCAGTGAATTAGAAACCCAAGATGGGCAGTCAACGGCAGAAGGGTATATCCTTAGGTACTTGAATGACCTGTTCCTGAATATTTCACTTTTCACCTCATAATGAGCAAGCTTTCTATTTAAAGCAAAAGTTGGATAGATTCTCTCTGATATTACCCACTTCTTTATAAATGTGTGGAATTTAAAAAATATTTTGGGGTTCACATATCATGTAGCCATATAATATTTTAACATCTATATATTAAACATCTAAAATACACCATACAGGGACTTCCCTGGTGGTCCAGAGGGTAAGACTCCGCGCTCCCAACACAGGGGGCCTGAGTTCGATTCCTGGTCAGGGAACTAGATCCCGCAGGCATGCCACAACTAAGAGTTCACATGCCACAACTAAGAGTTTGCATGTCGCAACTAAAAGATCCCACATGCCGCAACTAAGAGTTCGCGTGCCACAACTAAAGATCTCGCATGCTGCAACTAAGATCTGGTGGAGCCAAAATAAATAAGTAATAAATAAATAAATATTAAAAAAATAAAATACACCATACGTTGTGCTAGGCACTGTGGATATGAAAACATTTTTAAATGCCTGCCCTCAAAGCTTTTTCTGGTCCTGTCTTTGATTGCCTCCAATTTTTTTTTTTTTTTTTTTTGGCCACGCCATGCAGCATGTGGGATCTTAGTTCCCTGACCAGGGGTTGCACCCATGCCCCCTGCACTGATGCATGGAGTCTTGACCACTGGACCACCAGGGAATTCCCTTCTTTTTGCTTTTTAATTAGAAATATGAGGGAAAAAAATTCCCTGTAGGGATTTAGTGCAAGACAGGATAAGAAATGACATCAACACAGTGTTTAAGCTGGATATAATATGTCAAAAACACAGTATATGTTCTGCACAGGGATGCTGATAGCAGATTTGTGCATCACTGCCAAAATTTGGAAGCAACCAAGATGTCCTTCAGTAGGTGGATAGATCAATGAACTATGGTGCTTCCAGACATCAGGATATTATTCAGTGCTAAAAAGAAATGAGCTCTCAAGCCATGAAAAGACATGAAGCAGGTGCACATTAGCCCGGGCTAGCTGGCTTCCAGCCTTTGGCACAACCCTTTCCAAACTTATCAGGTGACCTGTGATCACTATCTAGCCATCCCAGTTTTCCTAAGCCATGTTCAGTCTACAGAATCCATAATCTTGTGTACTACCAGCATTGCGAGCTGCATTTGGTAGCACCAAAACGCACCGGCAAATTCATCAGTGTCAAAAGAACAGTTAGTAGCGAACAATGTTCTGGAAATCTAATGCATAACATAGAGGTTACAGTCAACAATACTGTATTATAAACTTTAAATTAGATCTGAATCGTTCTCCACACACGAAAAAAGTGATTCTGTGACATGATAGAGGTATTAGCTAACGCTACAGTGGCAATCATATTGCAACCTACAAATGTACCAAACCAACAGGTGGTATACCTCAAACTTACACAGTTTATATGTTTACTGTGTCTCAATTGTAAAAAAGAGAGACTGCTTCTCCTGTGTGCCTGACGTCAAGAGAATGTATTCCTGGAATTAGGACTTAAGAGGGAGGTTTCTCCTGACTTACCACCCAGCCACAGCTGAACATGAACTTGAACTGCAATCTTCCTGGGCTGTGAGTTTACAGAACGTTTCTAACAAGACACCTTTACTAATCCTGACCGTCTAATTCCTCAATGATTTTGGAAGACCAATCAAAACCAGTAACATTATTGCAGCTGTGAAAGTGTCTAAAGCACATACCTATACTTTATCTGCTTTTTACAACCAAGCAAGCTGAACCTTACAGACGAGACACAGTTTGCCAAGGGCAAACAGCCTAGAAGTTCAGAATAAGATTCTTTCAACTTCCCTAAACTGCATCTTCATTGCAAGCTGAGCAATGGAAGTAAATTCTATGTCCCCTAGGTAAATGGACCTGAGTTCAAAGAACATGGCTAGTTAAAACTCCCAAAGCTGTCTCCTTTAGATACCAGGGTGCTCCTTTATTCTTACATAAATCTTGACTATGGTGTATGTTTCTCAACATACTTCAAGCCATTCATTAGTAAGGTGGATATTATAAGAAAACAGAGGGAAGGGATTTCTACAGGAAGTTAGATGAATCTTTTTCGCAGCAAATTATCCTTCCCCACTCGGAGGCGAGTAGGTATATGCCATTTACATGTATGCTAATGGATACCTTTAAGAAAGGAACCACGGAACTGAATTTCCTTTCCTCCTGTCAATACAAACAGACCTAATGGTTGGATTCTGATAACCTGTCAGTTAAAGTCCGAATGCTCTCAGGGGAACACAAACTCCTTTCAGATTGAAATCAACTGATTATCATTTATATTTGAAGCCTTTTGAGCAATTTGGAAACCATTAGGGAAAATGTTTGCCCTCGATTCACAAATCCAAATTTAAATTTGCACAAAGATCCACCTTGATTCAGATTGGAGCCAGAGAGCAACCTGGCAGAAAACCCAAACACATCCCATGCAAATGAGGGCGCGATTACAAAAGCCGCTAAAATATTATCACATTCCCCACCGTGGCCACATCCCACCTCCAGGACACCGGGTGAAAAACTTTCAATTTTAGTTTTATTTTCCAATCTCCTGGCTGAAATGGAAATGATTTCCTGCTGCAAAGTGTCTTCTGGAGCAAAAATGAATGCGTTTTCAGGCAAACACGCCAACAGTCCCACCTGAAGATTTGCTTTTAAAAGGTTATATTTTTCCTCTTTGCTTTAAAGATTAAAATATCCAGTTGAGCATGGAGAGGGTTTGAATTATGCAGTGGCAGGGAAAGTGGAAATAACTGCATCATAGACAGTCTCTTAGATGTCACACCTTTTGCCACCTTGCCGGGGGATGATGCCAACTTTTTTCTTCACGTGACCGATCAAGGGACCACTCCTCTCTCCGTTCTGATTAAAGGGAGGCTTGTATGTGTATTAAAACTTAATTGTCATGAAAACTGACAGAGACAGAGAACTGCTTAGGAATGGGACTCCGGGTCTTAATTATTAATTCATCAGCATCTTCCCCCCCCCATTTCTTTTTAAAGATTTCACTCGCTTTTGGCACATTCTAAAAGCTCTACCAGTTAATAAAGAGTACATAAAAATTTACTCTTAAAATTTACCTAAGCTCTAATGACATTTTTGTCCGAAATGTGTCATTATGTCTAAAATTTCCCTTTTTTATAAATCATATTGAATTAATGTCAACTTTAACAACTTCAGCTTAACCTGATTACATCTGCAAAGACCCTATTGCCAAATGAAGTTGCTTTCGCAAGTACTAGGGGTTAGGATGTCAGCATATCTCTTTTAGGTGTGGGAGACAATTCAAACTACACCACCCCTCCAACATGAGCAACTCTTGTAATGCACCTCCCCGTGTCATGCAGGAGGTGGGATCTTAGTTCCCCAACCAGGGATTGAACGCGTGCCCCCTGCATTGGGAGCGCGGAGTCTCAACCACTGGACCACAAAGGAAGTCCCTAAATGACTCCTTTAAAGCCCAGTATTACACAGACCGTCCAGGATGAAAACCAATGTGCTGTGAAATTGGACGGCTAGAGATCTGGCTTCCCAACTGGGCATGGTAATTGTCTCCTTCTCTCTTGCAAATAGAAGGCAACTTGGATCGTTCAAATGCAAAGGCAGAAGAGAACCACTTGCAGCTTGAAAGGTGCCCCTCGAACAAGCACTATTATTTCCCCATGTACTTTCTTCACCACTCACGCTTTCGGGACCTTACTCTCCCCTTTACCGGCATTCCTGCATGGCTGGATGCTGGTCCCGAGAACACAGTCTCCTGGGCTTCCATAAGGGACCTCACGGTGCTGTCGGGTTAGACTCTGAGACCTCAGGGTGCCATAGGGTTAGACACTGAGCCTCATGAATGGAAGTCGTGTATGTCAGGATAAGGAAACTGCTCTCTGCCAACCTTGCGTCTGAAGGATTCTGTCTCAGCTTCTTTCTACAAAACACCACCCACAAAGACTCAGAGCAAGGGTTCAATGGGGTATCAACAAAGACGCAGACAGTGTGCGTCAATACCTGTATTCAAACCAACTGTTAATTTAAAAATAATTCACCCTACAATGGTCTCAAATCCCAAGGTTCAAAATGGTACTCAGTACTCCTCCCAGACTCCACTCAGAGTTTCCAGGCTTTTGTACGTCTATCCCTGGGCATCGTGGAAACAGACAAGAGGGTCGACATTGTAATTTCGTGTACCTGTTTTACACGTACGTTAGTAGACTTGACACAGCATCCTGCACATTGCTTTTGTCACACACATGTATATCCTGGAGAGGTTTCCACATCACCACACAAAGCAGCGTTACATTGTCTTCCTACAGCTGCATGATGCAGGAACCACTTGATGGAATAGATACGACCATGATATGGCCTGGATCTCCACGGGCTCTTGAGTTCTCCTAAGTCCACCCCTCTGGTGCCAAGTCATTCCTAAATAATTCTCAGGCACTATAAACACAGTGGGTTCAACAACTAAGGTGCTGGTGATGTCCTTCACATCAAGTCAGGTCAAGGTCATCTAGACCCAACATGGAGACTTTGGCACCACGCATGATGTTCTGAAATCTGCTCACTTTTCATGCTGCATTAGTTACCAAGACGTGTGGATTGTACCTCTACTGTGTTAGGCATGGAACTCTGACTCCCTACCAAATACATATATATAATTAAGATGAGGTCTTACTGGAGTAGGGTGGGCTCCTGATCCAATAGGACTGGTGTCCTTATAAGAAGAGGGGATCAGGACACAGACACAGAGGGAAGGAACTGCCGTGTGAAGATGCAGGCAGAGACTGGCATGACGCTGCCACCACCAAGAGACACCTGGGGAAAGGGAAGGAAGAATCCTTCCCCTGCTGGCTTCAAAGCAAGCGGGATCCTGCCTGCACCCTGATTTTGGACTTCTGGCCTCCAGAACTAACTATGAGATAATAGATTCCTGTTGTGTTAAGACACCCCGTTGGTGGTACTTTGTTATGGCAGCCGTAGGACGTTAACACACTCCTAAAGCCCTTTTCAATCAGCTCCGTCCTGTGTCCCAAGTGGTGCCAGAATTGAGAGCTATGTACTTCTCCCCAACGGCTACTACACAATCTCTCAGATGCCTATTCGTGCCACCAAAATGATGCTCCTGAAATACACCTAAGTATGTCTTTCCCTGCTTGAATCGCTCATGCTATTCTATGTTTACTTGGGGGATTAGGTTCTAGTGTCTTATCGGTTCTTGATGGGCTGATTGGTGACTGATTGACGGATTGGTTGGTTGGTTGATTCGGAAAGCATTTACTGAGCACTCGCTAGCTGCCAGGAATGCCACACGAGACCCTGCCCCCGACCCTGAGATTCATTTCTCTCCCATCTCTGGAGGGATACCTCCGTGAATCTCACTTGAGAATAAAAAGCCCTACTTTCCCTGCAAATTCATTACTGCGTTTGTGCTGCTTCATTTGCCCCAAACCCCTCGACAGTCTCATGTCCAAAATGTACATTAAGTCACATCTCCTCTGTGAAGCTTCCTTTCTTTCCTCAGGGACTGAGAAAAATCTGCTCGCTCATATGAGTTCATTTGCTGCTCAGAGCTCCTGGGAGAGAATCTCATCTCACTTTACATATTATGTTTTGAAACATGAGTGAAAAAATTAGACACAATCCCAGAGCCATGGACAGAGACACAAGAATATTTTAAAACCTGGTTTACACTTCTAAATCCTTGTACGCAATTCAGTCCACACAGCTGGACAGAGAGCTCCCTAACGTGGGGCCCATGCCTTCTAGGGTTTCCTGTATCACAAGCACAAGCCAGCAAAGCACAAGCCAGGGCACGCATGTCCTGTGGGTTCCAGGGCTCGCCTCTGGCGGAGTGAGTGTAACTGCAACCCGGAAATCTGTGCCCCCCACCAACACCTTTCGTGCCCCCCAAAAGTACTGGCGTATGTTCCGGAAGTCAAATACCCCAGCGATCTCTGGGTTATAGCCTTGCTGTCTGTAGGAAGGACACAGCTCTGAGGTGTGGGAGGATTTGAACTGCAGAAGTGCTTAGATGAGTGGAAAACAACACTAATTTCTCAATCGCTTACTCTTGGATGGAATGCAGAACAAGAGTCCCTGAGCTCTTACTAGAAATGGCTTTTACATGTGTCCATGGCAACACTGTAAATAGTTATATAAGCACCTACAGAATATCCATCCAAGTTTTACCTCCTACCCGGGGAAGCCTAAAATATTTACTATCAGGCTCTTTACAGAAAAAGGTTGCCAACGCCTAATGCAGAAGATGACTGAATAAAAAGTATCATTTCCCAGCACTGCCCAGCACGCACTAACTCCCTTCATTTTCCAACCTGTGGTTCCAGAAATCCTCACAAATTAGCATGGTACTTACCAAAGCCACAGACAGCCCCTGAGAAGCATGTGACAACATTAAACAATATTTTAAAGTCATATTTTATATATACAGTTCTATAATTATATATATCTCATGTATGTATATCTTATATATAGTATATATGAAACTATATATATTTGATTTTTTAAAACTATTTTAATATACTTTATACAGTATATATTTAATGTATATATTGAATATGGGCACAATATAAAATGTATATTATATGTTATATATGTATAATATACATAAATATATAATGCATATAATATACTGTATATACATATATATGTAGTTACATATATAGATACCTTACACATGTACATACAGAGCTTATACATAGTATGTATAAAACTAGATATATAAAATATGACTTGAATATTTTTTTAAATCATAAATATTTAGCCCTAAATGTATATCTTATATATAGCATGTGTAAAACTATATTTTTATATACATAGTGTATACTATATATATACACTATACTATTTTTATTGTATACTATGTATAGTATATATTTAATATATGGTATACATTAATTATAGTATATATAGTATATAATATATAACATTTGTTACATGTATAGTATATATAGATAATACATATATTTAATATACCATATATACATATATATGTAGTTCTATACCTTACATTGGAATTTTGATTATCATTCCTTATTTTAGCCACAATGTAAATGTCAAGTTGTAAAGCTCATTTTTAAAATTTGTTAACTAGAATTTGTATTATATCTTCTACTTTTAATAAATTTGTACATTTTAGGAGAAAACCAGCTTTTTGAAAATATGAAACATTTCTTAATAATCTGATATTTTCTATGTATTTTAATGTTATAAACTTTTTATACAATTACATTTAATTTTTTAATCCATTAGAACAGGGTCAAATAATGAATGCTGAATTGCTGGGAATCAGCATTTAAAGGCCAAAAGTCAGCAGCCATACAGTTCAGATGTCTTTTAATTCACTATGTTCAAAATTTAAACATTTTCATTACTGCTTCATGTAAACTGAAGCAAGATGAGACACATAAAACAGTCTCCAATATAAGAACAAGAAATACATTTACAGTTCTGTCTTAACGAAAACCCGAGCACTAAAGAAAGCTCTTTTCCTGGAAAAGGCTGGTTTTCTTAGTGGAATGTCATTTTCAAAATGAACTTTTTCATTGTTTGCCATACCCCCTGCATTGTGCTTGAACAAAACTTACCAGATTTGTCAAGAGACACTTGGGAATTCTCACCTACCTACCAATCAGGTTTCTGGCCCCTCACCATGGGTGATCTTTTGTTTATCTGTGAAGGAATGTCTCCAAACGCTCTTTTGTTCCCCAAAGATAATAAGTTACAACCTTGGGGGACTTCCCTGGTGGTCCAGTGGTTGAAAATTCGCCTTCCAATGCAGGGGGTGCGGGTTTGATCTCTGATAGGAGAGCCAAGATCCCATATGCCTCGCGGCCAAGGGACCAAAACATAAAACAGAAGCAATGTTGTAAAAATTCAATAAAGACTTTAAAAATGGTCCACATTAAAAAAAAAAAAAGTTACAACTTGGGGACGCAAGGGAAGCATGGAATGTTCTCCAGTATCCTGCCATCTTTCTCTTGATCCTAAGAAATTATGCAGATTTGACCTTCCTAACTATTTCTATTGGAGGGTAAATCAAACCCCAGCTCCTGGTGCCCCCAAAAAGGAAAGTTCAAATTTCCTCCCTTTCAATCATCTCAAGTATAATTTGGGAGTCAGGTGACCTCACTCCTAATCAGACCCTGTTCATTGTCCTTGGCCATTGATGACCCATGGTCACTGGTGACTCACAGAAGTGGGTCTTTGTCCCTTCTCCTTAATTAGGAGCCAAGAGAGTCCAACTTAAGGACTGGCCACCACTCTCCAGACATGTGGAGCCAAAGAAAGAAACCTCACCAACTAAAAAGCTAATGAATGCAATATCCAAGTATTACTAAATACAATTTTGACTGTTATGTATATACATATAGACACTCAAATATGTACTCAAACACATACTGATATACACACATATACACATATATATTTACATACATGTGCATTCTCCATATATAACGTTATAACAATATGCACGTATAGGGATTGTTACTGCTTTATAAAATCAGGGTCAGTGCAGTGTTTGGGGTATTTTTTCTGCCTGTTCCTTACATTCTACCCCAAAACAGATGGAATCCTTTGGTGTCACCTGGCATAATGCTACTACTCTGACTGATGTGGCATCCTAATCCCAATAGGAAGCTAGACCATCATTTATTCAACCATTACTTCATAAACTGTGTTACACTTCCACGCCACACCACAACCAACATTCCTGTCTGATTTCCTTTTCACCGATTTTCTCGCCCTTTGGATTTGAATGCCTATGAATTTCCTACTTGGGCTCCTTACCTTTTGGGGTTTCTCATCCCAGTTTGTTTACTGAGGAAAACCTCTGTGTACATCTGCGATATTCACAGTTCTCAGCAAATTATTTCCCCGCAAATCTACTGATGATTCTTATGTGATCTTTTGCTATACAGTTGTTATACTAAGCTCACCCCTCTCCTCTTTTAGAACTACTTAAATAGTAATACAATGTTTCACCTCTCAATTTCCCTCTGTCTAACTATCACTTCTTTCTTCAACAGCCTTCATGTTTTAAATTGAATTCTCTCATGTCACCTGCAAATTCATTCTGTGTATGCCTGAAATGGAGATCCAATTTAAGCTTCTTGCGGTAGAGTCTGTGGTACAAAACCCATGTATTAAATAATCCAGTTTTATGTCACCTTACTGAACTGCAAGCAGTATCCTGAGTTCCATTCTGAAATGTTTTACAATCTATTTCTTATTGCCTTTCTTTGTTTCACTTTTATCTATCGCTCTGTCTGTCCTTTTGTCAATACTGTATTGATGTTATTACAGTGACTTGACAGTGTATATTGGCGTGGGATATTAAAAGCTTATCCAACTCCAATAAAAGAAGAAAAACACAGTGAACACACTTGGATGCATAAATTAGAGGGGGCAACAACAGTGAAGTGCACACCGTGTAAGGTTCCAATTTTCCAGAATTCCTCTGACCAGGGAACAAAGCCAATCACAGGCTCTAGGGGACAGAGGGAATATCAGACAATCCATATGGCGTAATGAAAAAGCAGAGGTTACGGTTCTATATCATTTTACTTATAACTGAAAGAAAGAAATGGCCTCTCATCCTATTCCCTACATGAAAGGACAGAGATGTATTTATGTAGAGAAACAACACATGATTAAGCCAAAGAACATTTCCATTTGCCCTTGATATTCATTTGCTCCTTTAAAAACATAAACCCGGGCTTCCCTGGTGGCGCAGTGGTTGAGAGTCCGCCTACCGATGCAGGGGACACGGGTTCGTGCCCCGGTCCGGGAGGATCCCACATGCCACAGAGCGGCTGGGCCTGTGAGCCATGGCCGCTGAGCCTGCGCGTCTGGAGCCTGTGCTCCGCAACAGGAGAGGCCACAACAGTGAGAGGCCCTCATACCGCAAAAAACATAAATAAATAAAAAATAAACCCATTGGTCTTCCTATACATAATAATACAAACTGATAAATCCAGCTCTTCCTCCCATTTTCCAATCACATCTTATTATGAAAATAAGTGGTGGAGAAGTTTAGCTAATCAAAATGTAAGATGCCTGGGAGAAAATATGGTCCATGGAATCTAAATCACACACACAAACACACACACACACACACACATGCTCCTTCTAGAAGTGGAATCTTTGGGCAATACACAGATCTGGGTATAAACCAGCAGTTGAAGATCTCAAGTACCCATAGAAAAATGCAAGTTACATATATTTTGCTGGGGTACAAACAGAAAATTAACCACATTTAAAAATTCATAAATTCCTTATCTCTTTCAAGACTGTTTAATATATTTTAATATCTACAATAATTGTGTATTATCTCCGAGAAACATACTTTAGTTACTGAAATATTGAGTTGGTTATTTTGTTTCTATTTCTGCTTCCAAATGCAATTGCCTATGAAATTAGTTCATTAAGAATATGCATACCAAAACATTACCAAACACGGCAATAACCAGATTCGATTTGTAGTCATTAATTATCAAGAAATTGCTGAGTAATCCAAACTGCTTGGCTGTATGAATCTCTTGGAAAATGACGTAAAGGCACAATTATTTTTTAGAAAATGAATGGATTTATCCTTATGATTAAGCAAATAAAAGGTTTTAAAGTACAAAAAAGAACTAATTAATCTTAGCATTTTTACAATTAATATCTAAAATCTAGTCGTTTTAAACGATAAACCCATAATAATAAAAGAAAGTAGATTTCCATGGTAAATGACAAATTATGCAACATACATAAAGGGAAGAAAATCAATGCAGATTTCTAGAATTTGAACATTGAACATCTGAAATCGTTTTGACAATGTATTTTCCCTAGAGAATCATGTGTGGCAGGGTAAAGACATAAGGAAAATTATTTATAAGAATCTGAGTGCAAGATTTTGCTTTTCTAATGGCAAGCATATATGTTACAGACCCATTACATTGATTAAATTTAGGAGAAATTCTCTGCAAAAACTTTGGGCTATTCCTGTGGAACCAAAGTCTGGGATTCAGTGCCCTATGATACCTTCTGCATCCCCACAAAGCACTGTTTTCTAAATGTCTACGTTAACTTTCATATTTATTTACTAATTTAGTGAAATTTAACTTAGATCAACTTATACGGAAAATTCAGTCTTTATAAGGAAAACTGGCTTTTTAAATGACTTCAATGTTCGAAGCCAGTTTGTGACTCATGAAACTGTCCACTGACAGCGTATTTATAGCAAAGTTTTCTTCCAAATCCTGCTCAATTCATGATGTTTTAACAGCATTTCACACCAAACCTTCAGGGGGGTGGAAAACTCTGAACCAGAAAAACCAACTTCACTTGTAAGAATGTTTTTTTCTGTTTGTTTTTTCTGTTAAGTTCTTTACACAGAATCACAGGGGGATTATACTCTCTGCCTCTTGGGTTTACCTTTTTCCCAGGTAATCTTGACCTCTGAGAGGATAATTGTAGATTGTGAAATCTCTCTGTAGAGATGATGACCAGACAAAACAAAACAGCAGCAGTGACTTTTAATGTATGTTGCACTTCAGAAAATAGAAAATATGATGGCAGAATGAAAGTGCAAATTACTCTGATTCCCAGGTGAAAAAAAAAATAGTGTAACATCTCTGGCAGCACAAAATAGATATTTTAAATACATTTCAAGGGAAGAGCACGTTAAATTCTCAGTAACAGCTTTAATATATAAATAGTAAACTAATCCACCATGATATTTCATCCGTGATAGAGGGAATGAATGTTAAAATGGTCAGAAAATACATTTAGCAAGTTTTTGTTGTTGTTGTTCTGATGAATTGGGTTGAATTGAACATTAATGCAAGGTACCGAAATCAATCGTTTTCTAAGAGGAGATCCATCTCTTTGAACTGTGTTTGTAACTTTTAGCGCTCCTGCATCTTCATTTTCTTTTCTGGTTTAGGACTGGGTCACTGATTTTCAGGGCCACATCCCTCTGTGTAAAGATTTCAGACACAGTCAGCTGCACCGAGGCAAAATATATCCCGTGTGAATGCACTAAGCATTTCCATCTGCTATTTATACAAGAAGTTTGGGAGCAAGCAGGCATCAGCACAGTTGTCATGTGTCAGTGCTTCATTGCATTGACAGGCAGGGCTGTGTTGCTATTGGTTTAATATCGCGGGAGGGCAAATCCCCAGCACTGAATTATCTGCCATCATGAATTTTACTGGAATTCACATAAGAGCCATGGTGATGGTCATCCATAACACACCACAGTGGGTGTCTGGCTGGAGTGGCAAAAATCAGTGGTTTTCTATACGAGCCCTCCCCGTTGACTCTCAGAAAGCAGGAAGATGAGAATCATGGGTTGAATCCTAATAGCGGTTCCAGGTCTCTCTGGACGCACCCGTGTCCACAGGTATTTGCTTGTCATTTATCTTGCCATCATGGGCTATTCATCCACGGTTTCAGGATTCTGATTCAAAGCTGACCAGAAAGCTGAAATCTTCTTGGGACCAGGACTAAACTCTTCCTTCTGAGCTTAGACTGAATTTACCCACCAAATATTACTTTTTCTGACTTCTACTGCAGCGATTCCATTCACTTAAAAGTAGCAACTTTATTGTCCACAAGAGTTCTCTGCTGTGTTTCCCCTTTTGTTATTTTTTTCTGCTATTCGCAGACATTTCAATATTACCTCAGTTCACTCAACTTCAGCTTACACTGTCTGCTCAAGGAGAGAGGACTAAAATACTCAACGGCATTTTTTATTACATGTTTTAAAAATGTTTTAATGTTACAAAATGTCAAACATGTTTTATATCCAAAGGAAATGAAAACACTAATTTGAAAAGTCATATGGACCCCAGTGTTCACAGAAGCACTGTTTACAATAGCCAAGACACGGAAGCAACCTAAGTGTCCATCAACAAAGAATGGATAAAGAAGCTGTGGCACGTATATACACTGGAATACTACTCAGCCATAAAAAAGAATGAAATCGTGCCATTTGCAGCAACGTGGATGGACCTAGTGATTATCATAGTAAGTGAAGTCAGACAGATAGAAAAAGACAAATATATGACATCACTTTTATGTGGAATCTGAAAACTACAACAAACAAGTGAATATAACAAAAAAGAATCAGACTCACAGATACAGAAAACAAACCAGTGGTTCCCAGTATGGAGAGGGAAGGGGGACGGGCAAGATAGGAGGAGGAGAGTAAGAGGTACAAACTAGTAGGTATCAAATAAATAAGCTACAAGGATATACTGTACAGCACAGGGAATAGAGCCACTATTTCATAATAACTATAAATGGAGTAGAATCTTTAAAGAAGGTGAATCATTATGTTGTACACCTGAAAATTATATAATATTGTACAACTATACCTCAATTTAAAAAAGAAAAGTATTACTCCAAAACATGTTTTTTTAGTACATTCACAAGGTTGTGCAACCACCATCTCTCTAGTTTTAGAATATCTTCACCCCAAAAGGAAACCCCTTACTCATCAACATCACTCCCCATTCTCCTGTCCCCCTAACCGCTGGCAACCACTAATTAACTTCCTGTCTGTATTGATTTGCCATTCTGGACATTTCATAAAGATGGAATCATATCATGTTTCCCTTTTGTGTCTGGCTTCTTTCACTTAGCATAATAATTTCAAGATCCATCCATGTTGTAGCCTGTATCAGTGGTTCATTCCTTCTTGTGACTAAGTAATATTCCATTCTATGCAAGGACAACATTTTGTTAATTGATTCATCCATGGATGGACATTTGGGTTGTTTCTGCCTTTTGGCTGTTGTAAATAATGCTTTTGTGCACGTTATATGGTGGAGCATCTGTTTTGTTGGAGCACCTGTATTCAGTTTTCTTTGGCATATATATAGGAGTTGAATTGCTGGGTTATATGTTCACGTTACGTGTACATTTTGAGGAATAAACTGTCTTCACAGAAGCTGAATCCTTTTACATCTCCACCAACGATGTCCGAGAGTTCCAATTTCTCCACACCTGGAAACATTTGTAACTTTCCATCTTACTGATTATAGCCATCCTAGTGGGTGTGATTATATTTTAATTGAAATATTTTTCCATTTAATGATTTATAACATATTCAATGTAAAATCTGTTTTATCTTACTATACCAAATTTACCATCTTTACATTTTTCTTGGGTTTTATTTTTTTAATTGCAATAAACAAATAGCCTCAAACGATATGCTGTATCTAGACTTAGGAAAGGCCATTCTTTTCCAGAAGATTACCAAAAAATAATTTAGAATAGGAAACACAGGTACTTGTATAATCTAAGAGGGTGTGACAAGAAGCAAATGGTAAAGTGATTCAGACATAAAGATTATCTTTCACAAAGCCTGGCAGTTAGCTGATTCAACAGACAGTAGAGTTCAAGAACTATGACCAGTTGTCTTTTTTTTTTTTTCTCCTCCCATGTTTACGATGTTTTCATTGTTTCCTTTACAAGTAAAAGTAAATGCTTCCATAGGAAAAACACTTTATGGTTAAACTCTCAACTTCCCCTATGCTAGTAAACTAGTTCATCTACGTACAAAGAAAAGACAAAGCTTAAAGGCTGCTTTTTGAAGAACCTAAACTTGTAGTATCAAAGGTGATTTAAATCGACTGTATCTTCTGGCCAATCAGTAAACAAGGATTCTTTTTTTAAAATTGAACTATAGTTGATTTACATTATTGTGTTAGTTTCAGGTGTACAGCAAAATGATTCAGTTATATATGTATATATTTTTTCAGATTCTTTTCCATTAGAGGTTATTACAGGATATTGAATATAGTTCCCCGTGCTATACAGTAGGACCTTGTTGTTTATCTATTTTTATATATAGTAGTGTGTATATGTTAATCCCAAACTCCTAATTTATCCTGCCCACCTCTTTCCCCTTTGGTAACCATAAGATCGCTTTCTATGTCTGTGAATCTGTTTCTGTTTTGTAAATAAGTTCATTTGTACTATCTTTTAGATTCCACATATAAGTGGTATCATATGGTATTTATCTTTCTCTGTCTGACTTATTTCACTTAGCATAACGCCCTCCAAGTCCATCCATGATGTTGCAAATGACAAAATTTCATTCCTTTTTATGGCTCAGTAATATTCCATTTTGTGTATATGTGTGTGTGTGTGTGTGTGTGTGTGTGTATCACATCTTCTTTATCCATTCATCTGTTGATGGACATTTAGGTTGTTTCCATGTCCTGGCTACTGTAAAAAGTGCTGCTATGAACATTAGGGTGCATATATCTTTTTGAATTAGAGTTTTCCTCTTTTCCAGATATATGACCAGGAGTGGGATTGCTGGGTAATATGGTTACTGTATTTTTAGTTTTTTTTAAGGAAGCTCCGTACTGTTCTCCATAGTGGCTTCACCAACTTACATTACACCAGCAGTGTAGAAGGGTGGAAATAAGGATTCTTCTATCTTAATTTGCTTTACTTGACACTAGGTTTGTGTATAGGACTTACACTGCTCTGTACAGTGCATTTCCCTTCCATGTCCTTACCTACTTCACTTTATTAGAAATTAACGTTTATAAACAACAAAAAATTATTGCTGCTTTTCCTTCCATAAAAAAATCAAAAAATGTTGCTGCTTCTGGTTCCCTAGAAAATTGAGTAAGTGTTGGAACTTGTAGACAGCTGGGAGCTCCAGGGCAGGGACACTGTGAATCAGGAGAAGGAGAAGAACTCTGAGGATCAGAGAGAAGACAGGGTGGGGGGCTTGGTCTGCACAGGAGAGCAGCCAGCCCACGGCTCCAGGACCCGAAAGCAGGGCAGTAAAACAGATCCAAGAGGTCTTACCAGTTATGCAAACATGAGCACAGCTCTTCCAAGACTATTTCCCAAGGGCCATGGCTCACATTTCTGTCACCTGTCTTGAGACGTCATGCCCTTTCATAGGACCCCATGAAAAGCCTGGGGAGGATTTTCCAATTGCCAAAATCAACCATTTATTTTGCAGCCTAGGCTGATTTTGTACAATTTATTTTCAACAAAATGCAACTATTTTTTAATTGGAGTAATAATTTTGATTGGAGTATAGTTGACTTACAATATTGTGTTAGTTTCAGGTGTACAGCAAAGTGAATCAGTCATACATATACATATATCCACTCTTTTTTAGAGTCTATTCCCATATAGGTCATTACAGAGTATTGAGTAGAGTTTCCTGTGCTTATTAGTTATCTATTTTATATATAGTAGTGTGTATATGTCAATCCCAATCTCCCAATTTATCCCTCAACATCTTTTCTGTAAAAACAGAAATGAGCCAAAATGACTAAAATACATATTACTTACAGTTATTTAACTATTAGATATTATTTCATTCTGCTATGCACATGTAATGATCCATTTTTCTTTTTCTTTTTTTGGTAAGTGACTGCAAATCCTTTTTGGAAATAGATGGGCACAATGGTCAAATATTGACTGCAAAGTTTTGTTGAGTATGAAACTTTACATGGCTTATTTATGGAACTTATTTCCTGAGATACTATATCCATGCGATTCCATTGGAAACGAAATTCAAAAATAGGTCATTTAATTTATACCTTAAAGCAAACTTCAGGCTGGAGATGTGTATTTGCAGCATTGTTAGACACAATGGGGGAAGGAAAATGCACTTCTTCTTGACACCTGAATGGGAGGTTATATAGCCCTTGGCAGGTGATATGTTAAATCTGTTTCCTTCTATTCATTCCCGCAGTAAAAATATAGGACCGCATTCATCAATGCCTCTTTACTTCTCTTTAAATCACGCTCAGCTCTCTTCTCCAGGCTGTATATCTTCCATTTCTCTCCTCCACTATATTTGACTCATCCCGTGCCATTCAGCTGTGAGGATTTTCAGCCTTGAATGGAAATTGTCTTCCTTTGGACACCTAATACCCCGAGGACATCTTTCCAAATGGTAAAAGAGTACCAGCATTAAAGAATATGATTTTTAAAAATCACGATTTAATAAAATTTCACCTTGGTTGACCTCTTGCTATGCATCCGCTACTCTATGTATTCTAGACATGCCTCAATTCATTATAAGTGTGTGAGTTGGTACAATTAGTGTGCTCATTTTTTATGAGAAAAAAAAGGTCAAACAGTGTCCACATGGATGACTAGAGAAGCAGCTGGGATGCAAACACAGAAAACCTACTCCAGACCTGAAGCCTTTAGCCTGGATTCAACTTGCCCCTGATGTCCATCTATATCAGCAGGAAAATTGTCACTCTCACTCATGTGCATACAGTGACTGTGGCAGAATGAAAGTACAATTCTATCAGCGCCTCAATTTTTGAGGAATTAGTCTCAGTTCGGGGGAGAAAGTAAATCCTTTGACCAAAGATATGAAGAGCCTGTGTTCAATTTCTTCTCTTATTTGTATACATCCCTCCCACTTTTTTATTTGACTTAGTCTCTCTTACTTGTTCCTAGTTTCCCAAGTGCAAGGCGTAATCCCTTGGATTTCATTCTTTCTTGATTCCTAATGAATGGCTTCAGCTGCGGCTATCTCCTGGAATCCTACGTTTACTACATCATAGAGGTTTCGATATGCGCTGTCTTTATGGCTTATATCTCATCAACTGAAATTATAATTACAGTTTTAATTGTTAACCGGAAAACGATTTAGAAGAGTGCTATCCCTTTCCCAAGCAGAGGAGGTTTGGGTTTCTATTTTTTTCCCCTGTGTTGAAAATATTTAATTGTGTTGCATGATAATGGGTGACATTGACTTAATTTTTTTTGGAAGGTGATTATGAATATGTTAAGGTCTTTTTTTGGGGCATGATGCATGGCTAAGATGCAGACACAGAACAAATGATGAGAGCTTGTTGAATGCCTGTCTCTCTCTACTTTTCCTTCAAGACAGAAAAGGTAAAGAGGAAAATGCAGTATTTTCCATTATCACGTTTAACCCCTTGACGACAAGATGATAATAATAAGCCTTCCTTCTGTCTCGCTTTGGAGATAACTCCCTGTGCATCCACAGCTCAGTCACACACACACGGATTCCCCAGTACTTCTGAACCGCGAATTGCCCTCTTCCCGTTTTGCTGTGTCGATTATCAGTTTACACCACAAGTCTGCCTTTCCATCCCATTTTTAATTTATACATGTTTATCAGAGGTTAAAAACCAGGAAGATTTTTGATAGCAACACCCAGGTATACTGACATTTCAATTCAGAAATTTCCACCTCAGCAAGAACACTTCAAGTCTATCTCCTTGCAAACAGAACATTTCACCCATAATTGTCTGAATAAGACACCCCGTTGAATTCTGTGCCTTCTACAGTATAAAACATTAGCATTTTCTCTGAGAAAATTATCTCTGAGATTTTTAATCACAGTCTCAACTAAGCCTGTGTGCCAAAACTACTGAGCCTGTGCTCTAGAACACATGAGCCACAACTCCTGAAGCCCGTGCACCCTAGAGCCCACGCGCCACAACTACTGAGCCCGAGTGCCGCAACAAAGAGTAGGTCCCGCTCGCTGCAACTAGAGGAAAGTCCGTGTGCAGCAACGAAGACACAACACAGTCAAAAACAGAATAAATTAATTTTAAAAAAACCACACACATCCATCCATACTCCACCCAGTGACGAATCACGTGACCAACCACAGGACTAGCACTGTCCTTGAGGCTATAACTCAGGGAACAAGACACAAAGACCCTGCAAGTGGATGCAGGCAAAGCTACTTGGGCAGAGATTTCGAGGGTCCTAGACACCCAGTGTGGGGTCTACAGTGGGTGCAGGTTCTTTATCTCTTGGACTCCTTGCACAGAGGCATGTGGCTGGAGAAGGATCAGAACTGTGTCCTCGAAACCTGGGCTCAGGACAGACACCCTTCTAGCCTCAGTTTAAGGGTGATACTAATGTTTGCCCTGCCATCCCTGGTTACCTCTGAGGGTTATCATGTAAACAGTTTACCTCACAGCATCCACCCTTGGTTATTCTCTCCCTGACTCCCCTGAGTGTCAGTCGCCAGGGCCAGGAACATCTTGCAAACAGCCAAGAAGGGAAGACCCACGTCTAATCTGCATGTTCGCCAGTGTCTGCAAGAGTGTGGGCTTGAAGTTGGTGCCAGGACTAGGTCTGGACAGGTCAACAAAAATTAATCAATAGTCAATATAGGAAAGAAGTGGACATGTTTATTTGAGTCAAATTTGAGGATGATAATCCGGGAAGAGAATCTCAGAAAGCTCTGAGAACTGTTCTGCCCATTAGAAGTCCAGAGTTATATAAATTTTTTGAGAAACAGGGATGTACATTAAATGACATATCATTGACAGTTTTCACAATCCAGATCTGAGCATCATCATGACCCCTTACGAGATCAAGCAGGAGTGTTATCTTTTCAGGAGTCGTCTTGTTGATGCTGGGAGAATGTTGCTGTTTATGGTTGAGCAGATATTCCTGCGGACAGGGCAGGTTTGGTCCATGCCTAATGCAGATATACAATGTGGAGTAGACCAGAGAGGTGACCAAAGGGCAGAAAAAAATTTTTTAACGTTTAAATTTTTCTTGTCCGGCCATAAAATATGACTGTTATGTCACAGACAGACTGGCTGGGCTGTAGATATTCTAACTGGCACCCATTTCGTGAACGGCAGGCTCACCTCGGCGCTGAGATTCTACCGCAGCAAGCTTAGTGCCTGGCTATAGACTGAGGAAATCCTGTCTTATCACTGGGTCCTCTCCAGCCATCCTCCTGTTCACCACATGCCCCCAAGCATGCCCGGTGGGCGGCTCTTTCTATAGAGATTAGCCTTGGATTTCAGCACGATTCACTGAGCTGGACACTTACAGTGTGTTCACATCTCTCTAAGTACGTTCTAGTTGACTGGCTCCTTTAGAAAAGGCTTTTTTTTTTTTTGCTTTGAGCCTTTTCCCTTATCTTCTCTGCAAAGGGGTGAGTCCATCAGGGGCTGTAGCTCTCTCTTTCCTTCTCCCACTATCTCTGCCCCTCCCACTTCCATTCTGCACATTTTTATAAAAGGGATTTTGTTAAACTTTTTAATTTTAAATTGGAGTATCGCTGATGAACCATGTTGTGTTAGTTTCAGGTGTACAGCAAAGGGATTGGGCTACACATAGACATGTATCTATTCTTTTTCAAATGCTTTCCCATTTAGGTTGTTCCAGATTATTGGGCAGACTTCCCTGTGCTCTACAGGAGGTCCTTGTTGGTTATCCATTTTAAATAGAGCCGTGTGGACATGTCACTCCCAAGCTCCCAATCTATCCCTCCCCACTGCTTCCTTTCCCCACCCCCCACACCGGTAACCATCAGTTGGTTCTCTAAGTCTGTCTCTTTCTGTTTTGTAAATAAGTTCAAGGGATTGTTTACTTGACTTGCCTGTTCCTGTCCTTATAAACAAACTCCTGGCATTTGCTGTCTATTTAGGAGAGACGAAGGGCTTATCTCTCTTCCTTACAAAAAGCCTCAGGGCACTTTGCTTTCTGTGTGGAAGCTTGTTTTGTTGATCTTTTCTACTGCACAAGGCTGGGTGTCTGAGTCTAACCTTTCATCTTTCAATACTGCCTTGGACTGCGGTGTATTTGCACCCTTTTGACGCTTTTCTTTTCAATGCAGGCTTTCATACTAAGCAGTGAGTCTCAGCGGAGGAGGAAACACTTCGGCTTCAAGCAGTTTTCTCCCTGTGCACTTTCCTTGTAGTTTTTATTCACCACGGTCCCTCTGTTTCCAGCACTGACCGCAACTGCCCACCCTGGCCAGGCACCATAGCAACCACTGGCCTGAGTTCTCTTACAACAGGAGGTCCTGGTAAGGAACACGGAATTGACAAGCTACCACCAACCGGAAGAATTCGGGAAAGGGCAAAAGGAGAGAGGAGATGTCAGTCCACAGGTCCTACCAACCTCCCGGAATCCTTCTCGGGGAATCCACCTTGGCTGACGGATGCGCGCGCCATCGGGAAGGACCCTGAGTCAGAACGATCGGCCAGAGACAACCCGGAAACTAACCCCATCACCATAAACCCCGAGACCGCGAGCCACATGGCAGAGCAGTTCTCCTGGGTCCCCTCACACTCCTGCTCTCCAGCCGGGCGCCCCGTCCCAATAAAGTCTCTTGCTTTGTCAGCACGTGTGTCTCCTCAGACAGACCCTGGAAGGGATCTCCCTTCCTGCAACAGATCTGTTGATACATCTTTACAGATCCAAGAACATCAGAGTTACACTCCAATCAACGTATTGGAGAAGCTGCTGGAAATGGATAGATCCATGTTCTGCTTTATCCCATGATTCACTTTTTAAAACAATGATTCTCCCATGGTAATAAGTATCTTTCTGAATATCTAAGAAGGTAGAGGAACCAAGCAGTAAGTTTACATCAAAAGGATTAAGCCAGAGGAAGTGCAGAACCATCCCTTAGGGTCACTCTCATCAAGGTACTTTTGCCTCAGGTCTCAAGAAGGAACAAACACCTCAACCCAAGGTCTAAAGGTCCCTTAACCCTCTTGCATGTCTTCTTGCTCAAGTTCACCTTCCAAATCCCATGTATGTGCTTCTGCTGGTTGGCATAAGGGACACGTGGAGAAACTTATCCTCGGTTGGGGGTGCGGTCAGGATGTCCTGACTCTATAGAAGAAGAAAGTCATCTAGGAAGGGATTGGGTTCATTGACAGATAAACCAGTTGGCAGCATCTTCCTTGGAAATTTCCTTGGGCTTCTCACTTCCTTATGTACTTTCTTTCCACAGATGAACCCCAAATAGCAACAACTAAACCCACAAGCATCTAACAGAATAGTCTCCCTGCCACTTGAGAATGATCAAAATCTCATGAGTCAGGACTTCCCTGGTGGTCCAGTGGTAAACAATCCACCTTCCAATGCAGGGGACATGGGGTTTGATCCTTGGTCGGGGAACTAAGATCCCACATGCCGCGGGGCAAATGAGCCTGTGCATGTCAACTAGAGAGAAGCCCGCATGCCACAAACTACAGAGCCCACACGCTCTGGACCCCGAGTGCCACAACTAGAGAGAGAAAACCCACACGCCGCAACTAGAGAAAAGCCCACGCACCACAACGAAGATCCCGTGTGTCGCAATTAAGACGCAGCCAAAATTTTTAAAAATACAAATAAATAAGTATATACTAAAAAAAAAAAAAAAAAAAAGGAATGGCCACAAAGAATGGGCTGAAACAGTTTTCCACTGCAATATTTAAAAAAAAAAATCTCATTAGTTACTGGAAACATCTCTGGATTTTTTCTGTTCCTTCTCTGGTGAAGTCACAACCTCACATTCACGTCCCCAGGGAAGTAAATGAGGAGGTTATTTTACCAACCCCCTATGCAAACCCTGTAGCCAACTCTCTTTCTCAGTCAGTAGACCCCAAATGACTTTTTCTTTCTTTCTTGCAGAGTCAATGGCACAGTAAGAAACAAGCACCACATTGCTCACCCATGGTATTCCTTAAGCCTATTAAAATGGTTTCTTGTAGCTGTCATATGGATTGCCAGTCGCTGTCTCCTCTAAATACTGTACTGCAATGAATAATTTAAGTGACTATTAACACAACATCCAAGTATCAGTTCAAATAAAAGTAAACCCCCAAGAGAGACAAATACCATATGACCCCACTTACATGTGGAATCTAAAATATGACACAAATGAACTTATCTGCAAAACAAAAACAGACTCACAGACATAGAGAACAAAATTGTGGTTGCCAAGGGGGAGGGGTGGAGGGATGGAGTGGGAGTTTCGGGTTAACAGATACAAACTATTATGTACAGGATGGATACACAACAAGGTCCTACTGTCTAGCACAGGGAACTATATTCAGTATCCTGTGATAAACCATCGTGGAAAAGAATATATAGAAAAAGAAAGTCTATATACATGTAACTGAGTCACTTTGCTGTACAGCAGAGATTGACACAGCATTGGAAATCAACTATACCTCAACAAAAACAATTAAATTAAAAGAAATAATAAATAAACGACCCCAAATTCCCTTACCTTCATAGCCTATTATCTGCAACCATTTCAAGAACCTCTTGGTGAGGGTTCTTCATTGACCATGGAATACACTGAACATACTTTATGTAGAAAGATTTAAAGGATGAACCATTTTCTAGCTTCACTGTTTTTCTCAAACAGAGGAGCCCAATGTCAAGCCATCCCTTGAAAGAAATACTGTACTGGCCACGTGGGACCATTCCTCTGCCATCTGTAGAGCCTCAGAACAACACAGTAGGATTGACACCTAGAGCTCAGGGAACTATCTGGTCTACCTCACACACGCCTCAAAGGAGGATTGAGAATCCCTCAAACAAAAACAGAAACGAAAACAAACACAAAGCCCTGGAACCTGGCCTGAGACCCACACAGCTTCAGGAGTTTCTATGATAACTAATACTTTGGTTACCTCTCCGGCAAAGTTTTAGCAAGAACACCAAGGACAGAACTTGAAAAGATACTGGAAAATGCAGGAGAATGTTTCAGATTTGAGTATGCTGGAGTCAAGATTTAATTATTTAGATCTGCAGAAAGATAGAGGGCATCTGATTAGATATATATTTTATATGTATGATATATATCTCACCGTGTGTGTCCATGTGTGTGTATAACTGTTGAATTAAATTAAGACTACTGAATTCATATAACACTGTATGGATGTATGTGTGTATGCACATATCTATGTATTTAATATATTTAATACACACATATAATAAATACATGTATTAATCATGTTAAAAAAAGTGCCATTGAAAGTGACCAAGAAACTCAATATTCAGAATGTTTGAATAAATCTTTGGCCTAAAGATTTTTAACTCTATGGTTCTTTAATGCTCCCTGGCATGATTTCAAGACCTTGAGTCTGTAGTAATTCCACATTTATGGCACCTGTTCATGAAAGCAATAAAATACAGTCCTAGCAGAAATTCACTACCTACGTTTTAGGAACACACTCCATTTAATCTACTTTCAGAATTATACTTTGATAAATACTCTTTTGACTACTAATCAGGAAATCCATGTAAAAGTCACCTTAAGCTGTTCGTCAATCTCTTTCATAGATTCCACATTCAGTGAATATTAGCAGTGACGACTGATTCTAAAATTTTTGCTGTTTTCATCCATGGTAGTTTATGTTTACTATCCTGTCATTAATAACGTGCATCGTGGTCTGGAGGTATTTTCTAGGGCTATCTCATGACATTTCACATTATGTTTTTTCCGTATGTTTCAACTAATGTTCTTTAAAAGTGTTTTAAAGTGAGATGCGTGAACTGGAAGGGGGAGTGATATTAGCAATTTTTCGGATGGAATGCTTTCAGCTGAGTTTTTAAGGATTGATTAATTCCCTCCAATTCCATAAAAACCCAGGTGAAATGTGAAGTTGTCAGGTGCAAACTACAACGTGGCTATCTCAGCCCAAATCTTCCTGGCAGGGACGCTTAAGAATCAGGAGGATATGATGCATCGCAAACGGGTCCTTTGTTAATGGACTACATCTGACACAGCAGGGCTAGAGAGCGTGCGATCACTTTATATTCTGCTCGGCAGAAAGAAAAGAACATTCTGTATTCAGTAACACTCTTGCTCCAAAAGTAATTGTGTCTCCAAAACGTGAGTGAGGTTTTCGGGCTTGTAAAATGTGACATGCATTATGACTAGCATTTAGGGGAACAGGGCATGGTGTAGTTTCACTAAAAATACATGAATTCGTCTCAGTTATCCTCTCCAATCTTTGCAGGCTATGTAGCTTTGGCTTTCTTTTATTTGGCTAATGTTAAACACTGTCTCAGGCAAAATATTAATTTTAAAAAATTAAAGAATTTACTTGCATATCTTTACAAGTGCATGAGATGCTTTTTTAAACAATTTTTTAAAAAAATTTTATATTGGAGTAAACAGTGTTGCGTTAGTTTCAGGTGCACAGCACAGTGATTCAGTTATACGTAGACATGTATCTATTCTTTTTCAAATCCTTTTCCCATTTAGGTTATTATAGAACACCGAGCAGAGTTCCTTGCCGCTAGAGATGCCTTTTTGCAGCTAGTTATTTCCTTGTTTTTTTACGGGGAGAGTAGATAAAATCCCTGTATTATTTTTACTTCCACAAAAAATATGTTTTTTATATAATTCTTCCATTTATTCAAATATATAGCAAGTATATATAGACACAAATATACATCTATGAGTATATGTATGTACATATGTTTACTTCTCAAAGACATATAGTATGCATGCATGTTTCTCTATCTATATATAGACATACACACAGATAGATATATGTTATCTGTCCCTGTCTATAATGTGTATGTGTGTGCATCTGAAATCAAAAAGCATATACTAATATTCCAATATATACCAATAACTGTATAGCCTTTGGTTGGCAACATTCCAACCCTCACATTCTACATGTCTAAACACGAGTGGAAGGGTTAGCATCCATCTTTCATTAAATACGACAAATAATTTCAAAAATCAGTTAAAAACCACTTTTTTTTTTTCCCAGGCAGCCATGTTCAAATGAAAGAGGGGTGTGAATGTTTCTGAGGCTTGGTAACAATAAAGATGTTGAGCTCTCCATACCAGGTGAACATAGCCCGTAAGACACCTAGTTTCAAAGATCAGAGGGGATATACGTATACATAGAGCTCACTCACTTCTTTGTACAGCAGAAACTAACACAACGCTGTAAAGCAACTACATTCCAATAAAAAAAAAAAAGATATTCAGATACTGTAGGCACCTGTCATCATACCCCTGGGATCTCATATGAAATATGCACCATACATCAGATATATTAAAAATGAGGCAAAGCATTCTACATTTATTGTGATAAGAGTTGAGGTCCCTGATATTTGCCCCCAAAATAGGATATAATAACATTAATAGTCATCATCATTGTCTCTCAGCCACTGGCTTCGTCTTGTACTGGTCAATTTCGCTCTCCTCTGTTGCTCTTTTCTCCTGACATAATCTGTATTTCACGTGGTCAAGGTGCAGAAACCACATTTGCTAAGCTTCCTGATTACCTAATTTTCAAACTCAATGAACAGCAAATCATTGCCAATGACGTTCCACCTTCTTGGAACATCTTTCCCCATCTGCAGTCATCAACATTCTAGGCGTCTTCAAAGGAAAGCTGAAATGCTGTTATTTCATGAACTGTGGTTTCTTTTCCTCCTTCCCAGGATAGAAGTCTCGCTTTCCCTCTGTTTCCTTCAGTACCCTATTCTGTCTGAAGGACTCTATACATAGAAAGAATTAGGAAATGCTCCCTTATCACCCATTTTGAGAGGATTATGCATGTCTAATGAAGATGATTTGGGTTTTTTTTTAAAATTGCAAGTGGGAGTTATGCAAGATGCCTTTGTCTACCTGTTGTCTTTGAAGCTTGCAAAATGAACCCCATTTATCTCAATATGCCTTATAATAGAGCTGTTTATGTTTGTGTCATTCTCCCTACCTGATAATGAATTCTAGGGAACAGCGACCATTTTTATTCATCATTTTATCCGTGACAGCCTCTCGCACAATTCAGCTGTAGGCCCTTCATAAATGTTGCATCGAATTTCTTTCCTCTGCAGATCTCACGCTCCCTTATCCAAGACGGTATTTAATGCACACAGAAAATATATATTCTTTCTTTCATATCTCCATATTTCTGGCAACCTTCACAATCATACCCTACAGAAGAATGGCGCCTGGGGTTTTTGCATTTACAGTTAACTTTTCTTAATGTATTTTGAGTTAGCCCAACCATCCCCAATGAGTGTCTTTTAAAATGGCAATGCCTGCTACCACTAGACACAGAAACACAAGTTCCCAAGGGTGGATAAAGAGGGGCTTCAAACTCTTCCAAGTTGGGAGGAGAGAGAAGGCAGCTTCAGTGGTGGTGAGTCCAGCACCATGATAAACACTTCTCTCTCCAATATGGCCAACCAATGCTGGGTGTTGGTCTATTCAATATACTCAGGTTTTGCATATCATTTGCCTGAAAACATGGTTGCATTGATGAGAATGTGTCTGCACCCACTCTTGCAGACCAGAAGATTACTGAACAGGGAATTATGGCTCATGGGTCTGTTTAGCGATATGGCATTCTGCAGATATAAATCAAGAGTTGCCAGATAAAATACAGGATGTCCAGTTAAATGTGAATCTTAGATAATATGTTTTTTTAGGGGAAAATAAAATTCCCACATATTGCATGGACACTCTATATTTTATTATTATTATTTTTTACTGAAGTATAATTGATTTACAATATTGTGCCCGTCTCTGCTGTACAGCAAAATGACTCAGTTTTACACATAAAGACTTTCTTTTCTTAATATTTTTTTCCATTATGGTTTATCCCAGGAGATTGGATATAGTTCCCTGTGCTCTACAGTAGGACCTTGTTGTTTATCCATTCTATATATATATATTAATAGTTTGCAACTGCTAACCCCAAACTCTCAATCCCTCCCTCCCCCAAGCCCCACCCCCCGGCAACCACATGTCTGTTCTCTATGTCTGTGTGGACGCTCATATTAAAAATATGCTCTGTCAATATAAGCAATATTTCTTCAATTTTAATCCACCTCCCCAATTCTTTTTCTATCCCAACCTCATCCTTCTGGTTCTCTTCCTTCATACTTTATGATGTGAAGTTAAAATGTTTATCCACTGTATTTACTGAAAAAAAAAATTATGCTCTTCTATACTTGACATAAGAAACTTTTAAATGTTCTAATTTGGGAAAGAAATAAACTTCTGCTCTTTTTTCTATGATTTTTCTCACACAGTACAAAAACAAACAAAAAAATTTACATCAAAACACATCACAGTTTGTGGGAAACCCAAATTGCAAATAACTTGAATCTGTATATTTTTATGAAATAAAAACTTGATACTTACTGTTAACAGAAAAATGCACTGTGTATCTGAAAATCAAATTTAACTGGGATCCTTATAGCACTGTTATTTGCTACAACTGGCAGTGTGACAAAAGGCACTGCTTAAAATGTTGTTTGACTGACTGTGTGAATGAACAATATACTGAAGAGCTGAAGGCTTTAGAGCCATCTCATGGGAAGATACAATGACCACCATGTAAGCACACATTAAGAAAGAAACACAGCACACTCTATTAAAATATTTCTAAAATGTACAACTTTCACCGTAAATCTTACCTGGTTTCCAATTTCAGCATCTTTAAAGAATTTGGAAGTGGCGGTTCTCAGCATGATCTTCTAAAAGTTCAATCAGTCCTCAGGCTTTCTTTCTTCAGGCTAAATTATCTCAATTCTTTGATCATTCTCTTCGTGACCTGTTAAATATTTTAAAATAATGGTTTTCATTAATATATAAAATGGATGCTAAAGAAAAATTACAGAAAGACCTGCTGGCTTAATGACTCCTTGGAAAAGAAAGGCTCTTTCTGTGCTATTTAATAATAATGCCTCTTACCTTCTGATCAGAAGAGCATCTATGAATGATGTTAAGAATGTAGCATATTAATGAACCCAGCCCATATGCTTATAAGTTATGAAAGTCACTGCTGGATTTTTATGTAGAATAATGGTCTCTGAAGATAAATATGTTTGGCAGCCTTTGGATAACACAGCCCTGGGTTTTTATTAATCTCACAACTGTGTCTGTCATTCAGATGTTATCAATTTGGATAGGTTTAGACATCTCAAAGAAAATACTACTTCCGTTTCTTTATTGAAAGAAAGTGGAAGTCAGATAAAAGGCATTGTAGCTACAAAGTTTCAGGAGTTTAGCAGAATTACACAACAGCTGTGGAATGCTAATGCCACATCACAAATAACTCTTTTTTTTTTTTTTTTTTTTTTTTTTTTGCGGTAGGCGGGCCTCTCACTGTTGTGGCCTCTCCCCTTGCGGAGCACAGGCTCCGGAGCACAGGCTCAGTGGCCATGGCTCACGGGCCCAGCCGCTCCGCGGCATGTGGGATCCTCCCAGACCGGGGCACGAACCCGTGTCCCCTGCATCGGCAGGCGGACTCTCAACCACTGCGCCACCAGGGAAGCCCCACAAATAACTCTTGAAGGTAATTCTGCTAAGGGGTTTGGGAGCTTCTAGTAGGAAAAGGTCTAATTAGTCCAGCTAATGTGGATGATTAAGTAAAGGCTTCTCTGAAGTGAATTCTAAAAACTATTAACTTTTTCCGGCAAAAGAAAAAAAAAGGATAATAGCAGAGGGAAAATATGTGGAATATGATATGTGGATAAAAGAATAACCTTGACATCTCTTACATTTCTCTGAGTGGACCAGTATAAAGACTATTTTTAAAAATATTACGTTTAAAGATTTATGTTATTGAAATATACTTGATTTACAATGTTGTGTTAGTTTCTGGTGCACAGCAAAGTGATTCAGTTATCCATATATATACATTCTTTTTCATATTCTTTTCCATGATGGTTTATCACAGGATGCTGAATGGAGTTCCCCATGCTGTACAGTAGGACCTTATTGTTTATCCATTCTATATATAATAGCTTACATCTGCTAATCACAAACTCCCGATCCTTCCCTACCCCATTTCCCACCCCCCCGGCAACCACAAGTCTGTTCTCTATGTCGTGAGTCTGTTTCTGTCTCATGGATAATTTCACTTGCATCATATTTTAGATTCCATGTATAAGTGATATCATATGATATTTGTATAAAGAGTATTTTAGATAGTGATGTTCAGGTTGTGTAAGCTGGTAATCATAACTGTTCTTACAATCATGGAGGAATTACTCTTTCTGCAACATTACTGGTGATATCTAACCACGATTCACTGTGGGTTACAGAAAGAAATCAGCACCTAACATATCTGAATAGAATGCTCACCAAAGGCCAAGAGGCCAGTTCTTTAAAAGTGAGATATTGGATGCAAGAGGAACAGGAACCATCTCCAGGTATCGATTCTGCCTACAGTCATAAATACATGCAGAGCAAACCTATAAAAATATATACAAACTACAGAGACTTCCCTGGCGGTCCCATGGTTAAGACTCCGTGCTCCCAATGCAGGGTGCACGGGTTCGATCGCTGGTTGCAGAACAAAGATCCCACATGTTGCACGGCACGACCTAAAAAAATATGTATCTGTCTGTCTGTCTGTCTGTCTATCTATCTATCTACAAACTACATTTATGGACCTTGGGAAGATGATATTAACATGTATATGGAAAAATAGGTAAAAATAACTAGAAATACACTGAAAAAAAAATCAGCTTTGAGAGAGGAATAACCTTACCAGACATTTAAAAATTAATACAGTGTCCCTATTGTTAAAAGTGTTTTTTTAAAAAAAAGATAAGTATGTTTTGGGACTTCCCTGATGATCAAATGGTTAGGACTCCAAGCTTCCACTGCAGGGGGCAGGGGTTCGATCCCTGGTTGGGCAAACAATATCCCACAAGCTGCACGGTGTAGCCAAAAAACAAATAAATACATAAGAGTGATGTGGCTTTGTTTCTAATAGATAAATAAGTAGAGTACAAGAGAAACTTCACAACTAGACCCAAATCCATATGGGGATGTACATTAAAAAGATGTCATCTCTGATACTATACATAGAGAATCCTAAAAATGCCACCAGAAAACTACTAGTGCTAATCAATGAATCTGGTAAAGTTGTAGGATACAAAATTAATGCACAGAAATCTCTTGCATTCCTATACACTAATGATGAAAAATCTGAAAGAGAAATTAAAGAAACACTCCCATTTACCATTGCAACAAAAAGAATAAAATACCTAGGAATAAACCTACCTAGGGAGACAAAAGACCTGTATGCAGAAAACTATAAGACACTGATGAAAGAAATTAAACATGATACCAACAGATGGAGAGATATACCATGTTCTTGGATTGGAAGAATCAATACTGTGAAAATGACTATACTACCCAAAGCAATCTACAGATCCAATGCAATCCCTATCAAATTACCAATGGCATTTTTTACTGAACTAGAACAAATCACCTTAAAATTTGTATGGAGACACAAAAGACCCCGAATAGCCAAAGCAGTCTTGAGGGAAAAAAAATGGAGCTGGAGGAATCAGACTCCCTGACTTCAGACTATACTACAAAGCTACAGTAATCAAGATAATATGGTATTGGCACAAAAACAGAAACACAGATCAATGGAACAAGACAGAAAGCCCAGAGATAAACCCACCTATGGTCAACTAATCTATGACAAAGGAGGCAAAGATATACAATGGAGAAAAGACAGTCTCTTCAATAAGTGGTGCTGGGAAAACTGGACAGCTACATGTAAAAGAATGAAATTAGAACACTCCCTAACACCATACACAAAAATAAACTCAAAATGGATTCCAGACCTAAATGTAAGACCGGACACTATAAAACTCTTAGAGGAAAACATAGGAAGAACACTCTTTGACATAAATCACAGCAAGATCTTTGTTGATCCACCTCCTAGAGTAATGGAAATAAAAACAAAGATAAACAAATGGGACCTAATGAAACTTAAAAGCTTTTGCACAGCAAAGGAAACCATAAACAAGACCAAAAGACAACCCTCAGAATGGGAGAAAATATTTGCAAATGAATCAACGGACAAAGGATTAATCTCCAAAATATATAAACAGCTCATGCAGCTCAATATCAAAGAAACAAACAACCCAATCCAAAAATGGGCAGACGACCTAAATAGACATTTCTCAAAGAAGACATACAGATGGCCAAGAAGCACATGAAAAGCTGCTCAACATCACTAATTATTGGAGAAATGCAAATCAAAACTACAATGAGGTATCACCTCACAACAGTTAGAATGGGCATCATCAGAAAATCTACAAACAACAAATGCTGGAGAGGGAGTTGAGAAAAGGAACCCTTCTGTTGGTGGGAATGTAAATTGATACAGCCACTATGGAGAACAGTATGGAGGTTCCTTAAAAAACTAAAAATAGAATTACCATATGATCCAGCAGTCCCACTACTGGGCATATAGCCAGAGAAAACCATAGTTCAAAAAGACACTTGCACGCCAATGTTCATTGCAGCACTATTTACAATAGCCAGGTCATGGAAGCAACCTAAATGCCCATCGACAGACGAATGGATAAAGAAGTTGTGGTACATATATAGAATGGAATATTACTCAGCCATAAAAAGGAACGAAATTGAGTCATTTGTTGAGACGTGGATGGACCTAGAGTCTGTCATACAGAGTGAAGTAAGTCAGAAAGAGAAAAACAAATATCGTATATTAACACATGTATGTGGAACCTAGAAAAATGGTACAGATGAACCGGTTTGCAGGGCAGCAGTTGAGACACAGATGTAGAGAACAAATGTATGGACACCAAGGGGGGAAAAGCACGGTGGGGTGGGGATGGTGGTGTGCTGAACTGGCCGACTGGGATTGACATGGATACACTGATGTGTATAAAATTGATGACTAATAAGAACCTGCAGTATAAAAGAAAGAAACAAACAAACAAAATCAACTAATACTAAACTTTCTTTGGGTTATTTGTATGGAAATATGTTAATATAAATATTTCAGACATTACATGAAATTTCTAAAAATCTTATATGTTCTGGCATAATGTTATAAGTCATAATTCTAATCATTACTTTAAAATGTATATCTCACAAATAACTAAATTTCCTTGTCAATTGCATTATTATGAACTTTCATCAAATCTTTAACCATGGTCATTTTTCAGTCTTTTGTCATTTACAGATAGTTCTGGGTGTACTCTGATGCTTTTGCAAATATGTTCCTATAAAAGGGTTTCATCTTCAAGGAATTCATGGAAAAGACTCTGACAAGTACAGTTTTCTGGTAACTGACTATATTGTGGAACTGAATGAATAAGCATTTTCAGAACTCTGATAGAAAACTGATGAATTCATAAAAGTGCTAACAAAAGATCAAGATGAAAAAAAATTAATTACATGGGACTGAGTGAACTGATAGGATGATTATAATTTCTGTCACTTTCTGTTTGAATAAAAAAAAAAATCCCACAAGGACTCAGAGGCAAAAAATATACAAATCAATTTTCACTGCAAAGTAAAGGAGCTGTTACAGTGGAGGATTGCTGGACTGAATGTCAATATTATGACATAGTATGAGTGTGTTTCGTGTTTGGTAATTGCAGTCATTGTTGCTTTTGTTGTGGTCATCTATTTACAATGCTTGGTGTCAGTCTATTTATCTCTTGTAAAAATAAAATACAGTGTGTGTGTGTGTGTTTAAAAAAAAAGATGTCATCTCAAATTACTGGATACAGGTTTACTTCTTACTAAATAGTGTTGGAGTAACTGCTAGACACTTGCAAAAAAAAAATCACATCAGATATGTACTTCACATCCAAGGGAAGAATAAACTCAAAATGGGAAAACTGCATGTTAAATAAAAATACTAGTACTAAAAAATAGCTTGAGTGAATTCCTTTTCACAATTCTGACTCAAAGTCCAGATGCATTACACATATTTTTTAAAATGCTGACTACATTAAAAACATTTTTTTCAATGGCAAAAAAACACTTTAAGTCAAAGGCAATTGAGAAAAATAGAGAAAATATTTACAACACACATCATAGATTCAGGGCTAAATACGCCAATATTTAAAGATGTTTCTTTACATTGAGAAGAAAAAACTAAAAACCACCCAGCAAATCCAAATCAAGGGGCATTCTAAAAATAAATACATCAACTAGCATCACAAGAGACAAAACTCAGCAATCATGCCAGATCAAAGGAGATAAAAGACTCATGACAACTAAAAATGAAGTGGGACCCTGGATTGTAATCCTGCAGGAGAAAATATATGATCTTTTGTTTTTGTTCTTCCCAAAGGGGAACTATTAGTGGGGCAGTTGGCAAAATTTGTATAAGGTCTGTAGGTTACATAATAGTCTTGAAGCACTCTTAATGTCCTGATTTTGATCACTGTACTGATGATATATAAGAGAATATCCATACTTTTAAAAATACATACAGAAGTATTTAGGAATAAATGAAGATTATGTTTGCAACTTACTGTCTGACACTTATAAAATAAAATTAGACTCACACATACACTTATAGGAAAAGGTATAATATTAAGAAGACATAACTCCCTCTCCCTCTCCCTCTCCCCGTCCCCTCTCCTCAGAGAGAGAGAGAACTGTCCAGATAGAAAACAAGAAAATGTTCTTATAAACAATAGGAGGGTGAAGTGTGTGTGTGTGTGTGTATATGTATGTGTTTGTAGCCTACGACATATACAAAAAGTCTAATATATATTTATATAAACATATAAACATGTCTATAAAAGCATATTTATTATGTACATATAGATAAAATAATTTCCCCCAGAATTATAGAAATGTTTGAAATATAAAAATAAACATTCCAAGAAATGTTGAGTCACATGAAAACAAAAGTCCCACTCCCTGGATTAAAAACTGTAAAAACGTCTAGAAAAAAAAGATCTAAGAATTTATGAAAATCAGTTTGACATCATACTTCTCCTCAGCAACACTGGTACCTAGAAGACTAGCTAGAAGCTATGAAGCTATGAATCAAAGTCTTCAATGAGGTGAAGAGGGGAAAAAAATATTTTTAACCCAGAAATTTTGTAAGAAGCCAAACGTTCTAGGATGAAAGCAAAATAAATAATATTTTAAAAATATAAGAATCCAGAATTTTTACCTTACCTCCTCCCATACATGGTTTTTGAATTGTAAAAGTGATTATTCAGGAAAGCTTCCATTAGCATGAAAACAAATAGAAGAAATACTAGGACAGGTCATCAAGAAATGGCACCAGGCAAACCAAAATAGATGCCTCAGAAGAAACCAACCCTGCCAACATCTTGATCTAGGACTTCTGGCTTTCAGAACTGTGTGAAATCTGGGTCTCAGTAGGAACATCCATGTCCTGTCCCAGAAAAATCAGACAGTTAGAAGTTAATGAAGCTCAAGAGATTGGTTCAAGATGGCAGAGTAGAAGGACATGCGCTCACTCCCTCTTGTGAGAACACCAGAATCACAACTAACCGCTGAACAATCATCGACAGGAAGACAGTGAAATTCACCACAAAAAGATACCTCACATCCAAAGACAAAGGAGAAACTGCAGTGAGATGGTAGGAGGGGTGCAATCACAATAAAATCAAATCCCATAATTGCTGGGTGAGTGACTCACAAACTGGAGAACACTTATACCACAGAAGTCCACCCACTGGAGTGAAGGTTCTGAGCCCCACGTCAGGCTTCCTAATAACCTGGGGGTCTGGCAACGGGAGTAGGAATTCCCAGAGAATCAGACTTTGAAGGCTAGTGGGATTTGATTGCAGGACTTGCGACAGGACTGGGGGAAACAGAGACTCCACTCTTGGAGGGCACACACAAAGTAGTGTGCACATAGGGACCCAGGGGAAGGAGCAGTGACCCCATTGGAGACTGAACCAGGCCTACCTGCTAGTGTTGGAGGGTCTTCTGCAGAGGCGGGGGGTGGCTCACCATGTGAGGACAAGGACACTGGCAGCAGAAGTTCTGGGAAGTACTCCTTGGCGTGAGCCCTCCCAGAGCCCACCATCAGCCCCACCAAAGAGCCAGTTAGGCTCCAGTGTTGGGTCACCTCAAGCCAAACAACCATCAGGGAGGGAATGCAGCCCCACCCATCGGCAGATAAGCAGATTACAGTTTTACTGAGCTCTGCCCACCAGAGCAACACCCAGCTCTACCCACCATCACCAGTCTCTCCCATCAGGAAGCTTGCCCAAACCTCTTAGTCTCATCCACCAGAGAGCAGACAGCAAAAGCAAGAAGAACTACAATCCTGCAGCCTATGGAACAAAAACCACATTCACAGAAACACAGACAAAATGAAAAGGCAGAGGACCATGTACCAGATGAAGGAACAAAATGAAACCCCAGAAAAACAACTAAATGAAGTGGAGATAGGCAACCTTCCAGAAAAAGAATTCACAATAATGATCGTGAAGATGATCCAGGACCTCGGAAAAAGAATGGAGGCAAAGATCGAGAAGATGCAAGAAATGTTTAACAAAGACCTAGAAGAATTAAAGAAGAAACAGAGATGAACAATACAATAACTGAACTGAAAAATACACGAGAAGGAATCAATAGCAGAATAACTGAGGCAGAAGAACAGATAAGTGACCTGGAAGACAGAATGGTGGAATTCACTGCTGCGGAACAGAATAAAGAAAAAAGAATAAAAAGAAATGAAGACAGCCTAAGAGACCTCTGGGACAACATTAAACGCAACAACATTCGCATTATAGGGGTCCCAGAAGGAGAAGAGAGAGAGAAAGGACCCAAGAAAATATTTGAAGAGATTATAGTCAAAAACTTCCCTAACATGGAAAAGGAAATAGCCACCCAAGTCCAGGAAGTGCAGAGAGTCCCAGGCAGGATAAACCCAAGGAGAAACATGCTGAGACATATAGTAATCTAACTGACAAAAATTAAAGACAAAGAAAAATTATTAAAAGCAACAAGGGAAAAACGACAGCATACAAGGGAACTCCCATAAGGTTAACAGCTGATTTCTCAGCAGAAACTCTACAAGCCAGAAGGGAGTAGTGTGATATACTTAAAGTGATGAAAGGGAAGAATTTACAACCAAGATTAATCTACCCAGCAAGGATCTCATTCAGATTCAAAGGAGAAATCAGAAGCTTTACAGACAAGCAAAAGCTAAGAGAATTCAGCATCACCAAACCAGTTCTACAACAAATGCTAATGGAACTTCTCTAAGTGGGAAACACAAGAAAAGAAAAAGACCTAAAAAAACAAACCCAAAACAATTAAGAAAATGGTAACAGGAACATACGTATAGATAATTACCTTAAATGTGAATGGATTAAATGCTCCAACCAAAAGACATACACTGGCTGAATGGATAAAAAAACAGGACCCATATATATGCTGTCTACAAGAGACCCACTTCAGACCTAGGGACACATACAGACTGAAAGTGAGGGGATGGAAACAGATATTTCATGCAAATGGAAATCAAAAGAAAGCTGGAGTAGCAATACTCATATCAGATAAAATAGACTTTAAAATAAGGAATGTTACAAGAGACAAGGAAGGACACTACATAATGATCAAGGGGTCAATCCAAGAAGAAGATATAACAATTATAAATATTTATGCACCCAACATAGGAACACCTCAATACATAAGGCAAATGCTAACAGCTCTAAAAGAGGAAATCGACAGTAACACAATAATAGTGGGGGACTTTAACACCTCACTTACACCAATGGACATATCATCCAGACAGAAAATTAATGAGGAAATAAAAGTTTTAAATGACACAATAGAGCAGATAGATTTAATTGATATTTATAGGACATTCCATCTGAAAACAGCACTTTACACTTTCTTCTCAAGTGCGCATGGAACATTCTCCAGGATAGATCATATGTTGGGTCACAAATCAAGCCTCAGTAAATTAAAGAAAATTGAAATCATATCAAGCATCTTTTCCGACCACAATACTATGAGATTAGAAATAAATTATAGGGAAAAATGTAAAAAACACAAACACATGGAGGCTAAACAATACATTACTAAATAACCAAGAGATCACTGAAGAAATCTAAAAGGAAATTAAAAAATATCTACAGACAAATGACAACAGAAACACGATGATCCAAAACCTATGGGATGCAGCAAAAGCAGTTCTAAGAGGGAAGTTTATAGCAACACAACCCTATGTCAAAAAACAAGAAAAATCTCAAATAAGAATCTAACCTTAATAACTGATGCAGAGCAAAATAAAGAAAAAAGAATGAAAAGAACAGAGGACAGTCTCAGAGACCTCTGGGACAACATTAAACGCACCAACATTCGAATTATAGGGGTTCCAGAAGAAGAAGAGAAAAAGAAAGGGACTGAGAAAATATTTGAAGAGATTATAGTTGAAAACTTCCCTAATATGGGAAAGGAAATAGTTAATCAAGTCCAGGAGGCACAGAGAGTCCCATACAGAATAAATCCAAGAAGAAATACGCCAAGACACATATTAATCAAACTTTCAAAAATTAAACACAAAGAAATCATATTAAAAGCAGCAAGGGAAAAACAACAAATAACACACAAGGGAATCCCCATCAGGTTAACAGCTGATCTCTCAGCAGAAACTCTACAAGCCAGAAGGGAGTGGCAGGACATAATAAAAGTGATGAAGGAGAGAAACCTGCAACCAAGATTACTCTACCCAGCAAGGATCTCATTCAGATTTGATGGAGAAATTAAAACGTTTACAGACAAGCAAAAGCTGAGAGAGTTCAGCACCACCAAACCAGCTTTACAACAAATGCTAAAGGAACTTCTCTAGGCAAGAAACACAACAGAAGGACTATACCTACAATAACGAACCCAAAGCAATTAAGGAAATGGGAATAGGAACATACATATCAATAATTACCTTAAATGTAAATGGACTAAATGCTCCCACCAAAAGACACAGAGTGGCTGAATGGATACAAAAACAAGACCCATATATATGCTGTCTACAAGAGACCCACTTCAGACCTAGAGACACATACAGATTGAAAGTAAGGGGATGGAAAAAGATATTCCATGCAAATGGAAATCAAAAGAAAGCTGGAGTAGCAATTCTTATATCAGACAAAATAGACTTTAAAATAAAGACTATTAGAAGAGACCAAGAAGGACACTACATAACGATAAAGGGATCGATCCAAGAAGAAGATATAACAATTGTAAATATTTATGCACCCAACATAGGAGCACCTCAATACATAAGGCAAATACTAACAGCCATAAAAGGGGAAATCGACAGTAACACAATCATAGTAGGGGACTTTAACACCCCACTTTCACCAATGGACAGATCATCCAAAATGAAAATAAATAAGGAAACACAAGCTTTAAATGATACATTAAACAAGATGGACTTAATTGATATTTATAGGACATTCCATCCAAAAACAACAGAATACACATTTTTCTCAAGTGCTCATGGAACATTCTCCAGGATAGATCATATCTTGGGTCACAAATCAAGCCTTGGTAAATTTAAGAAAATTGAAATTGTATCAAGTATCTTTTCTGACCACAATGCTATGAGACTAGACATCAATTACAGGAAAATATCTGTAAAAAATACAAACACATGGAGGCTAAACAATACACTACTCAATAACGAAGTGATCACTGAAGAAATCAAAGAGGAAATTAAGAAAGACCTAGAAACAAATGACAATGGAGACACGACGACCCAAAACCTATGGGACGCTGCAAAAGCAGTTCTAAGGGGGAAGTTTATAGCAATACAATCCCACCTTAAGAAACAGTCGAGTAAACAACCTGACCCTGCACCTAAAGCAATTAGAGAAAGAAGAACAAAAAACCCCAAAGTTAGCAGAAGGAAAGAAATCATAAAGATCAGATCAGAAATAAATGAAAAAGAAATGAAGGAAACGATAGCAAAGATCAACCAAACTAAAAGCTGGTTCTTTGAGAAGATAAACAAAATTGACAAACCATTAGCCAGACTCATCAAGAAAAGAAGGGAGAAGACTCAAATCAGTAGAATTAGAAATGAAAAAGGAGAAGTAACAACTGACACTGCAGAAATACAAAAGATCATGAGAGATTACTATAAGCAACTCTATGCCAATAAAATGGACAACCTGGAAGAAATGGACAAATTCTTAGAAATGCACAACCTACCAAGACTGACTCAGGAAGAAATAGAAAATATGAATAGACCAATCACAAGCACTGAAATTGAAACTGTGATTAAAAATCTTCCATCAAACAAAAGCCCAGGACCAGATGGCTTCACAGGCGAATTCTATCAAACATTTAGAGAAGAGCTAACACCCATCCTTCTCAAACTCTTCCAAACAATATCAGAGGCAGGAACACTCCCAAACTCATTCTACGAGGCCACCATCACCTTGATACCAAAACCAGGCAAGGATGTCACAAAGAAAGAAAACTACAGGCCAATATCACTGATGAACATAGATGCAAAAATCCTCAACAAAATACTAGCAAACAGAATGCAACAGCACATTAAAAGGATCATACACCATGATCAAGTGGGGTTTATTCCAGGAATGCAAGGATTCTTCAATATACGCAAATCAATCAATGTGATACACCATATTAACAAGTTGAAGGAGAAAAACCATATGATCATCTCAATAGATGCAGAGAAAGCTTTCGACAAAATTCAACACCCATTTATGATAAAAACCCTGCAGAAAGTAGGCATAGAGGGAACTTTCCTCAACATAATAAAGGCCATATATGACAAACCCACAGCCAACATTGTCCTCAATGGTGAAAAACTGAAACCATTTCCACTAAGATCAGGAACAAGACAAGGCTGCCCACTCTCACCACTCTTATTCAACATAGTTTTGGAAGTTTTAGCCACAGCAATCAGAGAAGAAAAGGAAATAAAAGGAATCCAAATTGGAAAAGAAGAAGTAAAGCTGTCACTGTTTGCAGATGACATGATACTATACATAGAGAATCCTAAAGATGCTACCGAAAAACTACTAGAGCTAATCAATGAATTTGGTAAAGTAGCAGGATACAAAATTAACGCACAGAAATCTCTGGCATTCCTGTACACTAATGATGAAAAATCTGAAAATGAAATCAAGAAAACACTCCCATTTACCATTGCAACAAAAAGAATAAAATATCTAGGAATAAACCTACCTAAGGAGACAAAAGACCTGTATGCAGAAAATTATAAGACACTGATGAAAGAAATTAAAGATGATACAAATAGATGGAGAGATATACCATGCTCCTGGATTGGAAGAATCAATATTGTGAAAATGACTCTACTACCCAAAGCAATCTACAGATTCAATGCAATCCCTATCAAACTACCACTGGCATTTTTCACAGAACTAGAACAAAAAATTTCAAAATTTGTTTGGAAAAACAAAAGACCCCGAATAGCCAAAGCAATCTTGAGAACGAAAAACGGAGCTGGAGGAATCAGGCTGCCTGACTTCAGACTATACTACAAAGCTACAGTAATTAAGACAGTGTGGTACTGGCATAAAAACAGAAAGATAGATCAGTGGATCAGGATAGAAAGCCCAGAGATAAACCCACGCACATATGGCCAACTTATCTTTGATAAAGGAGGCAGGAATGTACAGTGGAGAAAGGACAGCCTCTTCAATAAGTGGTGCTGGGAAAACTGGACAGGGACATGTAAAAGTATGAGATTAGATCATTCCCTAACACCATACACAAAAATAAGCTCAAAATGGATTAAAGACCTAAATGTAAGGCCAGAAACTATCAAACTCTTAGAGGAAAACATAGGTAGAACACTCTATGACATAAATCACAGCAAGATCCTTTTGGACCCACCTCCTAGAGAAATGGAACTAAAAACAAAGATAAACAAATGGGACCTAATGAAACTTCAAAGCTTTTGCACAGCAAAGGAAACCATAAACAAGACCAAAAGACAACCCTCAGAATGGGAGAAAATATTTGCAAATGAAGCAACTGACAAAGGATTAATCTCCAAAATTTATAAACAGCTCATGCAGCTCAATAGCAAAAAAACAAACAACCCAATCCAAAAATGGGCAGAAGACTTAAATAGGCATTTCTCCAAAGAAGATATACAGACTGCCAACAAACACATGAAAGAATGCTCAACATCATTAATCATTAGAGAAATGCAAATCAAAACTACAATGAGATATCATCTCACACCAGTCAGAATGGCCATCATCAAGAAATCTAGAAACAATAAATGCTGGAGAGGGTGTGGAGAAAAGGGAACACTCTTGCACTGCTGGTGGGAATGTGAATTGGTACAGCCACTATGGAGAACAGTATGGAGGTTCCTTAAAAAACTAAAAATAGAACTACCATATGACCCAGCAATCCCACTACTAGGCATATACCCTGAGAAAACCATAATTCAAAAAGAGACATGTACCAAAATGTTCATTGCAGCTCTATTCACAATAGCCCGGAGCTGGAAACAACCTAAGTGTCCATCATCGGATGAATGGATAAAGAAGATGTGGCACATATATACAATGGAATATTACTCAGCCATAAAAAGAAACGAAACTGAGCTATTTGTAATGAGGTGGATAGACCTAGAGTCTGTCATACAGAGTGAAGTAAGTCAGAAAGAGAAAGACAAATACCGTATGCTAACACATATATATGGAATTAAAAAAAAAAAAATGTCATGAAGAACCTAGGGGTAAAACGGGAATAAAGACACAGACCTACTTGAGAATGGACTTGAGGATATGGAGAGGGGGAAGGGTAAGCTGTGACAAAGGGAAAGAGAGGCATGGACATATATACACTTCCAAACGTAAGGTAGATAGATAGTGGGAAGCAGCTGCAGAGCACAGGGAGATCAGCTCGGTGCTTTGTGACCGCCTGGAGGGGTGGGATGGGGAGGGTGGGAGGGAGGGAGATGCATGAGGGAAGGGATGTGGGAACAGATGTATATGTATGACTGATTCACTTTGTTATAAAGCAGAAACTAATAAAAAAAAAAAAAAAAAGAATCTAACCTTACACCTAAAGGAACTAGAGGAAGAAAAACAACCAAAACCCAAAGTTAGTAGAAGGAAAGAAATCATAAAGATCAGAGCAGAAATAAATTAAATAGAAACAAAGAAAACAATAGCAAAGGTCAATAAAATTAAAAGCTGGTTCTTTGAGAAGATAAACAAAACTGATAAACCTTTAGCCAGACTCATCAAGAAAAAGAGGGAGAGGACTCAAATCAATAAAATGAGAAATGAAAAAGGAGAAGTTACAACAGACACTGCAGAAATACAAACCATCATAAGAGACCACTACAAGCAATTCTATGCCAATAAAGTGGACAAGCTGCAAGAAATGGGCAAATTTTTAGAAAAGTATAATCTTCCAAGACTGAAGCAGGAAGAAATAGAAAATATGAACAGACCAATCACAAGTAATGAAATTGAAATTGATTAAAAATCTTCCAACAAACAAAAGCCCAGGACCCGATGGCTTCACAGGTGAATTCTATCAAGCATTTAGAGAAGAGCTAACACCCATCCTTCTCAAACTCTTCCAAAATATTGTGGAGGAAGGAGCAATCCCAAACTCATTCTATGAGGCCACCATCACCCTGATACCAAAACGAGACAAAGATACTACAAAAAAAGAAAATTACAGACCAATATCACTAATGAATATAGATGCAAAAATCCTCAACAAAGTACTAGCAAACAGAATCCAACAACACATTAAAAGGATCATACACCATGATCAAGTGGGATTTATCCCAGGGATGCAAGGATTCTTCAATATATGCAGATCAATCAGTGTGATACACCATATTGACAAATTGAAGAATAAAACCCATATGATCACGTCAATAGATGCAGGAAAAGCTTTTGACAAAATTCAACACCCATTTATGATAAAAACTCTCCAGAAAGTGGGCATAGAGGGAACCTACCTCAACATAATAAAGGCCATATATGACAAACCCACAGCAAACATCATTCTCAATGGTGAAAAACTGAAAGCATTTCCTCTAAAATCAGAAACAAGACAAGATGTCTACTCTTGCCACTATTATTCAACATAGTTTTGGAAGTCCTAGCCACGGCAATCAGAGAAGAAAAAGGAATAGAAATTAAAAAGAAGAAGTAAAACTGTCAGTGTTTGCAGATGACATGATACTATACATAGAGAATCCTAAAGATGCCACCAGAAAACTGCTAGAGCTAATCAATGAATTTGGTAAAGTTGTAGGATACAAAATTAATGCACAGAAATCTCTTGCATTCCTATACACTAAAAACGAAAGATCAGAAGGAGAAATTAATGAGGCAATCCCATTCACCACTGCAACAAAAAGAATAAAATACCTAGGAATAAACGTATCTAAGGAGACAAAAGACCTGTATGCAGAAAACTATGAGAGACTGATGAAAGAAATTAAAGATGATACAAACAGATGGAGATATACACCATGTTCTTGGATTGGAAGAATCAACACTGTGAAAATGACTCTACTACCCAAAGCAATCTACAGATTCAATGCAATCCCTATCAAATTACCAATGGAATTTTTTACAGAACTAGAACAAAAAATCATAAAATTTGTATGGAGACATAAATGACCCCAAATAGCCAAAGCAGTCTTGAGGGAAAAAAACGGCTTCCAGACTTCAGACTATACTACAAAGGTACAGTAATGAAGACAGTATGGTACTTGCACAAAAACAGAAATATAGATCAATGGAACAGGATAGAAAGCCCAGAGATAAACCCATGCACATATGGTCACCTTATCTTTGATAAAGAAGGCAAGAACATACAATGGAGAAAAGACAGTCTCTTCAATAAGTGGTGCTGGGAAAACTGGACAGCTACATGTAAAAGAATAAAATTAGAACACCCCCTAACACCATACACAAAAATAAACTCAAAACAGATTAAAGACCTAAATGTAAGGCCAGACACTATAAAACTCTTAGAGGAAAACATAGGCAGAACACTCTATGACATAAATCACAGCAAGATCCTTTTTGACCCACCTCCTAGAGAAATGGAAATAAAAACAAAGATAAACACATGGGACCTAATGAAACTTCAAAGCTTTTGCACAGCAAAGGAAACTGTAAACAGGACGAAAAGACAACCCTCAGAATGGGAGAAAATGTTTGCAAACAAGTCAAGGGAGAAAGGATTAATCTCCAAAATATATAAACAGCTCATGCAGCTCAATATTAAAAAAACAAACAACCCAATCAAAATATGGGCAGAAGACCTAAATTTATCCAAAGAAGACATACAGATGGCCAAGAGGCACATGAGAAGCTGCTCAACATCACTAATTATTAGAGAAATGCAAATCAAAACTGCAGTGAGGTATCACCTCACACCAGTCAGAATGGCCATCATCAGAAAAAATCTACAAACAACAAATGCTGGAGATGGTGTGGAGAAAAGGGAACCCTCTTACACTGTTGGTGGGAATGTAAACTGATACAATCAGTATGGAGAACAGTATGGAGATTCCTTAACAAACTAAAAATAGAATTACCATATGATCCAGCAATCCCACTACTGGGCATATACCCTGAGAAAACCATAATTCAAAAAGACACATGCACCCCTATGTTCATTGCAGTGCTATTTACAATAGCCAGGACATGGAAGCAACCTAAATGTCCATCGACAGACGAATGGATAAAGAAGATGTGGTACATACATACAATGGAATATGACTCAGCCATAAAAGGAACAAAATTGGATCATTTGTAGAGACGTGGATGGACCTAGAGACTGTCATACAGAGTGAAGTAAGTCAGAAAGAGAAAAACAAATATGTATATTAACGCATATATGTGGAATCTAGAAAAATGGTACAGATGAACCAGTTTGCAAGGCCGAAATAGAGACACAGATGTAGAGAACAAATGGACACCAGTGGGGGAAAGCAGGGGTGGGGTGGTGGTGGTGTGATGAACTCGGAGATTGGGATTGACATATATACACTAATATGTATAAAAAAATAGATAACTAATAAGAACCTGCCATATTTTTAAAAAGTAAAAAAAAAAAAAAAAAAAAACCAAAAAGAAATGGCACCAAATCAGAAGAGTTAAGACCTAAAAAAAATTTTTTACAGAGAATCCAACAGACTTTGACACTTGGAAATGTGCTTCTTTAGCAACAAAGTTTCAGTGAGGTAGGAATACATTTCCATCTCTATAAATCCAATTAAAATGTTTAAATGAATAATATTTACATACTCTTCAAATACATTTTTATTGAGTTAGAACTTTTTTTGGAAATCAACCATGAAGCCCCAAAGACTTAATTACATTATGGAAACTTGAAAATGTAACAGTGTCCTTAGAAAAATAAAAATTGGAAGGAAGATGAAGAGGTGTACTAATTTCCTCACATCTTAGGGCAAAAAATCATCAGAACCAAGATTCTGATGCATCCACACTACTTAAGATTATTTGTGAAGGGTGAAATGTTAATTACTAAACAAAATTTCGAACTATTTAATTAAGTTTGCCATTGGAGAATGGGGTATTTTTTGATTTTTGTTTTTAATAAGAGAATTTTAATGAATTTCCATGGAAGCTGGAATAATATTCATTATCCCGATTGGAAACAACATGGCGTATAAATGAAATATGCATTCACGTGGCTAATCCTCATAACCTAAAAACACCTGTAATTAATTGGAAAACAGAGTGTCTCCTGCTGGGAATGGATAGTACAGCATCTAAGAATGCTGAGTGGAGTAGATAAATCTCTTCTTAGCTAAGTGGCAGTGGGCAGGTTACCTAAACTTGCTATTATATGACAGCAAATGATATAATGATGACTTAGTCGCTACATTTTTCCTTTCCTTTTTTTTTTTATTATCGTGAGAACATTTAATATGAGATCTACCCTCTTAACAAATTTTTAAATGCGTAAAATGTCACCTCATGCATGTTAGAATGGCTTTTACGCAAGAGAGGCGGGGAGGGGAGGAGGAAAAAAGAGGGGGGAGGAAAGGGAGGAAAGAAGGAAGGAAAAAAGGAAGGAAGGAAACTTGTTTGTGAGGATGTAGAGATATTGGAACCTGTGTGCACTCTTAGTGGGAATGTAAAATGGTGCAGCCAGTATGGAGAACCGGATGGATAGTCCTCAAAAAATTAAAACCAGAACTACCATGCGATGCAGTGACACTCCCTTTCCCTCTGAGCCTTACTGAGGTACAACTGACAAACACCATTGTCTATATTTAAAGTGTACAACATGATGTGATACATGTATACACTGTGCAGTGATCACCACCATCAAGGGAATCCACACATCCAACAACCGTCACCTCCCATCCACTGACACCATCTTGATTTGTGCGAAGTCACTATCTTTCGCAGCATCTCTGTACATGTCAACCCAGTGAAAAATAATAACAACTTCTGAATAATGTTGCGAAATAATTCTGACCTCGCACTCCCCCCAAATGGGTCTCAGTGACCCCCAGGGCTCTATATACAGATGACACTTTGAGGTCCATTGTTCTGCAGGCAAACCTACTTAGGAACAAAACATGCCTTGAAATTCTACTGCGAAAATGAATATAGGAAACAGGGCACTTTGCTGATGATGGAATAGAAGAATTTTTTTGACATAGGAAAAGTATATTTTATCTTCTGGATTTGTTGTCACCCTGAGAAACGCATCTCATTTATCCAAAAACTATGTATTCACTGGCAAACCAGGGCTGGAGACACATCTTCTGGGGTTGCTCAGCAGGGAAACAAGATGCCTGAGGGAAACTGGGGGTTGCTGATAACAAGGAAGGGGCTTGTTTCCTCAAAGGTGGCTCCAGTTTGTAGGAAAACCCCATGACATGTTTTTGCTGGAAACAGGTTTGTAAATCAATATAAAGTGAGATACAATTTATGTTCTGACATGTAGGCAAAACTGTTTCTGCAGGTAAAGCCATGATCACACACAATCCCCAAAGACATTTTCATGGATCATCTGGGAATTTCTCATTACAGCCCAGATTATGTTACCCAAATTCTCTTCCTTTTGGAAACATCCAAGAAATGTCATGTTTAAACAAGGGGAGTGACATGCATCATCTCTTTCTATTTATGCAAGAGACCCACTACCGGGACTGCTCACAGCCCAGTGGAGGTTATTATCGGTATAGCTGCCATTGCTTTTTTGTTATTTTCATTTGGGGCTGTCCTTAGCTCATGATTCGTATCTATAAGCTGAATAATCATTAGACATCTTGGAGTTTAATTTCTACCACTCCCCTCCAAGAAATGCTTCAAATTTGTTCAACATGTTTTCCAGAATCCATACTTTTTCTGTTTTCTCCCCCCTGTTTTCTCTTTGCTTTGACTTCCCCAGTGTGAAGTATGTATTCCAATGGCGAGCTGACCTACTGTTGCTCTTCCCGACACCGAGACATTTTTCCATTACTGCTCAAAGCCTAGCGTTTCTAAGTTAGATCTTCCATGGGAAAAAAAAAAATGTCCCTGTGCTTGTGAGCCAGAGGCAAATCTGTGTGAATGTTCCCAGAACTGATCCTAGGACTCTGCAATTATCAGAAGACAAGTGCGTTTGGGTGATGTGTCCAGAGAAGCAAGGAGAGAATTCCTTAAATATCCCACCTCTATTTCCAGTCAATTTAAAGTGAATTGCAGAATTTGCAAAACAGAGTTTTAATGACCCTCCTTTACAAATGAAAATGTTTGACCTGCCTCCGGCTAAACACAAAGTCACTGACTTAAGACACAGCAAGCGTCTATGGTCATTCAGCAGTTTTCTAGACAGGAAGATCCCCTGGGGATGGAACATCGTGTGCCAGGGCCCTCAATGAACCCCAGAGCGCAAATTCTCCCAAATACCAAGGGAAAGAGGGCCAGAGTCAGAACCAGGATAAAACCAACCTTCAGGTGTGAGATTTGTCCTGAAGTAATTATCAGTGAACAAATGCAGAAAATACGAATTATGGAGACTTAACAGTGAGCACATTTACATACAACGTGTGCTACATGTTTTCTTAAAGGTGGAATTAAGTTGTAGGCAGGCATAAACCCATCCGCATACTAATCACTAAAATGACTCTGTGCCCTTTTCTTAACTAGGAATGAACTTTCTTTGCGTAACCAACATTATAGGTCCCTCTTCCACTCTTTTCCTTGGACTGAGGCAATCAGGACCCTCCATCTCGGGCATGGATTGCTTTCCCTGGATTTATGTGATCACGGTCACCCACCTCAGTCATCAGTTAGTTTCCCTAGCTTAAGGTGATCACTCCAGACCCCATCTCGGTCAATTGTTTTCCCTGTACTAAAGCAATCATGGAAGGCAATCTTGGTCATTGACTGGTTTCCCTGGACTGAGAAGATCCCGGCTCCCATCAGCTGCCTCAGTCGTCACCTGAGATCAGAGGCCCCCATTGGCCGTCTCTGTCATTTGTCACTGTCATGTGTCACTTGTTCCCCTGGACTGATAGGATCTCAACCCAACATCTCTGTGTCCCACTGCTTTTCCTGGGTGTAGAAGACCATGGCTGCCCATTGGCCGGCTGGGTCATGGAGGACTCACCCTGGACATGGAAGATCATGGCCGTCCATTTTTTAACAGAAAAATGTGATATATTCATGGAGCAACCGATGCACATGGCTAATAGGCTTCCATGACATGGAAATAAGTGGGAATGGTGTCTGGACCAAGTATATATGGTATTTACTCAGCAGGCCAGCTTAGTATATACCCAGTGTTGTTTCAAGATGGAGCTGGATTTATTTAAGGCGGGTAGCAGGGCATCATTATCAATGTCAGATCTTGAATTCTCTGATTGCGTGCTGCAGCTATCGTCCAAAGAACTCTCCAGCTCATCTAACAAAGGGCATGGCAACATATGTTTAGCCTCATGCAAATGTCAACTTTCGAACCCTTCCAAGTCACACAGTCCTTCATTCCCCAATCAGTGAAGGAAGTATGAGAAATCAGGATGTCAGGAGCAGTTAGGAAGGTTGGATAAAGTGGAAAAAATATCCGTCAGCATCTACACAGGCCAATGAACAGAGTGTGAGTCCTGGACACACCAGTATTGCTTTTTTTTTTTTTTTTTTTTTTTTTTGCAGTACACAGGCCTCTCACTGCTGTGGCCTCTCCCGTTGCGGAGCACAGACTCCAGACGCGCAGGCTCAGCGGCCATGGCTCACGGGCCCAGCCACTCTGCGGCATGTGGGATCTTCCTGGATCGGGGCACAAACCCGTGTCCCCTGCATCGGCAGGCGGACTCTCAACCACTGCGCCACCAGGGAAGCCCATATTTCTTTCTTTCTTTAATGCAAGAACTAGAAGACACACATAAAGTGAAAAGTTGGGTGCTGAAAATATTCCTTAGCCCGAATAAAGAATGTTTAGTCCAAGCTGCCTCAATTTAATTCTCCTTAAATTGCAGAGGAATGTAATCAAATGTTTCCAATTATGTGGAGACACCAATACCCCTTCTCATCTGAAAAGATGATTTTGCAAAGGAAGTTCCTACAACTATACCTACATTCGAAGTAATGCGGGACTTCCCTGGTGGCGCAGTGGTTAAGATTCCGTGCTCCCAATGCAGGGGGCCCCAGGGTTCGATCCCTGGCCAGGGAACTAGATCCCCCACGCATGCCGCAACTAAGAGTTCGCATGCCACAACTAAGGAGCCCTCGAGCCGCAACTAAGGAGCCAACCTACCACGACTAAGACCCAGCGCAACCAAATAACTAATAAATATTTTTACAAAAAGAAATCTATACAAAAAAACAAAACAAAACAAAGACAAAGTAATGTAAAACCAGAAATCTTTGGAGAGCAGACGGGTTTATCTGTAATTAAAAGCATTTCATATTTTGATACGGTTTTTTAATACCTTACACCATGAGGTAAAAATCCAGGCGTTCATTTTTGTTTCAATTTTTTGTTCCACCAACGATGTTGACCTATTATTCTATGCTTCAGTATGCAATCATCCCTTTCTCTTTTTAACAAAAAAAAAAGCATGAATTAGAAGAATCTAGGCGGCGGCAGCCAAGGCTCAGCTTGGGCTCTGCGAGCAGGCGGGTGGACAAGGCAGCGAGCAGGTACCAGGTGGGAGATTATGTCTACTTTGAGAATTCCTCTAGCAATGCGTACCTCATCAGGAGGATAGAAGAACTCCACAAGACTGCAACTGGCAACATGGAAGCAAAAGTAGTGTGCTTTTATAGACGACAAGGTATTTCCAACACGCTTATAATGCTTGCAGACAAGCATGCTAAACAAATTGAGGAAGAATCTGAAACAACCATTGAGGCTGACTTGAACGATAAAAACAGAAACATCGGTTGAAACATAGGGAGCTCTTTTTGTCACGGCAACACGAATCTCTGCCTGCAACACATATCACGTTAGGATTCCAAAATATCATCGCCATTATCACCATAATCACCATTACTGCTCCGTAGAAGACGGGCTGCAACCACAATTTGTTGTGAACTTTTCTTGGTTTAAGTGATGCCATGTTGCTTCTACATTGTCTCCTGCCCTCCAAAATGAGGAGCTTTCTTAATTCAATTGAAAAAGTAGCTATAGCAGCTGTTAAAAATCTTGGGTTTTATGTATAATTTCATAGGTTCTTCGTAAGTATAATTTTTAGGTTCTTCAAGTCTAGAAGCGCCTTAGAATGTCCTTCTTCCTGCCTGCTGTGGAACACAGTACTCAATAGCCAGTTAGACTCTGAAGCTTGCATAGTTTCCATTTAATTTTATTTTTGTTTGTTAAGGAGATAAAAGTGATCAACAGATAGTAGAATAATCTCTTCTCAACTACTACTGACCTTAAATGAAGTTTTAGACTGTGTGCCTTTCTCTTTTCATGAAAATGAAAGATTGATATATGGAATCACAGGTTGCTTAGGACTCTGAGGGACAGTGACTTACTCAGAGTCAACATCAAGCTTTTACATGGTGGACTAAGCAGGGGACAGGAAATCTGTTTTGTATACATAGTATTTGTCACCAAACAAAACGAATTTATAAGCCATGTACAGCAACCATGAGAAAGGGAGAAATGGAAAAGTTTCCAGCCCATAAGAGGTATTTGGGGGGTGGAATACTGAAGTTCTTGTGTGAACACCCAGTGTTGATGAGGGTTGGGAAATAGATAATTCTTCTATATTCGAATGTGAATATAATCAGAGAAATCAAACTTTAATGTGTGAATATCCTTTGACCCAGCAATTCCACCTTTTTGATTTTATCTAACAGAGGTTCTCATGCAAGTGTGTAGAAATATATATACTGATATGTTTATTGCAGAATTGTTTTTATTTTTTTAGTTAAAGATTTTTTTGCAAATAAATGAGGTCATTTCCATTCATAAGTATGAATCAGCATCACTAATATAAGTAGGAATTTGATATTTGATAGATTTCAGGATTGCTCAACTATCAGAAAATGCAAGCAACTTTCATATTTATGCTTTTCTATATTTCTACTTTGTCTGAAATGAAAACACATTAGATATATAATGGAAAAAGTATTATTTAAAAGTTTGTACATTCGGACATTGGAGAGGGAACATGCTATTTTGCGTCCATTTTAATCCCCTGCCTTGCCTGACAACCTGGCTGGTTTTGATGAAGACAGAATAGACGGGAATCTACTAAAAACTAAACTCTTTATTCTCCCTTCCCCAGGAGTACTACTAGCTACTGTTACCATTTGATAGCAGACCTGTTTGTCATTTACCGGTACATTTTCCAAATGTTTTTGTTGCAAAATGCTGTTTCCTTCAAGAATTATTCTGTCAGTTTATATTCCCATCACAGTATAGTATGAATATGCCCATTTTGCTGTTTCCTCAACATCACTGCATACTAAAATTTTAAAGTAAAAAAAAAAAAAAAAAAGAATCTAAAAAAGAGTGGATACATGTATAATACATACCTGAATCACTTTGCTGTACACCAGAAACTAATACAACATTGTAAATCAACTACACGTCAGTAAAAAATTGTTTTAAAAGTGCATGAATTACAAGGCATCATGCTAAATTTGGAGGCTATAAAATGAAGACGACACAGCTCCTGTATGATAAAGGTGATCCAAATACTGAGGAGACACAGTCATTATTATTATTACTATTATTATTATTTTCTTGGCTACCTATTTCTGGTATTACTGCTTAGTACAGACAGGGAAGCCATATCAAACTTTCTTTTGTCGTGTCAAATGTATATTTAGTTCCAATATAGTTTTAGAAGGCATCTCACAAAGGAAGCAGCTGCTTTTAAAAGTAGGACACAGTAATTGTGGGAACGTGGAGATCAAAACATCCACCTGCTTTCTCTGATCCTGGAGCCAGGGAGGCTTCTGTTTGATAACCCAGAAAGACAGTTGAGGCCCCCCCTAGAAGCACAGAGCAGAGGTACACCAACCCTTATTTTCAAAAGTGATGGATTACTGGATATAGATTTGGATATTCCAACTGTTTGAAATTTGAACACTGAAACTGAATTTTAAACACTTGAGAGTGATCTAACAGATGGACCTGCTAAGAACCAACACTATTTTAAAATTCCTACTTGTGGAATTATTTTCCAGAAGCCAGCAACCCAAAAGGGTGGGTAAAGACCTTTGCAGAATCTCTGGGCACAGACCTGAAATTGGATGGAGGGACCCTGTATCTCTGCACAGGGCACTGCACATAGTAGATGCTCAATGAATGACTCTGTCATATACAGAACACCCTAGACACTGGATGTCCTTGACTTTGAGCACCATGCTCTTTACCATAATCAGTATAACTGTCACCAATGATCTAGGGCTATTTTCATCCTTTCTCCAGGGAAAGAATGCTCCTGAGTCTGAAACGTTTATATGCTGATTTTCAAAAATTAAGCTCCAAGCCATTGAAGATAAAGGAGAGGCACAGTGAACAATTAGTTATAATTTGCATTCTGTATGGGAATCTTCTCGTTCATCGGTCTTGTCATTTTTAATTTATGTATTACAGGGATAATGAGACCAAGTAAATTAAGAAGTGTGGAGAAGTGTGTAATTCCTAGTCTATATAAATAGACACGATGCATGGTTCAAAACTAGAACAGAATGGATAATAAGCCATCAGACTGTATTAGTGGGTCCGTGGTAAACCTGGTACTGAGTGGTAAAGACACAAAAGATGTACAAATATGACCTCACGTAAAAAGCATCATCTCAAAATTCATACGTTTTAGAGACATCCCAATCTGAAGTTTTAAAAAATATGTTAGTTGTTCTTTTTTTTTTCCAATCTGAATTTTTATCTTCCATTATTACCAATGGGCTCCTATGAAGGCTTGATTAATATTGCCTGATATGATGTATTTAATCTCATGTAAAAGGCAAATATGTAAGTGGGATATAAAAAATCATAAGGAGTTGACATTAAATAAACACACTTGAAAGGTGTGTGCTTTAGTGATTTTGATCAAATAAACCCCCTTTTTTAAACATTAAAAGTGGGAAAATGTGTAAGATGTTTAAGACATAACTGGTATAGAAAGGAAAAGAGCTGGGAAGTATAAGTAAGTGGCATTTTCATCATATAACAAGTATGACTTGTGATATTTCTTTGAAATATGTTTGATGTTTTGATCTGTCGGGCACCTATGACTTTCAAACCCAGGAGCTGTTTGTTACCCACTATTAAAAACGCACATGTAACACCTCAGTACATTTTAGGGATGTACTAATCACAGCTACTAATATTGAAAGCATTTTACCCTATTAAGTTTTGTTGGTTTCTGTTGGGTCATCATCCAAATTAATGCAGCATGACAAATTCAATCTCGGTTTTTTTATTTACCTGAGAACTCTGTACTCTCAAAACCTGAATTCATAAAAGTGTATAAAGATCCTATTTCTCACTGAATACATGTGTGTTCAACCCCCCAGAGCTGGTACAACCCTTCAGTGTCCTTACAGTCCCAGGCTAGCAGATTTTATTTACCAGCCTCCAGAAGTGAAAATCAGAATTCACTGGTTGAATCCACCCTCCCTCTATCCCCAGGGAAGACACCTGACACCAAAGCTCCCACCCTCAAGTCTTCAGTCTTCCTGGCTCTTTTCTAGGCCTATCAGCATTTAATTCTTCCTCTTCATTTGTTTAATTAAATAAACATAGTTTGTACCTCCTGTGATTGTCTAGAGATCCAGGGGTGCTATTCCTGAGTTTATTTAATTTGTACGACATGGCGTAAAAACACACGTTCCGTTTCATCTTACAAACCGAGGTGACCCTGGGGAAGGGATAATGCCTTACTAATTATTTTTTAAAGGCACAGCAGTAACAGACATAGATGAAAACAAGAGCTTATTGGGTGAAGGGAGAATAACAAAGCATAATCAAAGGCAAGAGATAGCATGACCGACCGTAGTTTACCAGACATTCTACTAAGAAAAAACAAAAAACTACTTGTGTGAAAAAAGGCGCTTGGTCCTCCCCAAGATATAAGCAAAGGATTTAAACTTGTAAGAGTAATATAATGGATTCCCATCAGGAATTAAAGGCTAATCATTGAAAAACATATATATATATATATATATACACATATATGTATGCGTGTATAGGCACAGATATACATATACATGTATATACACATATTTTACATGTCTATATGTAAAAAATATACATGTATATACACACACATTTTTTTACATGTACGTATGTGCCTATATATACACACATAGGTACACACGTAAATTACATATACAGGTATCTAATCTAATTACATACACACATAATATTATATATATATGAATATATATGTGTGTCTATAATCGACATATATCTAAAATCAATAATTGTATCTATCTATCCATAGATAGATGATATGGAGGATGAGATACAGATGTAGATGTACATATAGATATTGATATACATATAGAATTAATGATTAAACCTTGACAGAAAGTTATCAAAAATTCATCAAAGGCGGAACCAGGAACCAAAGGGAATACACATTTTTAAGGAACCATCGTTCTGAAAATGTCAATGTTTGCCCAACTTTCATGTATTTATATAAATGAACATCTTAAATACATTGGCATTTTCCACACCTGCGGCTCCTTGAAAATTCTTACACCTTTTACCCTCCCAAGATAACATCTGGTGCTTTGATTTCTCTTCCCGAGAGCCTCGCCATGATTAAAGGGCTGACATCGCTTCAAAGGTGCCCCTGTACTCTGCAGGGTGCCATGGCAGTGGATGTGATGACCCGAATGCAAGTGCAAAGAGATAATACATCCTAAGAACAGAGTGGGCGGTGCTTGGCACTGATCCAGCATCCACAGGGAACCAGCTGCTGACCCACGAAAAAAAGACAGCATGTCAGGGAAAGTCACAGAAAGAGCCTAGCTAATGAGCCAGCTCAGGGCACTTCCAGGAAAGGTTCAGAAAGTTAATAGGGCCGCTGTGAAGTGTCTTGTTATGTAATGTAAACCCCACCGGGGCTCTCTAGAACACCTGCCGGACGGAGCTGGAGCTTTTACAGGGGCGAGTGTGAAACACCTTCACACATCAAGAGAAAATCTCCGAAACAGGCATAAAGTGGGTCATTGAGAAAGCTCTGGGTTGTGGGAGGTGTGGAAATAGACAATTCAGTTCTAAGCGGCCTCGTGCCTGAGGAATGTCAGTGAGGGTGAACGCTCGCTCCTCATCGAGGGCCTTTCTGCAAGTAAGATTACTTTATTCATTTACACTCAATCGCATGGCAACGCTTTTATGTCATGCCTCAAAATGATGGGGATGCAAAAATTCTACCTGAGTGCCCATACGATGATACTGATAATCAAAGACACGTGCACCGTCATTAACCATCATCAAAGCAATTTCATATTTACATAATTTGATGTTGATATCCACCTGGACAGGTAGGGTAGTGGGGTGGATACCAATTCCATTTTAGAATCCGTGTTCAGATATTCAAGTTCCCAGGCAGCAACTAAGTGGTGTCTTCAGGACCAAAGCACAGATCACTTTTGTGGTTACAGAGCTAGGATTCACATTTCCAAGACAGAAATGGATGCAGAAAAAGCTTCAGTGGGGCTTCCCTGGTGGCGCAGTGGTTGAGACTCCGCCTGCCAATGCAGGAGACACAGGTTTGAGCCCTGGTCCGGGAAGATCCCACATGCCGCGGAGCAACTAAGCCCGTACGCCACAACTACTGAGCCTGCGCTCTAGAGCCCGCGAGCCACAACTACTGAGCCTGGGCTCTAGAGCCCGTGCGCCACAACTACTGAGCCCATGCACCACAACTACTGAAGCCCATGCACCTAGAGCCCGTGCTCTGCAACAAGAGAAGCCACCGCAATGAGAAGCCCGCGCACCGCAACCAAGAGTAGCCCCGCTTGCCGCAACTAGAGAAAGCCCGCACTCGGCAACGAAGACCCAGCACAGCCAAAAATAAGTAAATAAATAAATTGATTAGAACAAAGAAAAAAAAAGCTTCAGTGTACCCCATCTTTGCTGGAGTTCAAAGAGTCGTGTCCTAAAGGCTTTCAGTGCTGAACTTAAAGCCACAAAGCTAGTTACAGACACTGAGAAATAAAATGTATATTTTATGGCAAGAGAAGAAAAATTTAAACACAAATGCTCTGTGCCCTTGGGCCTCCTCTCTCCCTGCACTGTGCATCGTGTATCCGCATTAGGCAAGAACCAGACCTCCCCATCAGCAGGAATATCTGCTCAACCATGAAAAGCAGCATTCTCCCAGCATCCACAAGACGACTCCTAAAAAGATGACATTCCTTACTGATCTTGTGAGGGGCCACGGTGACGCTTAGATCTGGATTGTGTAAACTGTCACTAACACATCATTTGTGGTACAGCCGTGTGCCTCAAAAAACTTACATAACTGGGCCTTGACTTCTAATGGATGGAACAGTTCTCGGAGCTTTCTGAGGTGCTCTTCCTGGGTTATAATCCTCAAATGTGGCTCGAATAAAATTTTCCACTTCGTCCTTAGATCAACAGATTAGTTTTTCATCAACAACACTAGGACTTTTAGGACAGCCCTTTTGTTATCTGGGAGAATCATGGTAGGATGGAAAAGATTTTGAAATGATATCTTGATCAAGTCACACAATCGGAAATCAGCCTTTCACCAATTCCCCCTCTGAGCGAGATCCCCAGGGAAAGCGGTAACACCGCATGATGACCTACGCAACAAAGTGAATCAAAGCGATTACTGAAACGGGGCAGGACCCTATGGTCCCTTCCCCACCATGTCCTCCCCCTGCCTTTTTTCTGTGGAAAAACTTTAGCCCAAGAATAAGTTTAATCAGAGAAGTGAGAAAATGCAGAAACAAAGGAAAACAGTCCAACAAGAATAAATAATAACAGTTTAGTCATTAAGCAAAGTCAAGGACCTCTAGGTTCCTCCTCAAGGGCTATAGATCCTATTCTGAGCCACATCCTGTGAGCTGTCTTATAGATACTGAAACCACACCACGTGGAAGTCGTGAACTCCATGACGACCGGGCTGTAGCCACGACATAAGCTGCCACAACTCTGAGAAATGGCCTCAAGGAAATGCGAACAAAACGACCCTGGAACTGAAGACTAACTGTACTTAAAACGATCAAGATGATGCTGGTCACAGGTCGGTGCTTTGTGACCACCTAGAGGGGTGGGATAGGGAGGGTGGGAGGGAGGAAGGCACAAGAGGGAAGAGATATGGGGACATATGTGTATGTATAACTGATTCACTTTGTTATAAAGCAGAAACTAACTCACCATTGTAAAGCAATGATACTCCAATAAAGATGTTTAAAAAAAAAAAGATGACGCAGATCAGACCACCGCAGGACCAATTTCAAAATGACCGTCAGAGCTGACTGTGCTGTTTCTGCCTGGGGCCTCCTCCCTCTGTCTATAAAAGCTCTTGCCCCCCGATTTTCAAGGCGGGGGGACTTGGCCCTTGGACAGGTGTCCGCACCTTCCCACCCCTGCCGGTTGCCGGCCTCTGAAATAAAGCAGACTTTCCTTTCCACCAACCTCGCCTCTTTTTTGGCTTTTGAGGGGTGAGCAGCCGGACCCCACTTTCAGTAACCTTATCACCTGCGGCTTTGATTCTAGTCCTAACAAAGATGAGAACCACCACGTGGGAGACTTCCATTTTTCAATGCCAGACAGATTGAACGAATGTCAACCCGCAACAAGCCAACAGCCTGCTCCTTTGGTGTCACTGCTTAAAAAACCCACAAAACCTACGTTTAGCTCTCACTACGTTTTTTGCATAAAGGACTGTCCAACAGCACCAGTGATAACAGACCCAAGGAAGCCAGTACTGACCCGGACACACCGATGCCTTTTCAACCTCACACAATGGGGCCCCAGCATGCCCAGAAATCCATTCAACCATTGTCGGGTTGGAGAAGATGAAAAAACTTTGAACACACTTGAACACACACCTTGAACACACACCAAGGACCCAGATAACAGGTCCTTTCTGTGCAGAGATGCAAACAGAGGTACAGAAAGACCTGGGTCAGTTGTCACCACATCTGAAAGGGATGTCCTTGACAAGCTGATGTAAAATATAGCCTAGGTGGCATACAAATTCAGGTCACCAGGGAGTATCCCGAAGAGGGTTAATCCATCTTTTTCGGCTGTTTCTACTTCTCAGTATTGGTTTCCCTTGACCCTTACTGGTTTATACTGGGACGAACCTTTTCCCTGAACGCACCTGCATATGAATTCTCACTTCTCACTGAAACCTAAAGGGTTGGCTGCTACAAAACTACAACACGCATTGTGCCTATTGAGAGGAGATGCATACTGAAAATATACATCTTAGATGTCCACTTCTGGTTTTGGATGTATTACTCCCATGACAATACCAAGAAAAACCCAGAACAAGGGGAGGTTCCACAGATTTATGGGGCTATGGAAGGGAAATGGACACGATGAAGTTTTTAATAAATGATGTACAGAGGGGGAAGTCCTTCATAGCTGAGGAGTGACTTGCAAGGGCTTGCAGGAAAAAGAGAAAAAAAAAGGAACACAGAATTCTATATGCAGTGAATATAGTCACTCAAACATGAAGTTGATATTTTCTGAGTAGTTAAAGCTTAGAGGCTCTCACTGTGACTTGAGGGACATGGGTCTCTGATCTGGAAATTACTGAATGATTAGTGGCTGCAGTTTTGGTCAGACTGAATGCATGACTTTGCGAAGGAATTAGGAATTATCCCAATTAATAAAAAGCATCCTCCACATGTGCTAGTGCCTATTTATTGCCTCCTATAATCTAAGTTTAAAACAAGGTAACTCAGCCATGTCTGAGCGGTAACACTGTGCTTTACTTCATAGGGAAGTTCCAAAAAGAAATGATGGATTCGCTGCTGGAAAAGGCAAACTCCCTGTGTTAACACAAACGTTCAATCCTAAATTCGGTAGCCCTGTCACCATATATCATTTTGCGCAAAAATAAAGGAAGAAGATGCAAATTTCAGGCTGTGTGGTTTATAAATAACGTCTTTGCGTGTATTTTATAAACACCATCAAGTTATTAACGTTTCTTGCATTTCATGTATATAACATTTTACATACATAATGTATTTCATAGATGCTGCAGCCTTTATCCATGCTTCTAGCATGATGTGCATCTCTCAAAATATCTAATGTGTTCGAACCTTGCACACAATGAGACGCTGCACACAATGCTGCCTGTTTTTACTACTGTTCAGGGGTTTTAGTACGTGTGTGGTTTCTGGGAGTCGAGTGTCTTTTTTAGGTATATCTGACAGAATAGCTAAGTTAGAGCTCATACCTGGTGTTCCATGACACTGCATTTTATAAGGACATTTTACACATGGGAGTTAGCTATCACATTTTCTGCTCCAGGTTCTACACTCACCAACGGGTTTTCCCGGTGAGGCTAAATACAGTGGCAAGGACCGTCAAGGTCAACTGGAATAAGTTGGCCAAAGCCACATACCCTCATTTTCATAATGCATTTCATACTGTACAGCTGCTATTTCTCTTCCTGGATCTCAGTGGAAAGAGGACAAATGATGATCTGTCCAGGGGGGTGTGAAATGGATACACACTTCTATTTACATATGTAAATCCAGTGGATATTTTATTTTATTTTATTTATTATTATTATTTTTTTGCGGTACGCGGGCCTCTCACTGTTGTGGCCTCTCCCGTTGCGGAGCACAGGCTCCGGACGCGCAGGCTCAGCGGCCATGGCTCACGGGCCCAGCAGCTCCGCGGCATGTGGGATCTTCCCGGACCGGGGCACAAACCCGTGTCCCCTGCATCGACAGGCAGACTCTCAACCACTGCACCACCAGGGAAGCCCCAAGCTGATATTTTTTAAAAATAAGGATGGAAAAAGAAATTTCTGTTTCTCTTGGTCCAGGTGATTTTTTTCATTTGTTTTTTTTTAATTGAAGCAGAGTTGATTTATAATATTGTATTAGTTTCAAGTGTACAGCAAAGTGACTCAGTTACATATATATTACTTTCTTCAGATTATTTTCCCTTATAGGTTATTACAAGATATTGAATACAGTTCCCTGTGCTATACGATAGGTCCTTGTTCATTATCTGTTTTATGTATAGTCGTTTGTATATGTTCATCCCATACTCCTAATTCATCCCTCCCCACTCTTTCCCCTTTGGTAACCATAAGTTGGTTTTTTTACATCTGTGAGTCTGTTTCTGTTTTGTATACACATTCATTTGTATTATTTTTCAGATTACACATATAAGTGACATCATGTAATGTTTGTGTTTCTCTGACTTAATCCACTCAGTATGATCATCTCTAGGTCTATCCATGTTGCTGCAGATGGCATTATGTCATTCTTTTTAATGGCTGAATAATATTCCATTGTATATATATACCACATCTTCTTTATCCATTCATCTGTAGATGGACATTTAGGGTGCTTCCATGTCTTGGCTGTTGTAAATAGTGCTGCTATGAATGTAGGGGTGTGTGTATCATTTTGAATTAGAGTTTGCATTTTTTATACCCAGGAGTGGGACTGCTGGATTGTATGGTACTTCTATTTTTAGTTTTCTGATAAACCTCCGTACTGTTTTCTGTAGTGGCTGTACGAGTTTATATTCCCCCAGGTGATATTTAAAAAATAAGAATGTAAAAAGCAATCTCTGTTTCTCTTGGATTTCCAGGAACATGTTTCTATTCAATCTTCAGTTTTCTAGAGTAAAATGTGGAAATGGTCCTTCACTCACATGTGCAGTAATAAAAGCTGAAATCCTGTGGCCACATCCCTTTCCTTTTTCTTAGAAAAAGTGCCTGTGATTTGCATGGGAACACCTTATGCTACAAGTCACATTGTATTTAATTTCTTAGGTCTCCAAATATTTAAACAGCAAACCCTCCCTGTTCATTAGGAGACGAGAACATAAGACACTTGTTACTTATCTAAAAGCTGGACCGGGACTTCCCTGGTGGCGTAGTGGTTAAGAATCCGCCTGGCAATGCAGGGGACACAGGTTCGAGCCCTGGTCCAGGAAGATCCCACATGCCGCGGAGCAACTAAGCCCGTGAGCCGCAACTGCTGAGCCTGCACTCTAGAGCCCACGAGCCACAACTACTGAGCCCGTGAGCCACAACTACTGAGCCCGCAAGCCACAACTACTGAGCCCGTGAGCCACAACTACTGAGCCCGCAAGCCACAACTACTGAAGCTGGCACACCTAGAGCCCATGCTCCACAAGCGAAGCCACCGCAATGAGAAGCCCGCGCACCACAACAAAGAGTAGCCCCTGCTCGCCGCAACTAGAGAAAGCCCACCACACTAGAGAAAGCCCACATGCAGCAACGAAGACCCAACGCAGCCAAAAATAAACAAAGAAAATAAATTTTTTAAAAATTTAAAAAGCTGGACCTTGTGTGTAGACAGATTGCATCCAAATATTAACTGCAGCATTAAGGGTCACATGACTGTTCCTGGCATCTCTTTGTGCATCATTTGAAATGTGGAGACTAACATCCAGGTATAGTCTGTGCTCTCTTTCCTTTTCTGGCCAGTAAAACAAAATCAGATTTACATTGGAAATCTTTCCCTAGATACTTTTGGAAATAAAACTGGATAGTGGAGGATGCATAAAATATGGGTCAATGACCTAAGTACAATCCTGTCTTTTTTTGGGTTTTTTTCTTTTCAGATCTCAGAATCAAGTTAATTGGTTTGTAGAGGGCAGGTTGGGGTCATTGCTTCAGGGAAATGGATTTTTAGTTCCCAGAGGCTCTTTAAACAACTTCAAGTTTATGATTTCCTTCCATCCACATTTGCTGACTCTTTTTTTTTTTTTTTAATCAGGCACGAGTCCATAATGCAGAGCCAGTGTTATAGAGAGAAATGGAGTTCCCCATGCATAACCTCCACGTGAGCTGCAGTGGTCCATACTCTGAGGGGCGGATCCCAGGCATATATCAAGGCATCGCAAGGATTCTGGCATTCCTAGAGATGTTTTGTTTAATGGGATTCCAGTGAACAATGAGAAAAGAAGAAATGAAAGAGGGAAGGAGAGAAGGTTGATTAATAGATGCCTTATAGATTTCCTTCTTTTTTAAGGCAGAATAATATTCCAGTGTATTCCACTGTGTGTGTGTATGATGCGTGTGAGTACGTATGTATGTATATATGTGTATGTGTGTGTATATATCACATTTATTTATCCATTCATCCATCCATGAATACTTGGGTTGTTTCCATGTCTTGCCTATCGTGAATAATCTTGCAATGAATCTGGGGATGCAGAACAAGACCCTGATTTCCATGTTTGAGGTCACATACCCCAAAATGGGATCGCTGGACCCTATGGCAGTTCTATTTTTAGTTTTTTAAGGAGCCTCCATACTGTTTTCCATAATGGCTGTACCAATTTACATTCCCACCAACAGTGGAGGAGGGTTCCCTTTTCTCCACAGCCTCGCCAACACTTGTTATTTCTGTTCTCTTTGAGGATGGCCATTCTGACAATTGTGCGGTGATATCTCATTGTGGGTTTGATTGGCGTTTCCCTGACGATTAGCAATTTTGATCATCTTTTCATGTACCTATTGGCTATTTGTATATCTTCTTTGGAGAAATGTCTATTCAGGTCATCTGCCCACTTTTAAATCAGGTTATTTGTTTTTATGCTATTGAATTGTATAAGTTTCTCATACATTTTGGATAGTAACATCTTATCCTGCAGACAAAGTTTTCATTATGCAAGATGGTTAAGTTCTGTATAATGTGGTACCTATACTTGACAATATGCTATTGTACACTTTAAAATTGTTAGGAAAAATCTCGTGTTAAATGTTCTCAACACACACAAGAAAAAGAAAACAAGGAGATTTTTGGAAGTGATGTATAGGTTTAGTACTTTGATTGTGGTGATGGTTTCATGGCTGTACACATATGACCAAACTCATCTAGATGTATACAAATTAAATGTGTACCAATTTTGTGCATGTCAATGATACCTCAATAAAGCTGAAAAAACAAGAAAATTCAGTACCAAAAAAAAAACCCCAAACAAAAATAAATATGCCTTACAGGGTTCACCACTCAATGGGCAACTGGTGCTGGATTCCTCAAGACCTTTTGAGGAGCCTTATGAAAAATGGGCCAGAATTCTCTACTCTTTGGGCAAATGGGGGAATCATGTATCCATTTATTCATTGGACTAGGCCTCTCCTTCATCATGCATGGTCTCTGGGAGGCATCTCTCTTTCGATAAAAAGAAACCATACAAGGAAGCAAGACATATAAGGTCAAGTATTGCAAGGACATTCGTGCAGAAAGCTGGTGACAATCTACATGGATGAGCCATCACCAAACAAGCTGTAGAGAAAGAAGTAGGAAAACGTATAGGAAGAGACCCCATAAAGTATCTATGTTTGCACTGACACTCTCACTTCCTCTTCCTTAATTCACTTACGTTCAGCAAATATTTATGGAATGCCTGCTATGGGGAAAGGTCCATCTCTTAATTAAAAAAAAAATCTCAAGCAACTTTATCAACTTAATAAAAACCAGTTCTTCCAAGACCAAGGTGAGAAACATGAAGTTCAGCTCTTAATCTCTGAAAGTTTATTGGAGCCCCTGGAAAGTCATCTAGCTCACAAATAAACACCCATCTATAGAGAATGAGTTAAACCTGAATTCTGTCATTAAGAGTGTCTGAATGGGTGCAGCTGACAGGTAGGCACATCCACCGATATGGTAAGCAAAGCTGAAGTAAGAGCCACACTAGAATTGTAGATACATGTCTAGGAAATCCACAGAAGGGAGTGTGGGATTCCTTCTAACAGGGAATGACCTCTTCTTGGGGTCGAGGTTGCCCATTTGGGGTCTTAAAAAGCTCTTGGCGCAGATGAGAAGACAGAGGCTGTCACTCTGTAACATCGAGTAATAACCCAGATATGGTTTCTACCCTTCTGTTCCTCACCAAACACTATCTATACAACACAAATAAGTAATTTCAGATTCCCAGTCTCTGACACAGCAGAGAAGAGAACTGCAATTTCTTTGCCCAAGGGAACAAAATAACATCTCAAAAAGTATTGGTGGGAACGTAAACTGCTATAGCCACTATGGAGAACAGTATGGAGGGTCCTTAAAAACTAAACGTAGAGCTGCCATATGATCCAGCAATCCCACTCCTGGGCATCTATCGGGAGAAAACTCTGATTCAAAAACATACATGCACCCCAGTATTCACAGCAGCATTACTTCCAATAGCCAAGACATGGAAGTACCCTAAGTGTCCATCAACAGATGAATGGATAAAGAAGATGTGGTACATGTATACAATGGAATATTACTCAGCCACGAAAAAGAATGAAATAATGCCATTGGCAGCAACACGGACGGACCTAGAGATGATCATACTAAGTGAAGTAAGTCAGACAGAGAAAGACCAATATCCTATGATATCACTCATATGTGGAATCTAATTTTTAAAAAAGACACAAATGAACTTATTTACAAAACAAAAACGGACTCAGAGACATAGAAAACAGACTATGGTTACCAAAGGGGAAAGGGTGGGGGAGGGATAAATTAGGGGTTTGGGATGAACATAGACACACGACTATATACAAAATACATAACTAATTAGGACCTACTGTAGAGCACAGAGAACTCTGCTTAATGTTCTGTGATAGCCTACATGAGAAGAGAATCTGAAAAAGCATAGATACATGTATATGTATAACTGAATCACTCTGCTGCACACCTGAAACTAACACAACATTATAAATCAACTCTACTTCAATAACAGTTTTTTTAAGAGTATTGGAAATCAATACAGGACTAAGGGATGCTTTTAGGAGAAGGCAGCAGGAAGGTGGTTTGGGGAAAACAAAAGTCATGAAGAGGAAACTGGTCGTGAAACTGGAATTGAGGAGAATGCAGAACTCCACACATGATTCTACTATACAGCCCACCACTTTAAAAAGGTGCTGAGCGAGGTAGGTAGGGGCTAGCTTTGGCTCCAATAACAGATGAAACATCACACGGGTGTAAATAAGAGAATGTCTCCTTCACCCCAGGGATTCGTCCTAGTATAAGCAGTCCAGATTGATGATGGTGCCAAGGTGGGAAGGATCTGCGCTACTTTGACCTGTTGTGTTTCTATTCCTAGACGTTATGCATGTCTGCAGATCTAAAGGGGTGTTACCGTGATGTCCACTGTCCACCCAGGGTGCATTTCCCTTGTTCTAAGCCATCTAGTTTGTGCTCATTGCTGCTGCACAGTGTGCGGGATCTCAGTTCCCCGAGCAGGGATTGAACCTGCGACCCCTGCAGTGGAAGCGTGGAGCCTTAACCACTGGACCGCCAGGGAAGTCCCTGTGGTCCTTTCTTAGAGCAGGTCCAGAAAATAATATGCAGTGGTTCAATAATCCAGGACATATCCCTTTTTCTCCTCCACCATTCTTAGTAAATACCATTTTGTCCCCATAGTCTCAAGGAAGCTGCTGTACTTCCAGACAAACCACTTACATTCCAGGCAGGAAGAAGAAGGAACATGCCAGTGGCAAAGAGTGTGTGCAACCTGAGATGGTTCTTTTTCACAAGCCAGATACTTGCTTTAAAATAATGCCTTTAAACGATTTAAAAGTGGACACACCGTAATGGAAAAGAATATTAAAAAAAAAAAAAAAGAAGGTATATATGTGTACAACTGAATCACTTTGCTGTTCGGCAGAAATTAACACAACATTGTAAATCAACTCTATGTCAACTAAAAAAAAATACTAAAATAAAAAAGTGGACATCTGCATGAACCACTTGTCCATTTTTATTTCATTGGCCAGAATATGCCCCATGGCTTCTCCTCATTGAAAGGGAAGCTGAGAAATTGAGGGTTTGGTGTCTCTCTGTATGTCTTTGGCTCAGTACAATGTCCCCGGAATAGAATTTCAGTTCTGTGGGTGAGGAGGAACGGGCAAATGCACGCTGATAAGGCAGGCGGTATCATAGGATAATCCATTCAAATCCAGATGTCCTCCTCAATGCTAAACATGCTAATAATGCATGGTTAAGTTTCTTGGCTTTTTATATTTAAAAAAGAAAGAAAGATCTACATGGAGCTTCACCATCCTCTGGATTATGCTATAGTACCCCCAGCCCACTGGACTGAAAGAATGTTGTTTCTGGAATATGAATACAAATAACCACCTATAACAATTGATCTGTTGGGATAGAATTTTTGCTCACTTAAATATAAACATATATAATAAAATATATATATTTAAGTGTGTGTGTGTATATACATATACATAAAATATACATAAGTGTACAAGAATTCTATCCCAACAGATCTGACCTTGTACATATATCTAAACATATACATATACATAAAATATATAATACATATACTTAAGTATCCAAGAATTCTATCCTAACAGATCAATTATTACATTTCAGCTATTTTAAGGAAACGTTTACCTTTCCCAAGAGTTCCTTCTGTGTCCTTGGTGAAAATGGACAAAGGAGAGAGAGAAAGACAAGGAAACTGTATATACCATGAGGTGCACCCTGGTGATTCTAGGTTGATGTGATTATAAATAAATTGTGTTTTTTATAGAATCTTGGTTTTCTCTGCACATGTTTCCTCAAGAAGTTGATTTCTTTTGAAATAGGAAGGTTATTCATTAAAAAATGACAAGGATAGGGGCTTCCCTGGTGGCGCAGTGGTTGAGAGTCTGCCTGCCGATGCAGGGGACACGGGTTCGTGCCCCAGTCCGGGAAGATCCCACATGCCACGGAGTGGCTGGGCCCGTGAGCCATGGCTGCTGAGCCTGCGCGTCCGGAGCCTGTGCTCCGCAACGGGAGAGGCCACAGCAGTGAGAGGCCCGCGTACCGCAAAAAAAAAAAAAAAAAAAAAACAAAAAACAAAAAACAAACAAACAAAAAAAAATGACAAGGATATAAATGTCAATATTTCAGATGGAAAAAAGAAAGACGTATGCATTCCTAAATGCATCTTTATCTAGCCCTCATTAGGTATCCCGAATCTCTTAGGGATGAATGATCTTGGCTCTCTTGTTTTCCCACTTAGGAAGAAACTATATTTTTTGAAAGCCCATAGAATGAAGGGAACATGCCAAAATGATGTATCTGCCTCCATGACATTCTTAGCAAGAGACATTGGCCCTGACAGTCTTTACAAGTTGGAGGGTCGAATAATACAAGTTGAGAACCTTTATACATCAATGTAATGTGAGACTCAAGAATAACAAACCAGGACCTCCCCGGAGGGCCAGTGGCTGAGGCTCTGCACTTCCAATGCAGGGGGCATGTGTTCAATTCCTGGTCTGGGAGCTAAGATCCCACAAGCTGCGTGGTGCAGCGAGAAATAAATAAATAGAAATATTTTTAAAAAGGAAAAAAAGAATAAGAAACAGCTCTTCATGGAATGCTTGCTACTTTGAGCCTATCGATCCAAGAAAAGTTTTGAGAACTCACGGAGGTGGCTTCCTGACTCAAGTGCACTTCTCATAAGAGGAGTGGGATGCATATAAAAGACATGAGCTCAGAAATCCAGGGCCTTAGAAGGCCTTGTTTTCCCAAGAAGTTCATTGAGACTCTTGTTAGATGCAAGAGGTGTGAGGCATTCCTTAAGGAGTGCCGTGGAGAGACAGTTTGAAAATACAAATAACCTTGAATCCGTTTCTGATTGAAGACCTTTGTTGAGGGTATGTTCAGCAAATCTACACCAGGGCTTGCCTCACGGGTAAGGCAGAGAGATGTGGCCTCCGAGGATCTCAGTGTCCTAGACCTTGCTGATAACCTGCACACCATCCTCCTCCCTTTCTCCTTGAAAACACAACCCCAATTTCATACATGGATAACGCACACATGCTTCATGGAGCGGGAACCCATCCCCATCCCCAAGGGGGAAGAAAAGGCGGAGAGGGTAGATTCAGTTCCTTCTAAGCCAGTCAGGTTGCTACACCCATAGTTTGGTTTTGGAACTGAATGGAGAGTAACAAGACCCAAGTTCTAACCAAAAAGACAGGACAAGAAGGCTGCTGGGATGAGTCTATGACAGATTTCCACAATCCCAAGACGACCCTAAGAACAGACACCCTAATTTATGCTCCTCTGGATCATAACAGAGAAAGTGTGTACCATGTCCAGTTGTGCCCACCATCTTGGCAAGAGCCAGATGTGGAAACCAACACCTAGGACGGCAGCGGGGGAAGCATGGAAGGTATTGTCACCATCACAGATATCATTCAGCCTGAGCTACTTCTGGTTACGTGGGATCATTCAGGTTTTAAATTGCTGATGACAATGGATCTGGGGTTTCTGAGCACTGCAGCTGAAAGAGACCCAAGACTTTCTCATGGTCAACGGTTCATAATTTTATTCCTTGTCCAACAGGGCGGGCCAAGAAGAGTGAATGCAAGATGATGAGATTGCAGTATAGTGCCTGGAATACATGCTTGCTCGCGACAGTGTCAAAGTGATACGCCTGAGGTCACCATCTTCAGAAGGACCTGCTTAGGCGACCAGCTCTTGACTGGCACCTGAGAACTTGACACTCACAATAAATCCCACATTACTAAGCACTAAGGTTTTTATGGGCATGTGTGTGGAATCCTGGAATTCTACTGTACCAGGCTACCTAGGCAGTTTCTCCAAACAGTGGCTTACCTCCAGGGAATCCAGAACTTGGATGATTATAACCAATGACTCAGGCAGAGACTACCTTTGTGGGCCATCTTCATGGGGCTTCCTTTGGGCCAAACTCTGCGTGTGTGTGTGTGTGCGCTAAAGGAAAGAGCCAACACTACACAAAAAGCCGTGGCCCTAGACAAGTGGGGTGTCTAGACGTCTGTGCTTTTGCCAAACTGTAGCTTCCCAGCGGTGATTTCATTGGGGGATCACGTGGGAAGCTTGGAGTCCCACGGGCACCTGGCAGTTAATGGGGTATTCTGTTCCATTCGCACTGGGGTGGTGTCAAAACAGGTTCAGTGGGGACCAGGAACTTCACCACCAGCCAGAATGAATGAGGTTCCCCTCCATCACTGGTGTGAGCAGAGGCCATTCGGGAAGCAGCAAGGATGTTCCTGCCCCTGCCACCCAGGGAGACACGGGGGAGGCTTAATGGGTACGTGGAATCTCCACGTCCAAGGACCAGTAACAAGCAGCATCTCTACCTTGTGTGTCAGTGGGGGCTGAGTAGGGGCCCCAGACTTCCACACCCACCTGGCTGTAACTAGACATCGCCCCGCACCTCCCAGGTCACGATATGCTGTCACAGGAAGCCACCTAAACCAGCAGGGTTTACTAAGTTCCAGACTCTCTTATCACAATGCCCAAAATGCCCAGCATGCCATAAAAAAAAAAAAAAATCACTCGTCAAACCGAGAAGCAGGAAGATCGCAAACTGAACAAAAATAAGACAATCAATGCCCACAACGAGATGCCTGAGGTGTTAGAAATGGGGTCAAGGGCACACAGGAATCTCTCAGCATTATTTCTTTGTTTCATTCTGTTTTAGGCCGCGCCGTGCGGCTTGTGGGATCTTAGTTGCCTGACCAGGGATCGAACCCGTGCCCCCTGCAGGGGAAGCGTGGAGTCTTAACCACTGGACCGTCAGGGAAGTCCCTTGGCATTATTTCTTATAATTGCATGTGATTCTACAATCATCTCAAAATCAAAAGATTCATTAGAGATGTAAAGTTCACTGAAGTTAAATCACTGAGTTACTTTTAAATTGTAGGACGTTGTTTTTAAAAAGAAAATTATGTGGGTCAGCCCAGGATTATATATAAATATATATAGATATTTGTGTCTGTGGTATATGAGACATACATGTGTATATAAATATATATATGTCGTGCATTTATATATCTATATAAAAATACATATGTGTGTTGTGATATATATATATATATAGAGAGAGAGCAACTACGAAATTTTTTCTGCAACAACCTGGACCTGGAAAGATGGGCTTCTCGTGGGAGCATCAGCAGGGGAAGCATGGAGTCTTAGCCACTGGACCGCCAGGGAAGTCCCTTGGCATTATTTCTTATAATTGCATGCGATTCTACAATCATCTCAAAATCAAAAGATTCATTAGAGATGTAAAGTTCACTAAAGTTAAATCACTGAGTTACTTTTAAACTGTAGGACATTGTTTTTAAAAAGAAAATTATGTGCGTCAGCCCAGGATTATATACAAATATATATAGATATTTGTATGTGTGGTATATGAGACATACATATGTATATAAATATATACATGTCATGCATTTATATATTTCTATAAAAATACATATGTGTGTTGTGATATATATATATAGAGAGAGAGAGCAACTACGAAATTTTTTCTGCAACAACCTGGACCTAGAAAGATGGGCTTCTCGTGGGAGCATCAGCTCCAGCTACAGATGGGCTTGGCCCCGTCAGACTCTTATTTACACGGATGGGTTTACAATAAAAATCAGAACCTGGCAAGTCAGCCCAAGCCTGGGTTGGCTACCAGCAGGTTCCAGAACGTACCTGTGCACCAGTGGGACAGGGACCCTATGGGAAGGGTGAGTTTGCTCCCTGGCATGGGGCCGGGGACCCGGGCAGGTTTCAGGAGGCCCGAGGGAGGGGGTAGGGGTGCCTGGTTAGTGTCAGGAGAAGAATGTTATTTTTTATAGCAGAGTCCAGGGCGGCTCTAACAACCACAGACTGAGGGCCTAAAACCACAGGCATCCACCCTCCCCCCAGTCCTGGAGACCAGAAGCCTGAGGTCAAGGTGTCCCAGGACCGCGCTCCCTCCGGAGGCTCCAGGGGAGGGTCCTTCCCGGCCCTTCCAGCTTCTGGGGGCTCCAGGCGTCCCTGGGCTTGTGGCTGCATCCCTCCCGTCTCTGCCTCTGTCTCCTGTGGCTGTTTTCTTTCTGTGCCTACCTTTTTCCATATTTTTTCTATTCTCATAAGCACACCAATCATATTGCATTAAGGTCCACTCTAGTGACTTCATCTTAACTTGATTCCATCTCTTAAGACTCTATTTCCAAAAAGTTCACCTTCACAGGTACCAGGGATTAGGACTTGAACGTGTCTTTCTTGGGGAGGGAGGAGGGACACAATTCCACCCATCACACACACAAGTTTTAGACATGAGGGTTCTGGGAAAGGGGTGTGGACAAGTTGTATGAACGAGAAGTTAGCTTTGCGAAACCATCAGCAGTGTTATTCATTTAAATTTTGGAATTAACATCCGTATAAGTTCCCATAAACCAGCAGTTAACACTCCTGTGCTGGCACCAGAAAGCTTTTGACGGTGGAGTCGCTCCTCTTTTCCCGCCACTGCTTTCTCTCTTCTGTACTCCAAGTTCAGTAAGGAGAGATTTGCATAAGTAAACCCTCTGGATGACAGCACACTCCATCCAATATCCTTGAAACACCCTATTCTTTTTAAAAAATAACGTGTTTGACCAGGATGCCAATTTTGCTGACAATTTCTAAAACGTATTTGTTTGAAGATGCACTCTTTTTTTTGAATATGAAAAGAATGGCCAATCCAAAGAAGTATAAAAGAAGACTCATAAAAGTAGAAACTCACGGGACCTCCCCGGTGGCACAGTGGCGAAGAATACACCTGCCAATGCAGGGGACACGGGTTTGATCCCTGGTCTGGGAAGATCCCACATGCCATGGAGCAGCTAAGCTCGTGCGCCACAACTGCTGAGCCTGCGCTCTAGAGCCTGCGAGCCACAACTACTGAGCCCACGTGACACAACTACTGAGCCCATGTGCCACAACTACTGAGCCCATGTGCCACAACTGCTGAACCCGCGCACCTAGAGCCCATGCTCCACAAGAGAAGCCACTGCAATGAGAAGCCCGTGCACTGCAACAAAGAGTAGCCCCCGCTCGCCGCAACTTGAGAAAGCCCATGCGCAGCAACGAAGACCCAATGCAGCAAAAAAAAAAAAAAGGGTAGAAACTCAAGGGTGTACATTTCCAACAGGAGAAATGAGCAGACTTACACCCTCAGGAGTGATTCCAGCTGTCAAAAGCCAGGCAGTCTAGGCTGCACGTCTTCCTATTAACAGAATAATTACCTGCTGACTTTGATGAAGAAAGAGAAAGAATTTTCCCAAGGAGATGAGGGCCCCAGGTAAACAGACGAGGAAAGCAAAACTGAGCTGCAAGACAGGCATCTTGCATCTGTGCCCACCCGTTATTCCAGCTCCATCACTTTTCGCTTAAACCTAAGCAAAATCTGAACTTTTTCAGATTTTGCACTTTTCAGACTTTTGGACTTTCAGACTTTCAGGACTTCAGTGTGCAGGGAACTTCCAGAATGTTACATACATCCAATTAGGGTTACGGTTTACCATCTCACACACCCTCACCAAGGAGCTGTGTGCTCTACTGAGCAATGAGTGAAAAGGAAGCTGATGTATGCAATAAAATGAATAAAATCGCCATAGTTGGGCAGACAGGACTCTGGTCTACTATTTAGTCGAGACAGTGGAAGGAACTCAGAAGCACAGACACCAAAAATGAGGAAACTGGTGGTTTCCTCATTCAAGGAAAAATACATATCTGGGAACTTCCCTGGCGGTCCAGTAGTTAAGACTCTGCACTTCCACTGCAGGGGCCACGGGTTCGATCCCTGGTCAGAGAACTCAGAGCCTGCATGCTGCATGGCGTGACCAAAAAAAAATTAAATTAAATTAAAAAAAAATATATATATATATATCCGTATGGACATTTTTCCAAACCATGCATTTGAAAATACATTTATAAACCCTGCAGAAGTTCAAATACACCGTGGTCTTTGTTGCATTCCTCGAGATCCTGGACGTACTCCTGTTTAACATTGAGCTGCCAACCTCCCTTAGCTGCTCTGCTTAGTGTAATAGCTCTTTTTTTTTTTTCTGTATGGATATTTCAGAGCCTGGGTGGACAGCAGGTACATTTTTGAGAAAAGGAAGGGCAGAGAAGCGTGTGTCTTACCCCTTTTATATCATCTCTCTCATCCTGGCCATGGAAATGAGGGACCAGTTGATTCCCAGTCCCTGACAGACAAGGAGGTTTGGAAGGACCCATCCAGCTCATCATCCTGGACCATCCTGGCTCCAAAGCATGAGCAAAGGACAGCCATCGACTCATAGACAGACTGCATCACAAGGACACCGTCAACGGGCATCCATCATTCCAGCTGTGAGAACCTGGATGCTGCTAAGAATCTAATAGTTCTCCCAAACTACAGCTCAAAGACCAAACCCACAGTACCTGTGAATGGGACCTAATTTGGAAGTAGAGTCTTTGCAGATGTAAGTTGTTAGGTTAAGATAAGGTCATACCAGAGTAGGGTAGCCCCTAATGCAATAGGTCTGGTGTCCTTATAAGACAGAAAATTTGGACACAGACACACTGGCAGAACACCACGTGAAGCTGAAGTCGGAGATTGGGGTGATGCTTCTATAAGCCAAGGAGGACCAAGGACTGACAGCAAACCACCAGAATCTGGGAGAGAGGCATGGGCTGGAATCCGCCTCGGAGGATCTGAGATGAGGTCCTCCTGGAGGAGGGTGGCCCTACATCCAATGACAGGGTCCTTCCAAGACACAGAAGAGGAGAGACACAGACACAGAGGAGAAGCCCCAGGAAGATGGAGGCGGCCACAAGCCCAGGGACGCCTGGAGCCCCCAGAAGCTGGAAGAGGTGGGAAGGACCCTCCCCTGGAGCCTCTGGAGGGAGCGCGGCCCTGCCCACACCTGGATCTCAGACTTCTGGCCTCCAGCACTGTGAGAGTATACATTTCTGTTGTTTATGGCATCCAGTTTGTGACAGTTTGTTATAGCATCCCTAGCAGACTGTCACACAAAGTTACGGCCAACCCTGAACTGCCTACATCAGGAATTAATTTGAACAGCCACAGCTGGTGTCTCTTTATCTCCTTGGGTCCATGTACACCTTAGGGGACCTCCCAGAAACACCTCTGCAGCCTTGCTTGCCCCATAGATTTAATTTCCTCTTCATTGTGAAAGAGACAATAGCAAAAGCAAAGCACAACTTCTTAACTTGAGCAGGGTGGTATTGAAAAGAAAATTCCCAGATTCACACGCTCTAACAGAATAGGAGCAAATATGAAAATAAACGGCTTTTGTAGTCAGCACCCTCTGGAAAAGTTTGCATTCTGATAGACGATCATCCTGCTTCTCTCTAATATTTGTTAGGTCCTTTAAAGATATGGGTCGTGATTTGGGGAGCACCTCTGTGATCGTGAAAGGCCAGCTATGTTTATCTCTGCTCACACACAAGCAATTTGAATGCAGAGGCCTCACAAAAGAGAGCTCTTTCGGTATGGATTTGTTTTCACAGAGGATTATTTTCCCTCTTAAGTGGGTGTTACTGCTATTTGATCAGCTGGATGACTTCTCTTCAACCTATTATTAAAATGCAGCAATGACCTTCAAGTCAATTATGCTATGTCAAATTCACCACACCACCACTGAAATGAACACTTCAGAAATACAGAGAGAAGCCTCTCCACACAAATTTTTTAGCGTGGAAAGCACTGTCAATTCTCTCTCTCTCTCTCCCCACCGCTGTAAACATATTTGTGTGTATACAGGGATGGATGGATGGATAAATGTGTGTGTGATTATGTTTCACATCTTGAGATGCTAAATCGACCAATGTCAAAGCAGAAACATTATAACTAAGAGCCAGAAGCATCTATTAACAGCTGTGATGAAATACTTCAGTTAAAAATCAGAGCCTGGGGCTTCCCTGGTGGCGCAGTGGTTGGGAATCCGCCTGCCAGTGCAGGGGACACGGTTTTGAGCCCTGGTCCGGGAAGATCCCACATGCCGCGGAGCAACTAAGCCCGTGCACCACAACTACTGAGCCTGTGCTCCGGAGCCCGCGAGCCACAACTCCTGAAGCCCGGGCACCTACAGCCTGTGCTCCGCAACAAGAGAAGCCACCGCAATGAGAAGCCCGCGCACCGCAACCAAGAGTAGCCCCTGCTCACTGCAACTAGAGAAAGCCCGTGCACAGCAACGAAGACCCAACGCAGCCAAAAATAAATAAATTAAATAAATAAATTTATTTAAAAAAAAAATCAGAGCCTGCTGAACAAACATTAGGATATTTATATCTCCAAGTACAGGAGTGACCAAGGAATACAAAGAGTCACTGTTTCTGCTTTGAACAGAGTCAGAATATGTCAACCTTAAGAAAAAGCAGAGGCAGCGTCATGTCACACATTAGCAGGGCAGACCAGTGGACCTGACCTGGACAGAGGTCAAACGTTGAGAGGGTCACAAGGTTTACTAACAGGCCACTACTTTACCCCCAGAACTGAACCGTCTTCTACAATGCGATTTTACTACACCTCATCACAAGGTGGAGTTTAAGTCCTTTCCCCTGGAATCCAGACAGGTGCATGGTGGCTTCAGCCAAGGGAAAGTTGCAGAAGTGACCACCTTGAGCAGAACTGTGTCCCTCAAAAAGGATATATCCATGTCTTAATCCTCAGAATCTGTGAAAGTGATATTTGCAAACAGGGTCTTTGCAGATGTGATGAAGTGAAGAATCTGAGATGAGGTCCTCCTGGATGAGGATGGCCCTACATCCAATGACAGGGTCCTTCTAAGACACGGAAGAGCAGAGACCCAGACAAAGAGGAGAAGCCCCGGAAAGACGGTGGCAGAGACAGGAGGGAGGCGGCCACAAGCCCAGGGATGCCTGGAGCCCCCAGAAGCTGGAAGAGGCAGGAGGGACCCTCCCTTGCAGCCTCTGGAGGGACCGCGGCCCTGGGACACCTTCGTCTCAGACATCTGGTCCCCAGAAGTAAGACAGGAGGAATTCCTGTTGTTTTAACCTACATGGTTTGTGGACATTCATCATCCTCAGAGACGATGAATCTCTGTGGTTGTCAGGCACCCTCTCTGCATGACTTTGTTACAGCAACCCTACGATTTCCTGGTATTTTCATCTGAAACCGTGAGCCACCATGGAGAACCTTCTACCATCCTGAGTCCACACTACAATGAAGCGACTGTCCCACCAGGAGAATCTTTATGTGGGCTCCATCCTCCATTTTCCTAATCCCAAGTTATCACACCCCAAGGGTCAGAAATGGGAGTAAATGAGACTGCCTGCAATCTCACCCCCAAATGCCATTTGTGAACTTGACCCCAGGCTTTCAGTTTCCCCAGTTGAGGACCAAGAGCTCCAGATATCCTGAAGCAGAGACACACCATCCTCCCCACACCCAGTCCAGATTTTGGCCTCACAGAATCTGTGGACACAAGCACATGGTTCTTTTAAACCACTGAGGTAGGGGGATATTTGTTACATAGCAATACTAACTCCAGCAAGACGACGTTGATCTAATCTCCAAGGACAGGCATCAGAGCAGAGGCTACTCAGACCAGGCTGGGAGCTGCTGGTTGACCAGGAAGGAGAGGCTATGAGGGAACCTTCTCAGGTACTTTAAATGCCCATATCTTCACATGAATGCTGGTTACATGGGCGTACGCTATGCCCCTTAAATTCTGTGCACTTTATCCCATGTTGGTCATACGTACTTGGATTTGGCAAACACAAACACGATGTGCGCCAAGGGGGACATTTCTTTGGAAGACCCTTCAATTCTACCTGGTGTCTCCTTCCCCCAGATATGGAGAGATATAACTGCGTATGTCAAGTTCATTAAAATGGAGGGGAACCAAAATGAAAGGACAACCTGCCGAATGCGAGAAAATATTTGCAAATGATGCAACTGACAAGGGATTAAACTCCAAAATTTACAAACAGCTCGTGTGGCTCAATATCAAACAACCCAATCAAAAAATGGGCAGAAGACCTAAGTAGACATTTCTCCAAAGAAGACATACAGATGGCCAAGAGGCACATGAAAAGATGCTCAACATCGCTATTAGAGAAATGCAAATCAAAACTACAATGAGGTATCTCCTCACACCAGTCAGAATGGGCATCATCAAAAAGTCTACAAATAACAAACCCTGGAGAGGGTGTGGAGAAAAGGAAACCCTGGAGAGGGTGTGGAGAAAAGGGAACCCTCTTGCACTGTTGGTGGGAATGTAAATTGGTTCAGCCACTATGGAGAACAGTCTGGAGGTTCCTCAGAAAACTAAAAATAGAACTACCATATGATCCAGCGATCCCACTCCTGGGCATGTATCTGGAGAAAACTATAATTTGAAAAGATACATGCACCCCAATGTTTACAGCAGCACTACTTGCAGTAGTCAAGACATGGAAGCAACCTAAATGTCCATCAACAGAGGAATGCATGAAGAAGATGTGGTACATATATACAATGGAATACTACTCAGCCATGAGAAAGAATGAAATAATGCCATTTGGGGCAACATGGATGGACCTAGAGATGATCATACTAGGTGAAGTAAGCCAGACAGAGAAAGACAAATATCATATGATGGCACTTATATGTGGAATCTTAAAAAAATAATACAAATGAACTTATTTACAAAACAGAAACACTCACAGACTTAGAGAATGAACTTATGGTTACCAGGAAAAGGTAAGGTGGAAGGGATAGTTAGGGAGTTTGGGATTAACAAACACACACGACTAAATATAAAATAGATAATCAACAAGGACCTACTGTATAGCACAGGGAACTCTAGTTAATATTCGTAGTAACCTATATGGGAAAAGAGTCTGAAAAGGAATAAATACTTGTCTATGTATAACCGAATCACTTTGCTGTACCCCTGACACTAACACAGCATTGTAAATCAACTTGACTCCAATATAACAACAATGGAGGGGAAGTAGCGTGGAATTTACATAGTAGAAGGCAGGAGTTGGAAGAAGCATAGCGAGTTTCCAGCTGGGGTCCCACGTCTCCCAAAAAGGGCCCTCCTAACCTCCCCCACCTGCTGTGGAACACAGAGTCCTCTGTGCCATGAGTACCCTTTGAATTTCCCCCACACACCTGCACAAACTCTTCACCTGGGGTGGCCTCAAAAACAGGTATGGCCAGGATACCATCTCTATACTGAAATCCAGATGATACCCGACCAGTGTTTAGAGTAACGGTTGGCATTAATGTATCCAAATTACAATGTCTCTCTACCTGGACTCCTCAAACTTCAAGATAGGCTTGTATACTTTAAAAATGCAAAACAGGGCTTCCCTGGTGGCGCAGAGGTTGAGAGTCCGCCTGCCGATGCAGGGGACGCGGGTTCGTGCCCCGGTCTGGGAGGATCCCACGTGCCGCGGAGCGGCTGGGCCCGTGAGCTATGGCCGCTGAGCCTGCGCGTCCGGAGCCTGTGCTCCGCAACGGGAAAGGCCACAACAGTGAGAGGCCCACATACCACAAAAAAAAAAAAAAAAAAATGCAAAACAGATGCCTGTTCATCCGTCCAACTATTTTTAACGGATGCCATAATTATTACTGTAATCACTGCAGATTCCAAACTCCTGTCGTCTCTCACCTGTATCAAGTCAGTGAAAAATTCATTTCAGGTTTTATTTTTAGTAACCTAATTGTTTGCTGTCAGACACAGTGGCCGTCAGCCACAGATGGTTATTAAAATTTAAATTACAATGAAACATTCAGCTCCTTGTGGGACTGTAAAATGGTGCAGCTGCTGTAGAAAACAGTTTGGTGGTTTCTCCAAAGATTAAGCATAGGATTACTATATGATACGGTAATTCTACCTTTGGATATATGCTCAAAGGAATTGAAAGCGGGGACTTGGACATATATTTGTTCATTTATATTCATAGCAGCATTATTCACAATAGCCAAGCATATGAGCCTTACAAAGGAATATTATTCAGCCTTAAAAAGGGAGGACATTCTGACACAGGCTCCAACTTGGATGAAACTGGAGGACACTTTGCAAAATGAAAAAAGCCAGACATGAAAGGACAAATGCTGTAAAGCTGCCCTTTCATAAGCCACCTAGAGTTGTCAAATTCACACAGACAGAGAGTGGGATGGTGGGTGTCAGGGGCTGGGGAAGGGCATGGGGTATTAGGGTTTAAAGGTGAAAGAGTTTCAATTTGGGAAGATGAAACAGTTCTGGTGATGGACGGTGGGAACGGTTATAGAACAATGTGAATGCACTTAATGCCAGTGACCTGTACACTCTAAAATGGCAAAAATGGTCAATGTGATGCTATATTTTACCACAACAATAAAAAATAAAAGTTTAATTCCCCAGTTGCACTGGCCACATGTCCAATGCTCACGAGCCACAGGTAGTCAGAGGTACCACATCAGACAGCCCAGATGTAGAATATTCACACCATCACGGAAAGTTCAATCACAGAGAATTACCCTAGTGGGTAATGGATCAAAAAGAGAAAAAAAAAATAAAGGAGACCATGTCCTAAGGACAAATTTACTGGCTCAGTCAACATGGCCACAACACAGCCCACTTGGTGGGAGAAAATTAGCACCTTTAAAGTTCGCTTCAAAGAAGTTCCTAGATTTCTAGCATTTAGTGCTTATAAAAACAAAAAGGTCCCTGTGACTTCTCAAAACAAGAAGCCGAGATATGAGAACAGCAGAAGTATTAGCAGGAACAGCACAATTTCCAATACATTGACAGTTAAACTGTGCTTTCTTGAATCAAGTTGGTTGAATCAGCATCTAGATTCCAAATATGCTCCAAGATATATTAAAAAAAAGTATCAATTCTTGGTACAAACTATTATGTATAAAATAAGCTACAAGGATATACTGTACAACAGGGGGAATAGAGCCCATATTTTATAATAACTATAAATGGATTATAACCTTTGAAAATTGTGAATCACTGTATTGCACACCTGTAACATATAATATTGTACAGCAACTATCTCTCAATTTGTTTAAAAAGGTTCAAAAAAAATGGTAACAATTCTTATTTCAGTCAAGAAGCTAGAGATACATGTTAGAGGCTGGTCTTGCCTGGGGGAAAAAAACCTTCCTCCAAAATGGGATTCTTATATATCCATGATCCGTATTATTACATGAAAAATGAAATGGTTGAGAAACACTAATCTCTTTCTCATAGACTATGTTGAAGTTGATAGAAAACAACTGCACAGAATATCACTGAAGAAAGAAGGATCAATATCCATTAAATAAGAGAAAAAAGGGGTTAAGAAGAAACAACCGTGTTTTTCTTTTTGTATATAATGGGAAGAGATGTAATGAGAGAAGGGGAAATTGTTTCCAAGGAAGAACCTCAAGCCAAGCAGAAAAGAAAGGAAGCAGATGTAGTAATGTTAAAAAATGTCAGATTGGGACTTCCCCGGTGGCACAGTGGTTAAGAATCCACCTGCCAATGCAGGGGCCATGGGTTCGAGCCCTGGTCCGGGAAGATCCCACATGCCATGGAGCAACTAAGCCCGTGTGCCACAACTACTGAGCCTGCACTCTAGAGCCCGTGCGCCACAACTGCTGAAGCCCACGTGCCTAGAGCCTGTGCTCTCCAACAAGAGAAGCCACTGCAATGAGAAGCCTGTGCACCGCAGCAAGGAGTAGCCCCTGCTCACTGCAACTAGAGAAAGCCTGTGTGCAGCAATGAAGACCCAATGCAGCCAAAAATAAAATAAATAAAATAAATAAATTTATTTTAAAAAAAATGTCAGATTATAGCTACAACCTATCCTTGCTGGACAGACGACTCACAGATAGATGATAGAAAATGGATAGATGAGAGGTAGATAGCTTAGGGAGAGATCCTGATAGATCCTGATAGATAACAGATAGATTAGATGGAGATCATGATAGATAGGTGATAGACAGAAGATAGATAGATCAGATAATATAATAGAGATAGATCATGATAGCTAGATGATAGGTAGTTGACAGTTGATACACAGATGATAGATAAGCAGATAGTAAATAGAATGCATATAATAGATACATTTCCATTTCTCATAAATTATGATATATACATATATGCGTGAATGTATAATACATATAAAACATATATATTCCTCCTAATATATTGTGATACATGTATGAATGTATGTGTGTGTATCATTATCACGTATGTGTGTATATATATATATATATAATATACATATTATCATCACATAATCGATATGTGGGAGTCAGACTGGGAAGTGCTACAGGTAAGCAAGGATTGAAAGAAACCTTCCGTGGACCATCTGGTCTGGAGATGAGAATCCTCCAGTATAAAATGAGGGGGGTCCAGCAAAGATTCTCATTATTGCAAGAGTGGCCTTTGGACGGGCAGCATCAACCTCTCAAAGAGCTTTTGCTAAAACAAAAAATAAAAAAAAATCACCATCTCGGGCTTCCCTGGTGGCGCAGTGGTTGGGAGTCTGCCTGCCGATGCAGGGGACACGGGTTCGTGCCCCGGTCCGGGAGGATCCCACATGCCGCGGAGCAGTTGGGCCGGTGGGCCATGGCTGCTGGGCCTGCGCGTCCGGAGCCTGTGCTCCCCAGCGGGAGAGGCCACAACAGTGAGAGGCCCGCGTACCGCAAAAAAATAAAAAATAAAAAAAATAAAAATCACCATCTCTAGCTCCTACACGTGCTCAATGGAAACCTGTATTTGAACAAAATTACCATGTGATTTTCGTGCACATGGAAGTTTAAGACTCTCTGGGCCAGATGGTGCCTTATTTTCTTAAACAGTACACTCATATGATTCTCTATAAACTCTACAAAGTTAAGTGGAGACTCCCAGCTTGGAGGTGACAATGACTCTGCCATCTCGGTTTTGCTTTAGTGCTTGGCTATAAGATGAGGATGCACCGGGGACGGATGAAAAACTATTGTATTTTGATCTCACTTGATATTAGAAATCTCCTTTTGCCTAATTAATTTGTGATTTGTACACAATAGCAGAAAGAAGGTCTTTGATTAACTAAGCTCTTTTTAATTAGAGCTTTACAAGATAGAGGAGAGAAAACAAAGAACAGACAACTTTCCTAAGGAGAATCCTTCAGCCTGAGAAAAGAAACTGCCTATAATCCAAAATAAAACCAACACCAACAACAAAATCACAAGGAATTCCTTTACTCGAATCCGTTACTAATACCCTCTGTGATGTGGTGAAAATACACCCTGGTTATGGATCTCTACATTGCCATTCAATATTTCCTAAAATGTAGGCGGGTCAAATAAATTTTAAATGCCTCCATTTTCTTGAACTTATTTACAAAACAGAAAGAGACTCACAGACACAGAATACAAACTTACGTTACCAAAGGGGAAAGGTTGGGGGGAGGGTTAAATTAGGAGTTTGGGATGAACAGATATACACTACTATATATAAAATAGATAACCAACAAGGACCTACTGTAGAGCACAGGGAACTCTACTCAGTATCTTGTAATGATCTATTGTATAGTGGAAAAGAATCTGAAAAAGAATATATATATATATATATATATATATATATATATATATATCAATCACTTTGCTGTACACCAGAAACTAACACAACATTGTAAATCAACTATACTTCAATAAAAAAAAAAGCCTCCATTTTCTGATCTCAAATTCTCACAGTATTTCACTGCTCATCTCAGAAAACTATCATGATAAAATAAAACTATATCTATATATGTATACATATATATGTGAAGATATTTCTAAAGTACTATGTGTATCTGTAGATTCTTATTATTTTCTTTTTGGTGGTGGCACCTTTAACATATTCCTCCCCCCTCAGCTTTATTGAGACAAACAAAAATGATACATATTTAAGGGCTACAAAATGATGTTTTGATATATGTATACATTGTGAAATGATTACCACAGTCAAAGTAACTAATATATCCATCTCCTCACATAGTTACCATTTTGGGGGAGTGAGAACACTTAAGATCTACTCTCCTAGCAAATTTCAGATAGGATACAATATAGTATTATTAATATAAGTCACCATGCTGTGCCTTAGGTCTTTTTTTTTTTCTGGACTGAGAACTTTCATTATACGTTGAGAAAAGTTCTTACTATTTTTTAAGAGAAACAAGTTTATCAATACCTTACATTCTATGCCAAGATTTTTAAATTCCACGCAGGGGCAGGGAGTAAGACACATTTGGGGCTGCGTTTGTCAAAGGGGCAGGGTAAGCAATCCATCCCGTATTAATACACAACAGGCGATGTGTGTCCTGATGCCTCCATTTCACGCCACTAAGGACATACCCTGAAATATTAATGCACGTAAATTGAATCTTCTGGGAATCCCTGAGTTTGGATCTCATTTCTTTCACTTTGAAGCCGCTGTGTTGGTAATGGAAATTGGCACCAAGGGACTTCCAACCTTTCCACTTTTCACTGTGCTCTGTCTAGATTTACTTGAATTCCCTTTCACCCTTATCTTCTGCCAAAAAAAAAAAAAAAAAAAGGAAAGTAAGTGGACGGAGGAGGGAAGGAAAGAAGGAAGAGAGGGAGGGAGGAAGGAAAGAAACAGCACATTTCCAGATAGAATTTCCTTCCATCAAATTGCATGATTTACTTGCTTCAACCTGGAAATACTTTACTCTGAAATAAGAATGCTACGATTTGGGGTTTATAAATCAGAGGCAATTGTAATAATGCTGTCTTTCCTTCTGTGGTGAATATGGTCCCAGGGTTTTCTTGGGACTGAGGAAAGAAACAGACACACGTTGCCTTGCTTGATTCTGAAGCAGTGTCTTGATAAAGTCACTTCCCAGCCTCCAAAGCCCTGGGTGCTTCCTTCTTAACCTATCTTCTGTCTCCTACCCTTCCACAGCTCTTGACCACGTAACTACCTCTCTTCACCTCCAGACCTCAACCCATTGTCTCACTCTTACGCCCCCTAGTGACCTCAGTGGAGAATTTGAAGGGTGTGTTCCTGCTTCATCCAGAACTTTAAATGTCCCATCACAATTAGAGATCTAAGTAAAGATAACACTCAAATGAACTTATTTACAAAACGGAAGTAGAGTCACGGATGTAGAAGACAAACTTATGGTTAGCAGGGATAAGGGCGGAGAGGGATAAATTGGGAGATTGGGATTGAGATATACACACTACTATATATAAAATAGATAACTAATAAGAACCTACTGTATACTCTGCTCAGTACTCTGTAATGACCTATAAGGGAACAGAATCTTAAAAAAAAAAAAAAGAGTGCATATATGTATAACTGACTCACTTTGCTGTACACCTGAAACTAACACAACATTGTAAATCAACTATACTCCAATAAAAATTAAAAATAAATAACTAAAGACAACACTGGTATTGCCTGGATTATATAAGGGAGGACTGAATGATTTCAAGGAGAGATTCTAAGAGCATACTGCAGTTCCAGTATAAATTGTGACAGACGAAACTTGCTAACCCAGTTAGAGGAAAATGGGAATGAGACATGGAACCATAAGAAAAACCATATGAAAGTTATGGTTTTCTCTTTATATATTTCTTTAGGTAGCTACTCTGGGCAAACATCACGGATGTCCATTTCCATCAAGACTGGTCCAGAAATAAGATGTTTCTTCCGCGGTCGATCAGGGGCAAGATTTTTTTTTTTTTTTTTTTTTTTTGCGGTACGCGGGCCTCTCACTGCTGTGGCCTCTCCCGTTGTGGAGCACAGTCTCCGGACGCACAGGCTCAGCGGCCATGGCTCACGGGCCCAGCCGCTCCGCGGCATGTGGGATCTTCCCAGACCGGGGCACGAACCCATGTCCCCTGCATCGGCAGGCGGACTCTCAACCACTGCGCCACCAGGGAAGCCCAGGGGCAAGATTTTTTTGAGGTTTCTCTGACCAAAGACATTGTCTTCCTTCATTCCCTCTGTGAACAGGAATTAGAAATTTTCTGAACCTCAAGGTCCATCCATGTTGCTGCAAATGACAAAATGTCATTCTTTTTTTTATGGCTGAGTAACATCCCACTGTATACAGACCACATCTTCTTTATCCATTCATCCACTGTCTGGCACTCAGACTTAATCAAAAGACCTGCAACCATAAAAATTCTAGAAGGAAACACAGGGGGAAATCTCCTTGACATTGGTGCTGGCAACAATTTTTTAGATATGACCCCAAAAGCGCAAGCAACAACAGCAAAAAATTAATACACATTTAAGGACTATATCGTCATTAAAGTTCTAAGGAAATAGAATTAGCTATGAAATGTAGCTGACTGATTTTTAGTCTGAAGATGCTGATTTTAAATCTCCTCCTAAAGATCATAGTGACATTGCCCTAACCTGATTTGAGAAAAGAAAATGTTAGGCTTGCTGTCCGTGGATTTACCTATTCTGGACATTTCCTATAAATGGAATCAAACAACACGTGGCCTCTTATGCCTGGTTTCTCTCATTGAGCATCATGTGTTTCAAGTTCCTTGCATTTCTTTTTGGTTGACTGAGTCAGCTTTCCCAGGGTTGGGGGAACTCTCCTCACCCCAGCCATTGGTTTTACCCACGAACCCTGACTTTTTTCCCCATTGGTCACGAAGGACATTTAGACGTCGTTACCACAACAAAGTCAAACCAGCGGTCCCCTCTATCTGTCTTCTAAATGAGAAGCAAGACAAGCCCAGAACACCAGGTCCGCTCTCTGATGTGTATTTCTGTACCACAGAGATGCTTCACCCTTTTTCTTTTTAAAAAAAATTTTGAGGCTGGCTAAATCTTGTTAATATGTTTTATATGTTTTGTGCCTTGTGAGGTGACAGAAAATAGGTAAATGTTTGAGTTCCCTACACCGTCTTATCCAGATCACCCTCTTGTGTATCACTGTTAGCTGAAAACGGAGCAGGATGTGTGCTTACAGAAATGTTCAGGTACATGGTGAGTTAGTAAAAGTACACGGTGAGTCCCTAAAAGTACACGGCAAGTTCATAAAAGATACGGCGAGTCCATAAAAGTACACGCCGCGTCCATAAAAGCCAAACATACGGATGTCCATTCATCTCTGCAACCCCTGCACTCAGCACAGAATCCAGCATCTACCAAATTCAACAAGAACTGCTCGTAGACAAACACATTTCAAGGAAATGATCCCAAGTACTTCCTAGGAGCACAAAAAATCATAGATAATCCTATCTCACATTGCAATACCCTGTGCTCCCCAGCGCTTCCAAATCTCTTCATCCCATGCTGCTTTTCTTTTTTACGCAATACCCATCAACTTCTAGCATACTCTATAAGTAAATCATTTAATTTATCTATTGCTTCTTGGGTCTTATCTCACTAAGAAGTTAATGTTGAGGGTTGGGACTTTTTTTTTTCAGTTTATTATTTTATCTCCAGTACCTCGATAACTGCCTAGCAAAAGTAGGCATTTAACAATACAGTTGAATTTTAATATGTTAGACTATGTCACATTACGTTATTCCGTTATATTATTATGTTATGTTGTATCATAGATTGTACTATATATCTATAAATACACTACACGACAGTATGTTTTATTCAAACCTACCCATTTGTCATCACTCTGTTCTTATCTTCTACATTTAAAGCACAGATACACATTCTTGTATCACCTCACACTTTCACCCATTTTCTTTTCCATAAAGGTTTTCTCAAACCTCTTTTTTAACTTGCAAAGTTGTGTCCAGCAAGTTTATCGCTTCATTTTATTATAATGCTTTCCATTCAAAGATTAATTAATTAAGTTGCTGGCCATGCACCAGAAAGTAAGAGTCTCTTAAGCAGTATTTTTTTTAATTTATATTTTTTTACTTTTTGGCTGCATTGGGTCTTTTTTTTTAAAAAATTTATTTATTTATTTATTTATTTGGCTGTATTGGGTCTTCATGGCTGCACGTGGGCTTTCTCTAGTTGCGGCGAGCGGGGGCTACTCTTCATTGCGGTGCGTGGGCTTCTCATTGCAGTGGCTTCTCTTGTTGTGTGGAGCACGGGCTCTAGGCGCACGGGCTTCTGTAATTGTGGCTGCGGGCTCTACAGCGCAGGCTCAGTAGTTGTGGCACACGGGCTTAGTTGCTCCGCGGCATGTGGGATCTTCCCGGACCAGGGCTCGAAACCGTGTCCCCTGCATTGGCAGGCGGATTCTTAACCACTGTGCCACCAGGGAGGCCCCTTAAGTGGTATCTTAAGCAGTGATGCTGATTCTTGTGTAACGTCTCTATCACCTTCTGAAGTGCATGCAAGTATGAGGCAGAGAAAGGCTCGCTGCACAGGGGCTGGCTGTATCGGCCCCTTGTTGAACCACCACTGCCGTCCCCATCTCGTATCAGTTCACCAGACCCATGAACTAAATAACAAACTCACAGGCCAGCAGTCTTTACTCTGAAATAGAGGATGGAGGAGTCCAAGGTCACCTCTGCGGTTCGTCTTCTGATAAACGAACGGCCCTTTTTGAAACACGGCCTTATCTTGTTGACACAGGCCAGACAACACCCAGAAATAAACAGAAGGCATTGGTGACCGAGCTACCAGGCCAATCTGTTCTCACCCCTGGCTCACGCCAGATGAGTGGAAAACTCCCGTCAGAAACTGGGCTGAAATTTCCAAACCCACATATAAAACCATGGCCAGATGAACAGCCAGTCTTGAGTTGTTCTTTCAAATGCATCATATCCAAACAGATATTCTTTTCTGAAAATGCAGGCTGTGACACCAGAAGCCTGTGGCCACCCCCCAATCAGCAAAGGTGGACCATTTGGTAGATCCAGGAATCCCTATTCTCTGCTGCAGATGTGTGTACCCTTCATTATAGTCAACAGAAGACCAGTTGGTTCTCAGTGCCCTCACCATTCATGGGTTCCTTTGTCAACTCTTAAAACATTTCACTCGGCAGGCATCAGAATTATGATCCACATACAGAAGTATGGACGGTTCGATGATTGATACCAGCATCTAGATCTGAACCGAGTCTCTTTTTTTTTTTTTTTTTTTTGGCCTCGCTGCATGGCTTGTGGGATCTTAGCTCCCCAACCAGGGATCAAACCTGCACCCTTGGTAGTGAAAGCTCGGAGTCCTAACCACTGGACCGCCAGGGTATTCCCTGAGTCTTCTGACTTATAATATGCCATGTGTTCCCCCATCCTTCCCTTGCAAGATGCCAACTCCTTAATAAGTCGGATCATAGCATCATGTCTGTGTTCTTCACTGTGGTTATCCCAGTGGTAGATATTTCACACAATAAATAATTGTCAAACTAGAAATAAGGAAAACCGTTGACTTGGGAAACTCAGCAGAGAGGCAAGGTAGCAGCTTTCCCTCTGGGTGCACCAAGGGCGGCCAGAAATCTTGTTTTCCCATGGAAAATTACTAGACTCTTTAAGTGTGAACTAGAGGCAAGTAGATGTCTCATCAACACCATTGCCGAAGAAGCCAGTTTGAACGTGGAGACTGCAGAGCAGAACAGCAGCAAGAAGCAGTATGAGCATTGCCCTGATTTGAGAATTGTCCCATGGAGTGTTCACACTGGCTTTAAGAAAAACAGCAGGTTGTTTAACAGGTAAAACTGTACATGAGTTACGAGACAATCTACCTCGTCATCTCACAAGGGGGACCATTAGTGAACAAATCAAAGGATGTTGCATTATATTTTCTGTAGCATCCAGCAGACTGTCTCATACTAGTCGTTTTTCACCCCACATTTCTTTAAAAAATATGGGTTTTTTTTGCTTGTTGGTTTATTTGTTTGTTTAGGACTTAGGGGAGTAGAAGACTCCCATTAGAATCTATTTCCTTCTTTTGAAGAAGTTAGCGTTCTCTATCAAAGAATAAAACAAACAATCAAGAAAAGATTAGACAGTAACTGGATGTTAAGTTGTACGGGTATTTCTGAAAAACAGAGTTGTGAATATGGGCTTGAGTATTTGGGGAAGGCGGTATAGGGACACTGTTCGCCAAAGTTGCAAAAGTTGATTGGATTTTATCGGGTTGTTTTATATGTCATCATTTGAATGGTGTCTCCCCCCCCCAAAAAAAAGATAGGTTTACGTCTTCACCCCCAGCATCTCAGAACATGAACTTATTTGGAAATGGGGTCTTTGCAGATGCGATGAGTTCAGTTCGGATGGGTCCATAATCCAATATGACTGGTGTCCTAATAAGAGGAGGGCCATATGAAGAGAGAGACACACAGGGGCAGAGATGGGGGTGATGCATTTACGACCCAAGGGATGCCAAGGATTAACAGACATTAGCAAAAGCCAGACAGAGGCAAGGAAGGATTCTACCCTGAGTTTCAGCCCCACTGACATCAGTTATTCCTATCAAGTTTCATACCAAATATTCAGAAGGATGGTACTGAATCTAAAACCAAATCTTGATGGACCTAGAGATTGTCATACTGAGTGAAGTAACTCAGCCAAAGACAAATATCATATGACATTGCTTATATGTGGAATCTAAAAAAAAAAAAAAAAAAAAGGTACAAATGAACTTATTTACAAAACAGAAACAGAGTCACAGATGTAGAAAACAAACTTATGGTTACCAGGGGGTGAGAGATAAATTGGGAGATTGGGATTGACAAATACACACGACTATATATAAAATAGATAACTAAGAAGGACCTACTGTATAGCACAGGGAACTCTACTTAATACTCTGTAATGACCTATATGGGAAAAGAATCTAAAAAAGAGTGGATATATGTATAACTGATTCACTTTGCTGTACAGCAGAAACTAACAGAATACTGTAAATCAACTATACTCCAATAAAAATTAATTAAAAAAATAAAAATAAAACCAAATCTTAGCTTTCATTAAATTCACAGAAAGGCAAATATATTCCAACATAATTATTATATATCGTAAATGATCACATCTCAATTTATTTGAATGTAAATATTTTTATGTTACTGTTCTGAGCCAAATTCTAAAGAAAAAATAAATAAATTTCCTTGTGGAAACCCTGGATAAAAAGATTCCAGACCTGTCGGCTCCAGAACTGTGAGTTGATACATTTTAGTTGTAAGCCACCCAGTGGGCAGTCCTTTGTTACAGCAGTCCTAGAAAACTAAAACAGAGGGTGACCATAAAAAGGAAATTAAGTCAACAGACCGAGTTGAGTGTGAATTTGAACTTTAGTATCCTAAAAATCAGACTTCCTGAATCCTACATTTAAGAGATCTCACTTCTCTTCTTGATCGAGTCTGGATTTGCTTCACCAAATCAAACTCAGATGTCCTCTGAGGAACCAGGTCCTTACCACACTTAGGACCCCACAAATAAATCAGGGATTCCGATCAACAACCCTGTATCCCAGAGCGTTCTGTGGATGCCCGTCAAACTGCCAATTCTCAAAGGCATTTCTCTTCAGCATCTCCGTCAGACTCCCGAGCCCACAGCGAGTTGTAAAATTTCTTCTCAGTGCCTCTGCCACACAATTCAGTGTGACATTCTTGATTAAAGCATCCCTTCCCCATGAAGGCTATCAAATGGTACTTCAGAACAGCTACTTGAATTGTATGACTGTTTTGACTGAAGCCAGCCTCTCTAAAATTGTAATCAGGCAAAGGCTTGGTGGGGGGGAAGCCATTTAATGGCCACGATTACCTTTCAGAATGGGGAGACCAATAACACTTGCATCTCGGGAGGACACAGATGGATATTTCTTCAGGGACCTGAGAGTAGGCATCAAATGCTTCCAGCCTTCCGTTTCTGCATTGTTCTCATTCTTTAGATTCCACAACTGTGACACATTACATGCTCACTCTCTAACTGAAAATAAACCCTTCCTGTGTTCTAAGCAATGAGTTTTGCACTCATTTCCTGGGGTGAAATCAGGGCCAAAAGATCAAAAGTATTTTCCAGGAGTGACAGTGGAAAGAAAAGCTGAGGAATACTGTTATGGATTGAACTGTGTCCCCAAAAGGATACAGTGAAGCCCTAAACCCAAGTGCCTCTGCATAAGACGTTATCTGGAAATAGGTCTTTGCAGATGTCACCAAGATGAGGTAGTGCTGGATGAGGGGTACCCTAATCAAAGGATGGGCTTCCCTATCGTAAGAGGGAAATTTGGCTGCCAAGAAGGGAAGAAAGTCAGGAACAGCTTGGGGAGAGGCATGGAATGGACCCTCCCTCAGAACCTCCAGAAGGAACCAACTTGCTGCTTTCTGGCCTCCAGGACTGTGAGCTGATAAACTTCACAGTGTCTTTAAGACCCACAGGTTGAGATGTGATCCACCAATCCCTCTCCTGGGCATACACCTGGACAAAACCATAATTCAAAAAGATACATGCACCCTTATGTTCATAGCAGCACTATTCACAATGGCCAAGACATGGAAACCACCTACATGTCCACTGACAGATGAATGGATAAAGAAGATGTGGTACATATATACAGTGGAATATTACTCAGCCATAAAAAAGAATGAAATAATGCCATTTGCAGCCACATGGATGAAACTAGAGATGACCATACTAAGTGAAGTAAGTCGGACAGAGAAAGACAAATACCTTATGATATCACTTATATGTGGAATCTAAAATAGGACACAAATGAACGTATCTATGAAACAGAAACAGAATCACAGACATAGAGAACAGACTGGTGGTTGCCAAGGGGGAGAGGGGTGGTGGAGGGATGGACTGGGAGTTTGGGGTTAGCAGATGAAAACTATTATATACAGGATGGATAGACAACAAGGTCTTACTGTAGAGCACGGCAAACTATATTCAATATCCTGTGATAAACAATCATGGAAAAGAATATGAAAAAGAATGTATACATATGTATAACTGAATCACTTTGCTGTACAGCAGAAATTAGCACAACATTGTAAATCAGCTATACTTCAATTTAAAAAAAAGACCCACAGGTTGAGATAATTTGTTACAGAAGGCTCATGAAACTCATACAGGTGGGGTTAACAGAGGCAGACAATTGGAAAACAAGTTGATTTTAAAAGATTTTACAGTGTTGCAAGATGCATGCCATCCACCTGTTGTCTTTTGAAAGAACAGACATTCTGCCTGGTTCCCTGCTCTGATTTCCAGCAAATCTATTCCAGAGACAAAAATCTACAACTACATTGCATATGGACACAGAACATTCAGAAAGCTAGCTCAAAGATCACATATCATGTCATACACTGTTTTGCAGAAAACTGGACCTTTGGGACACCTAGTAGAGATTTTAAAACTTTTTAAAAGCTGTTTGGCTGCTGAATTCCGCCCAAAACAGTCCATGCCTTGAACAACGCTGGCCAGTAAAACTTTCCGCAGTGATAGAAATGTTCTGTAATCTGGGCTTTTAAAAGCGTAGCCACTGGTCACATGTGTCCATTAAACATGGGAAACATGGCTAAAGTGACTGAGGAAGTGGGTTTTGCATTTGATTTCATTTTATTTCATGGTAAGGAGTCACACGTGACTGTTGGCTACCACACTGGACACAGCAGATGTGTAACAATTATTCAAGTCAGTAGCAATGTGTTCTACAAAAACTGGGGCATCGGGCCTCCCTGGTGACGCAGTGGTTGAGAGTCCGCCTGCCGATGCAGGGGACACGGGTTTGTGTCCCGGTCCAGGAGGATCCCACATGCCGCGGAGTGGCTGGGCCCGTGAGCCATGGCCGCTGAGCCTGCACGTCTGGAGCCTGTGCTCCACAACGGGAGAGGCCACAGCAGTGAGAGGCTCGCGTACCGCAAAAAAAAAATAAAATAAAATAAAATAAAGGCTTCCACCATGTCATAGTAAATGTTAATACAAGAGGACCTTTGGGTTTCTGAATTGGAGCTTCACACTCATGCAAAATTCACTATAAGACAGACCTGAAAATGAACCAACACAGCAGGCATCTGTGCAAATGACTATCTGATTAAAACAAAATAGAAAGCACAACTCTGGTAAGAAAGATTTTTTTTTTTTGTCGTTTCATTTATTCTGATTAAGTGTCTAAATGGTTTAACTTAATGGTAAAATAGGTCCACTTTTCTTGGTCTAGGGACAGAGTCCCTTGGCAAAGCTGTAAGTGTCGACTGCCCTTTTAGCTGTTGAATTTGTAAATGGGTAATGAAATACTATATAGGAAGGGAGGGATTAATTTTTCAAAGTGCTTCAAATATATGTAGAGGAAAGTGTTATCTAGCTCTATCTCTCTAAGTTTCCATAACTACTGATATATACAAATCTCTCTCTCTCTTGATCTATCTACCCATCTATCTATCTACCCTGCCTTTCTGTCTGCCTGCCTGCCTATCTACCTATCCATCCATCCATCCATCCATCCATCCACCCACCCACCTGTCTTTCTATCTATCTATATTTCTATAGATGTGTCTATTTCTGTATATCTGCCTCTATATACTCTGTGTCTCTCCTTGTCTTGCTAGATGTATCTAGATGTATGTATGTAGACAGATATAGATATATACATGTACAAAAAGAAGAAAAATGAAGAAAAAATGAAACATAGTATGGGAAGGCAAAAACCATAGATTTTCCATTGCATTACACACAAACACACACCTCTTCAGGGGAGAATTGATTTACTTTTCTATTGAGATAAACGGTTGGTTTCTTGAAGAGAAGGAGATTTATAGGGTATTTCTAGAGAGCCCCACATTGGGACTAGAACACTTTACTGTCCAACCTGTATGAATGATGCATAAAGGGCTTTGCAGGGATCCTGGTGATTCATCTCAATTGACCTAACACAACGAAAGAGGAGAAACCCTAGGAAACACAGGATATATGATTCTATAGGCAATATCAGAGGTGTTTCAACTAAAAGTACTGCAAGGATCTCTTGTCTGGAGGAGGAGAAAGGCAGCATATCACACTTCCAATATTTCTGTGAATATCTGAAGAAAATTTGTACTTATGTAAGATGGTCTGGTCTACAAAAAAAGGTAAATGCTATTAATATATTATAAAATTACACACATAGATACATAATTTTTGGAGAAAAGTAATGACAAAAAATTCTACCTCTTTTTTTAAATTAATTGATTAATTTTATTTTATTTTTGGCCACGTTGCATCTTCGTTGCTGCATGCACGCTTTCTCTAGTTGCAGCGAGCGGGGGCTACTCTTTGTTGCACCGCGTGGCCTTCTCATTGCAGTTTCTCTTGTTGCGGAGCACGGGCTCTAGGCACGTGGGCTTCAGTAGTTGTGGCTCGTGGGCTCAGCAGTTGTGGCTCACGGGCTCTAGAGCACGGGCTCAGTAGTTGTGGCGCATGGGCTTCGTTGCTCCGCAGCATGTGGGATCTTCCCAGACCAGGGCTCGAACCCATGTCCCCTGCATTGGCAGGCAGATTCTTTTTTGGGGGGGGGTTGGAGTTTATTAATTAATTAATTTATTTATTTATTTTTGCTGTGTTGGGTCTTCGCTTCTGTGTGAGGGCTTTCTCCAGTTGTGGCAAGCGGGGACCACTCTTCATCGCAGTGCACGGGCCTCTCACCATCACGGCCTCTCTTGTTGCGGAGCACAGGCTCCAGACGCGCAGGTTCTATAGTTGTGGCTCACAGGCCTAGTTGCTCCGCGGCACGTGGGATCTTCCCAGACCAGGGCTCAAACCCGTGTCCCCTGCATTAGCAGGCAGATTCTCAACCACTGCGCCACCATGGAAGCCCCAGCAGGCGGATTCTTAACCACTGCTCCACCAGGGAAGTCCCTACTTCTTTTAAAATAGAAACTCAATAGGGCAACTTTTTTTTTTTTTTAATGTTAACAATTTTCCAAATTGTTGGCACCAGTCACATCTTCTAAAACATTTCAGGCAAACTCACGTGGCCCTCATCAGCAGTGTTACTATTGTACAAATGTAGTTCCTTCCCCCAACTATCCTCTAACTGAAAATTTTATTTCCTATAAGAAACATACTTTTAAATGTGGGTGAAGTGAGAATAACATCTGAAGTGTGATATGACAGGTGAGGCTGTACACACACACACACACACACACACACACACACACACACACACACACAGTCTGAAGTTTCAAGAAAATTAATGGGTCTTTGTCTTAATGGATGTTTTCAAATGATGCCTTTTAAATTTCTTTCTATATCCTGCACCCTTGAACACACACACTCACATACCACGTTGATTTTATCATTGGAATTATTAAAACATGAAGATACTGATTTGGGGTAGGTATATATATATCTTTTTAATTAATTTTTATTGGAGTATAGTTGCTTTATAATGTTGTGTTAGTTTCTACCGTACAGCAAAGTGAGTCAGCTATATGTATACATGTATCCCCTCTTTTTTGGATTTCCTTCCCATTTAGGTCACCACAGTGCACTGAGTAGAGTTCCCTGTGCTCTACAGTAGGTTCTCATTAGTTAGCTATTTTATACATAGTATCAATAGTGTATATATGTCAATCCCAATCTCCCAATTCACCCCACACCAACCCCCTCTCCTCCGCTTGGTGTCCATATGTTTGTTCTCTACATCTGTGTCTCTATTTCTGTTTTGCAAATAAGATCATCTATACCATTTTTCTAGATCCCACATATATGCATTAATATACAACATTTGTTTTTCTTTGTCTGACTTACTTCACTCCATATGACAGTCTCTAGATCCATCCATGTCTCTACGTATCACCAAATTTCACTCCTCTTTATGACTGAGCAATATTCCACTGTATATATGTATCACATCTTCTTTTTCTATTCCTCTGTCGATGGACATTTACGTTGCTTCCATGTCTTGGCTGTTGTAAACAGTGCTGCAATGAACACTGTGGTACATAACTCTTTTTGAATTATGGTTTTCTCAGGGTATATGCCCAGTAGTGGGATTGCTGGGTCATATGGTAGTTCTATTTTTAGTTTTTTAAGGAACCTCCACACTGTTTTCCATAGTGACTGAATCAATTTACATTCCCACCAATGGTGCAAGAGGGTTCCCTTTTCTCCACACCCTCTCCAGCATTTATTGTTTGTAGATTTTCTAATGATGGCCATTCTGACTCATGGGAGGTGAGGTAGGTATATATTTTAAGGAAATCAGTTTTCCATGGAATTCCTTCCAAATAAGGACCATAAAATTTTCCTCTGCTTATTAAGCTCTTATCCACGTCTGTCAGTAAAACTCAGTATTTTTTCACTCGCTTGGACGACCAACAAAGTTGAGCACCTCCATCTTTTGAGAATTCTCTGATAAAGAGAATTATATTGATAATAACTTAACAGACATGTACTGAAGACCTACACTTTTTATGAGCACTATGCAAAGTACCTGAGTGCATGTTCATTTGAATAAATATTTCTAATTAAAAACCATGAAGTCACAGAGAAGCAACCTTAGTATCCATCGATGGATGAATGGGTAAATAGGTTGTGATTTACACACATATATAATTTATTCTACTAACAAAAAAGAAGGAAATCCTGTCATTCACAACATGAATGGACCTTGAGGGCATTGTGCTAAGTGAACTAAGTCAGAGAAAGACAAATACTGTACGACCTCACTTATATGTGCAATCTAAAAAACTATGATGAAACAATGAACTCATAGATACAGAGAACAGAGTACAAAATTCCAGTTATAAAATAAATAAGTCCTGGGGATATAACATACAGTGTGGTGGCAGTCGTTAGTAATACTGCGTTGTATATTTGAACATTGCTAAGACAGTAGGTCTTTAAAGTTTTCACCACCAGAAAAAAGTTTATAACTGTGTGTGGTGATGGATGTGAACTAGACCTATTGTGATGATGATCTCAGACTATATATGTATCATTATGTTGTACACCTGAAGCTAATATAATGTCATATGCCAATTATATCTCAATAAAAAAGATGATGTCACTTTATGCTACCTAATACAAAAATACACTCTCAGTGGAGAAGAATGGAAAGAGTTTATGAAAAAGAACATGAGAACATGGGTCTAGAAATGTGGGTAACACTCCAGTGAAAGGGGGTATGTGTGCAACATTTCAGTTCAATAATTTTTTCTTGGACCTCTGAGATAAAGTTAATTCTGTGCATTTCACAGTACACTATCGTATATGTATTTGTTTCCACTTACACCTGTTTGACATACCTGTTGAAATAAAAATTTATGTTTGAAGGCAGGACAAGAGAATGTAAACATAAAATTCTCTCTCTATTTGGGTCTTTTCCCTCCATAACTAATGTGCAATGTGCATCTGCATTACACATTAACCTGACCTCCTCAAAGATGGGATACCTGCCTGATTGTAAAGATCATTTTTTCCCCTTTCTTCTAACACTAGCAATGTAACTTTTTTTTTTTCTTTTTTTCTTTTTGGCTGCGTTGGGTCTTCGTTGCTGCGTGTGGGCTTTCTCTAGTTGCAGTGAGCGGGGGCTACTCTTTGTTGCGGTGCGCGGGCTTCTCATTGTGGTGGCTTCCCTTGTTGTGAAGCACACACTCTAGGCACGTGGGTTTCAGTAGTTGTGGCATGCAGGCTCAGTAGTTGTGGCTCACGGGCTCTAGAGCAGTCTCAGTAGTTGTGGCGCACGGGCTTAGTTGCTCCGAGGCATGTGGGATCTTCCCGGACCAGGGCTCGAACCCGTGTCCCCTGCATTGGCAGGGGGATTCTTAACCTCTGTGCACCCAGGGAGGCCCTAGCAATGCAACTTCTTATAAGATTAAATCCTCTCCCAGCTCTGTAAGGGGTCATGGTGACTTACTGCTCACTCTGTATGTGTCTACCTGGACTATGCATCCTAGGTGAACTTTAATGTAAAATATCAGTATGTCATTTTCATATACGATCCTTTGTGTCAAAAATGTATATGACTGTGCCTTCAACTTCTAACAGGCAGGACAGTTCTCAGAGCTTTCTGAGAATCTGCTTCCTGGTTTATAATGCTCAGTTTGGCTGGAATAAAGGTCCCTTTTTTCTTCTTAAGTTGATAGTTCATTGAATTTTTGTCGACATACCTGTTCATATTAGATCAGGGGTCCACAGGGCACAGCCTGAGGCCGACATCCAGCCCATCACTGACTCTCTTACATAAATAAAGTTTTATTGGCACACGGCCATGCACAGTGGTTGATATATCGCCTACGGCTGTTTTCACACAAGAGCAAAGCTGAGTTGTGACACAGCCTGCATGGCCATCCAAGCCTAAAACCTTTATCAACGAGCTCTTTACAGAAAAACTTTGCCAACCGTGGAAGCAGCTTTGGAAGCAGGAAAACGCCGTGGCTTCTTAGAGAGGATTCTGTGACCTGAGGCCCCTACTGACTTCACCGAATTTAGCATCACCACCTCATGCCTTCATCCCTCTGATACCCAGAGCGTCTGACTTTCACCTGCTTGAACCCCACTGCCTGACACACTCAACCCCTGGAAAAGCACTGAGACATCATCAACGACATATTTTACATCTTTAAAAGTTGGAAGAACGCCCAATAAATGACCAATTCTCTTTGAAACAGGATTCAGTTGGATTTGTGAAAAAAGACCACTCGTGTTTATGTTACTCATGCTCTGTAATGTTTTCAATATAGAACCCACCTCCACTCCATTTTTTTTTTCTTTTCGCTGCATCGTGTGGCTTGTGGGATCTTAGTTCCCCAGCTGGGGATTGAACCCAGGCCTTTATGGCCAGGGAATTCCCTCCATTCCATTTTTAAAGACCTCAAGACCAAGGTTTTCTTTCCCCACCAACCACCTCTCCCCAAATGCAGTATCTTAAAAGACGGGTCTGGAATTGTAATTTGACTCCACCTGTAACCAGATGCATGACCTTAAACAAAGGGAGTGATCTTGAAAGATGCAGTTTTCTGACGGGACACACAACCTGCCCACCTCACAAGGTTGCTTTAAGATTTAAGAGCACGAATAACGATGAATTCTAGAACAGAGAGTGACAGAAAAGTGTTGTCTTCCTCAGTTTTTCAGCAAGAACAGACCTAGAACTTGCCTGAGAGAGGATGGAATCTGTGCCCGACGGGGTCAGATTCCTTAATTCTGTAATTACATTTGCATAGGGTCCTTCAAAGGTAAATTAAGGGCCAACTCTCTCTCTCTCTTTTCTCTTGAGCAGCATTTATTTTCAAGGCGTCCAAAGACTGTCCATATTTAGACAACTTAAAATCAGCTTATGAAGTATATTACTGAATAGAAGAGAAAACTGCACAGAATGTAAATAAGTAAATAGTAAATAAGGGTTTGAAGCCGCAGGACAGAAACAGATTCTCCTGGAACCAACGAGCCATCGTGTCACCAGCCGAGGAACACAAGGCAATGTTTTCACCACTTATTATTTTTTGTTGTTGTTAGTTTCTGCTTTATAACAAGGTGAATCAGTTATACATATACATATGTTCCCACATCTCTTCCCTCTTGCGTCTCCCTCCCTCCCACCCTCCCTATCCCACCCCTCTAGGTGGTCACAAAGCACCGAGCTGATCTCCCTATGCTATGCGGCTGCTTCCCACTAGCTACCTATTTTACGTTTGGTAGTGTATGTAAGTCCATGCCACTCTCTCACTTCGTCCCAGCTTACCCTTCCCCCTCCCCGTGTCCTCAAGTCCATGCTCTAGTAGGTCTGCATCTTTATTCCCGTCTTACCCCTAGGTTCTTCATGACCTTTTTTTTTTTTTTTTTTTTTTTTTTTTTTAGCAGTACGCAGGCCTCTCACTGTTGTGGTCTCTCCCGTTGCGGAGCACAGGCTCCGGACGCACAGGCTCAGCAGCCACAGCTCACGGGCCCAGCCACTCCACGGCATGTGGGATCTTCCCGGACCGGGGCACGAACCCGTGTCCCCTGCATCAGCAGGCGGACTCTCAACCACTGCGCCACCAGGGAAACCCCTTCATGACCTTTTATATTTTTTATTTTTTCCTTAGATTCCATATATATGTGTTAGCATACGGTATTTGTTTTTCTCTTTCTGACTTACTTCACTCTGTATGACATACTCTAGGTCCATCCACCTCACTACAAATAACTCAATTTCATTTCTTTTTATGGCTGGGTAATTCCCCACTTATTTAAACATCAGGTGGTCACTGACGGAAACAGGAAGCTGGCTAGAACGACTCAGAAATGAAGCTGAGCACAGGGACCCTGCTTCCCTGTCTCATTCTTTGTGTGGGTCTTGTCCTTGAGAGTTCCTTGAGGTGTGAATCTTTCTTGACTTGATAAGGGAACTACAGATTTAAAGATCATTTAGAGCAACAGCACCGCATGATCTATGGACCTCGTGAACCCATGTGAGTTAAAATCTCTCTCTAGAAACACTTAACTGGTTCACTCGTTAAGTTCATCATAAAATGCTAAACGCTAAACTCCACAACCGGCAAATGCATTCACATTTTACTATTTACAAAGCAAGTGATTTTATAAAGTAAACTGATTGTAGAATGTGTTAAAGAAAAAATAAAGCAACAAAAACTCTTCCCATTTTCCTTAATTTGTTGAAAATATTTTTTAGGAAATGCATCTCGAAAAGGGATGCTACTCTTAAAACCCAACACAAGCTTGCTTTTCTTTCTTCTTTGGAAAAAAACGCATCCAGGAAATGCATGTTATTTGTCTCCTAAGAATAAACTGTAAGCAGATATTTGACTGATTTTTCAAAATAAGTTCTGTGGTTTCAACCCTTTATAGCTTAAAATGTATTAATGTGTAAGGTAGCTGAAGAACAAATATTTTAAAAATCTCAGACACAAAAATGTTAGCTCACAGAAAGTAAGGCTTTAGCGTGTTCATTTTTGTGTTTCTCAAAACTTTTGCAACTGGCCCCCTCTCTATGAAGCATTCATCTAATGAGAGGACATGAATACGAATGAAAATGCAGAAAGCAAATAGTAAATTATTTTTTAAAATGCAAAGTTTGGCTATGGTGTATTTTAACCATGCTTTGATTTTCATCGATGTAAGGACATAGTTTTCCATCCTTCAATCTGTTAACGTTGCTCTGGATATGGATATATACATATTTATATACATATCTAAATATTATATGTAACATATATATATAAGTATTCATACACACCTGTGTACTATTATTTTAATCTGAGCAAATAATATTTAGTGAAGTTTTAACCAGAAATAATGTTTAACCAAGAAGGGAGACTTGCCTAACCTTACAGACCACAGGAAAAGAGAAGAATTAGATACCGCATAGCACAGGGAGATCAGATCGTTGTTTTGTGACCGCCTGGAGGGGTGGGATAGGGAGGGTGGGAGGGAGGGAGACGCAAGAGGGAAGGGATATGGGAACAGATGTATATGTATAACTAATTCACTTTGTTATAAAGCAGAAACTAACACACCATTGTGAAGCAATTATACTCCAATAAAGTTGTAAAAAAAAAAAAAAAAAGAAGAAGAAACGGATATAGTACTTGAATTTTCTGACCACAAATGCTTTTATAAGAGGGAATGGATATGGGAACAGATGTATGTGTATAACTGATTCACTTTGTTATAAAGCAGAAACTAATACACCATTGTGAAGCAATTATACTCCAATAAAGTTGTAAAAAAAAAAAAAAAGCTAGTAAACATTGTCTCGCCCACTCTGCATTTTACAGATGTGTCCTAGTGTCTCTTGACTACTGACTATACTTAGGCAGAGATGGGGTGCCCTCCAGGCAATGACAGATAATGGTAACCAAGCCGAATTCTCTGAATCTAATGAATTCACATTCCCAGTGGGTTGGACACACAATCTTGACGCATTTGCAAAGAGAGAAGGGATGATCATCTTTTAATATCGCAGAGTCTGAAAACACCTATTTAAAAAAAAATATTTGCAACTGGATTTCTTTTACATTCCCAGTATCCTAGGGTCACAGGAGGTCTTAGCAGAGGCTTCTCCAGTTTCTGGCTCTCTGCTGCATCCCCAGCAGCCTTCAACTTTCCAGAAACCTGTCTTTCTGTGCATCTTGTCCCTAGGACAATTTCTCCTAGGACATTCTTCCCCTCATGTGACACCAGCCGTTCTCTCTGCCCAATTATGCAGGACAGGGGAGACAGGAAACCCTTACTGCAAGAAGACATCACAGTCTCTCAAACTGGGAAGCACACTTTGCAAGGAATGCCAAAGAACCAGCATGTGAATAAAAACAACGTGGCTTAGGGTACCATACACACTATCTTTTGATTGTATCAGGCAGGAGGTAGATGCCAGGCATCTTTAGTATTAAGTCAGGGGACTCTGGCACAGGAGAAATGTCCTTTTTGTCTATTTCCTTCATGCCCAAGTGATTTAAGCCCCGCTTCTCTTTCTCTCACAGAAATATCCTTAGGGAGAAATAATCCCTTCAAGAATTATTGATTAAATTGCATCGGTGCCTTTGGCTAGTGATTTGAAACAAAATTGGACTTAGATGTTTATTATGTAGCACAGTGATATATAAATAAGACTAATTATACATCAATGCACAGAAACCACCAAAAATTGTTTATATAACCTATAAACCACTCTAAATGCACAGAAAACAGAGTAGACTGTTACCAACTATTTGGAAGGGCAAACATCCAAAATCTCTCAGTTGTAGGAACCACAAAAACAGTAAAAGCAAACAAGAAACTGTAACTTTGAGGGTCATACATCCTGAAATGATGACCTCAATAAGTTTCGTGAACATCCATCATCCCGTATAGATACAAAATGAAAGCAGTAAGAAAACTTTTTTTCTTGTGATGAGAATTCTTAGGATATACTCTCTTTACAACTTTCCTATGTAACAGGCAGCAGCGTTAATTATATTCACCATGTTGTACATTACACCCCACTCCTTATTCATCTCTCTTTTTTTTTTTTTTTTTTGTCTGTGCTGGGTCTTAGTTGCAGCATGCGGACATGTGAGATCTTAGTTCCCCAACCAGGGATCAAACCCGGACCCCCTGCATTGGGAGCGTGGAGACTTTCCCATTGGACCACCAGGGAAGTCCCCTTATTCATCCTATAACTGGATGTTTGTACCTTTCGACCACCGTTATCCAATTCCCCGTCCCTTCAGCTCAAGCCTCTGGTAACTAAAAATCTGATCTCTTTTTCTATGAGTTTGTTTTTGAAGTGTAATTGACCTATGACTCTATGTTAGTTCCTGATACACAAAACAGTGATTGGATACTTACATACATTTCAAAATGATTACCACGATGCCTAGTTAAGGTCTGTCACCATACAAAGACATTAGACATAATTAGGTATATTAAACATTTGATATTGTGCATATTATGCATATATTATATTAAATATATTCATAAAATTTAATATAATAGTATGCATAATATAAACAGATATATGTTATATAAATATATAATATATATATCTTGCATGTGTAATGCAATACAATGCATATAAATGTAGTATTACAGAAATCATAAATCATATTATAAATAACATATTTCTCATAATATAAAATATCTTCATTTTACATTATTTTGAAACACTGGATGTTAACTAAACATATTGTGGTGATGTCTCAATGTATACATAAATCAAATTCATTCTGTTGCACCCCTTAAGCTAATGCAATGGTATATGTCAATTATATCTTAATAAAACTGGAACAGAAGTTTTAAAATTAAAAAAAAAAAAAAGAAAAGAAACTCTGGTGGCCTCAGAAATCAATCAAAGATGTATTGCTGCATCGTGGCTCTACTCAAGTAAGTGAGAGTTTCCATGCTTTGAAAATCATGTGTGCCTGTCTTCACTCTTCTCCATATTTGGTGTTTTTCTCAGCCAGGGGTTGAATCAGTTAATGTCTGTGGAGTCCCAAGTGCTAAATAATTTTCATGTACTGTTCCCCAAACCCTCATCTACTGCATACATGAGCATTTTACAGGTGAGAAAACTGAGGTATAGAAGATTCGATAACGGCCTAGACCCATGTAGACGGCTGGTGGTGGAATTAGTAGCTGCAGGCGGTAGTTTGGACAGGTTGCGTTTGCCAGCAGAGAAGCTGCTTCTGCTCACAGCATGAGGTATGGTCACAGGTGGCAAAGGGAAGGCATGTAATTGTTCAGAGGAAAATACAGACAGACTGGGAACCAGCACGTTACTAGGATAAGCCCAAGGCTGGGCCGACGGACATCTTTTTTAAGTGATTAAATCCCATCCACTTGTTTTTTTTTTTTTCCCAGTACGTGGGCCTCTCACTGTTGTGGCCTCTCCCATTGCGGAGCACAGGCTCCGGACGCGCAGGCTCAGCGGCCATGGCTCACGGGCCCAGCCGCTCCGCGGTATGTGGGATCTTCCCAGACCGGGGCACGAACCCGTGTCCCCTGCATCGGCAGGAGGACTCTCAACCACTGCGCCACCAGGGAAGTCCCAATGGGCCTCTTTTTTAAGTGGTTAAATCCCATCCACTTTTAACCTCAGACATGTAGATAATTACACCCAGCCCTTGATTTCAACTCTACAAGCAGGCTGATGAAAAAGAAATGTTACAAGTCGCTCTAAAAATGACAGACATCATTGTAGAAAAATGCATTTACCAAGCCGTAGGCATGTCATGTTTTGTCATGGGATAAAAAGGGTGACTTCTCTGTGGAGGGTTTATTGCTCATAAAGATGTTTGCGCCTCAGGCCTGGCCACAGGCAAGACTCTAGTTTATGACAGGTGTCCACTGCCCGGACATTGATGTGGCCAGGGTACCATCAGGACCCTGAATCTTTCTACAGGACAGTATACACACACACACACAGATGTGTGCGTTTCCAGTCTGATGGTCTGCAAACAGGCAAGACTTGCCCCAGTAAGGAAGGAGACACTAATGAAGTCACAAGGAAATCTCAGACATCTTCACGTTGGCATTTGGGGAAAACAAAAAAAGAGAAGCTCATCTTTCAAATCTCACACCACCCTAGGTATGAAAACAAAAAAAGGGCTGAAACATATCAGAAGAGAGTGACTGCCAGCGGAAAGGCTGACCTATCCTGAGGCTGTTGCCTTTTTCTTCCTCCTTTTAATTTTTTTGTTTCTTTAAATTAATTTTTGTCGGAGTATAGTTGCTTTACAGTGGTGTGTGAGTTTCAACTGTACAGCAAAGCGAATCAGCTCTGTGTATACCTATATCCCCTCTTTTTTGGATTTCCTTCCCATTTTTTCCCCCTTTTTCAAACATACAATATCTGTCTCAACTATTTCCTGTTCTTAGTTGTTTGCCTCTTGCTGTCTTTCAATATCTGATCCTTCTTCTAACGGGTAAGTGGTCAGGGAAACCATTCCTGTTTAGCCCACCCCCAAACACCTTCACAGACAATCTATGAGGCACAAGACTGTATTTTCAGGCTTCTCCAGAGAAACAACCCCACCAATAGAACATATAGTAACATAGATATACAGATACAGATGGCGGCTATGGATAGATATATGTATAGATTTAGATGCAGATATGGATATAGAGATAGCTATAGATATAAAGCAATTCATTACCAGGAACTGGCACATGCAATTATGGATGCTACGAAGTGCCACCATATTTCTCCCCCGTCCCCCAAAACAAGCACACATGAAAACTCACCAAAGGAAGACCATGTCAATGAAAATAGGAATGGGACAGATATGGTGAACTTGAGTCGATGTTTTCCAAGACTCATGGGCACCGAGGGACAAAATCTGTTGACGATACAGGGATACTAATTAAGAGAGCCACGTTCAGCAGTATTTATGGAACCCCCTGATTCAAACACACTGGTCTTCTGTCTCCCAACCTGTGCAAGTACTTTCTGAAAATGGATGTTGGCTTTTCCCCTTGCAAGCACCCCGTGGGTAGCCTGTTGATAAGCCTTTGTCGTCTCTTTCTGAACTCTGGTGGCTGATCTGTGACATTCACCCAAATGCTTTGCTTTTCTCAGAACCTTTAAAACGAGCACCCCATGATAGTCACCAATGTGTCCACCTTCTCTCGTCCTGGCTTTCACGTTGTCCACTCTCCCTTGCACAGAAATTCAAGAAGAGTTTAAGAAATTATGATCTTTTTCCGGTAAGCAGCCTGAAGTGACCTCTAAAAATGGGTCGCTATTCACTTAACCCAGAAAACCCTACAAGATCATGCAAATCAACAGGTTCAAATCTTCGTGTTCACTTTAAAAACACATGAAACTGCCCAGGCCATTAAGGGTAGGCATATCCAAAAAGCCACCAAGTATCTAAAGGATGTCACTTTACAGAAGCAATGGGTGCCATTCCATCATCACAATGGTGGAGTTGGTTGGTGTGTCCAGTGGGGCTGGATGTAGGGTCGGTGGCCCAAAAATCTGAATCTTTACTGCACATGCTCACAAATGCAAAGTGTAATGCTGAACTTAAGGTCTTAGATGTAGATTCTCTGGTCAATGAGCACATCCACGTGAACAAATCCCCCGCGATACGGCTCAGGACTTACAGAGCTCATGGTCAGATCAACCCATACGTGAGCTCTCCCTGACATACTGAGATGATCCTTACTGAAAAAGAAGAGACTGTCCCTAAACCAGAAGAGGAGGTTGCAGAGAAGAAAAATATATACCAGAAGAAACCGAAGAAAGAAAAACTTACGGCCCTGGGAATAAATGCTGCAAAAAGAAATTATGATACACTGACCTCGATAAATGTAGGTCCATCAAATATGCAGAAATTATAACTATATTAAGGATATCGCTCCCTGAAAGGGATTCTAGGCGTGATCATTTTACAACTCCCTGCATATATACTCTACTGGTTTGTCTTTGAATGTGATGACACCATTCAAATTCTTTTCATTTTTTTCTGATTGTCTTCACATCGTTAAGGTGAAGGGAAAATGATTCATAATACGCTGTAAGCATCTAAAGGAATCCTCATCTATTTTACTGCTTGCATCTAGACACTTGTTAATTCAAATTTTATGGCTTAAGTTGAGACGGATTTTGAATTAGCAATGATTTTAGGCTACTGCTACTTTTATCACACTGCTCATGACAACCCACTTAGGAATTTTGGGGCATTCCTATCACCTGTCAGGCATAAATGGGTGTAGAAACGTGGGAAATGCAAGAACACTCAAATCTCGGGAAATGAGCTAACTTAGCAAGTTGTGCTTGCTTCAGACTATTTAGCAGACAGTGTAAAGCAAACTGGTTTTGTAGCAAGGTGCAAGTGGACATGTTTTGCTCTTAAAATAATGTAACACCCTATAATCCAAAGAAAGGAAGAAGGCAATGGTTTGTATCATAGACAAATGCTGTGTTTGGTCAGCTTATTCCAACATGCATGTGAATAAGCCGCTTGGGTTTTGTTTGTGTGTTTTGATGAAGCAACGTTGAGTTGCTTTAAGCCACATCCTGCAGGGTCTGACGAGTGCCTTTTGAGAATGGAGGTGATACTGACAATGACCTTAAAGATAGGAAAGGAAGACATTCACACTTCATTTTGCTAGTTTTCCTTGAAGGTTTCTGGGGCCGTGTACAAAATAAATTTTACAGTAGTAATATGTCAGTGACAAGATCAGTTTTATGGCTAAAGCCACCAATGCAGTCCTTGTGACAATTTCAATCATCTATGCAGACTGTTAAAAATTTATTTAGCCACAGTAATTGGGAACAAGATAGAGTAATGTTGGCAGTGAGAATAAACCCAAGCAACAGACCCTTGAATGGATGGAGGGAAATGAGGGAAGATGGTGGCATGGGGGTGCCCTCGTGAAGACTAGTCTGATTCATGGGAATATTCTCCTTGCCTTTGACGATCTCTCTCTTGGGATGACCAAGGGCCAGGACAATGGCCTCCTCTTAGTAGGATCAGGATGGGATGGAGAGGGGAAAACATTTGGTGAAGTGGCAGGGTTAAAAACAGGTGATTGGGCTTCCCTGGTGGCACAGTGGTTGAGGGTATGCCTGCCGATGCAGGGGACACGGGTTCGTGCCCCGGTCTGGGAGGATCCCACATGCCACGGAGCGGCTGGGCCCGTGAGCCATGGCCGCTGAGCCTGCACGTCCGGAGTCTGTGCTCCGCAACGGGAGAGGCCACAATAGTGAGAGGCCCGCATACCGCAAAAAAAAAACAACAAAAAAAAACAACAGGTGATCTTTTACATCTTTGCTTTAAAAGACTGGGTACTGTGTACATTCCCGTATGATGAGGATATTTCTGGAAATCTTGTCCCGGTTACAGCACTGATGGCTCATACCAAACAGACGATCAGCGTAGCCCTCGCTGGCCAAGCCCACACTTCTTACATTTTTGAACCCAGACAGGACCCTCCTCATGGGAGGGTCTGCAGGACCCCTCTGAGGCCAGCTGCCTCAACCCAGAAAGACCTTGAGTTCTCAGTATGGAACCTGAAGAACTGAATTCCCTGTGCAAGTCACAGTTGGCCATCAGATCACCACTCCTCTCCCAACTCTGCTTTTATAATAAAAACTAACTTCATTCTACCCTCCCCAGATGAAACAGAACTTTATCCACACGCATTATCTCACTGAAGGACGCTAAGATTTAGTTTGATAGGTGGAGATGTTCAAAGAGAATCCTCAAACAGAATCACCTCAAAAAATAAAACAGTGGCAAATCCATGGGAAACAAAACATGATAATGTTTTTTGTTGATTCCTCCATCTTTTTTTGGGGGGGAGGGCTAATATATTGGTATAGTATATAACATATTGTATAATATATTCCATAAGCATGTGTGTTGAATGCACTTTGACAAAGGGATATTGCATAAGATAAAGAGAATAGTTATCACATGACAATCTCCAAACTACAATTATCTACAGGCAATAAATGTAAAGTGAGCACATGTATGTCAGGCAATCAGTTTGACTGTCAATTTTATTTTGTGTAGGAGCTGATAACATCCACTCTTAGAATGTGATCAACTTTTTTTTAACCATATTCTAAGAGGTATGTAATATCTTGATCTTTTTAGGTAATGGATATTTTTATTATTTAGTTCTATCGATGTATAGCTGATGTACCATATTATGTAAGTTTCAGGTGTACAATATAGTGATACACAATTTTTAAAGATAATATTCCATTTACAGTTATAAAATATTGGCTATATACCCTGTGCTGTATAATAGAGTCTCGGAGCTTATTTATTTTATACCTAATAGTTTGTACCTCTTAAGCCCCTATCCCTCTATCCTGACCCTCTCTCTTCCCTCTCCCCACTGGGAACCACTAGTTTGTTCTCTGTATCTCTGTTTTGTTATAGTCATTCATTTGTTTTCACAACTGCATTTTTATGTGTTTCTGATTTGCATCTTCTTTTCTGTGTGTCCCTCTCTTGTTCCCAACCACATATCCTAATCTATGTCAACTTAGTTTTTTCCTCATCTTGCTGCTTTATTCTTTACAATTTTAACAGGGCAAATCCAATGACTCATAACCCACATAACACACAGCACAGCTTTTCAGAAAGCTTAATACAGAAACACCTAAACAATTACTAACCTTAGGATATTAAGAATTTATATTAGATTCCATGGTGTTTTTTTTTTCTTCCAACACACCGAACTTAGAACAAAAGTTTTTTTTCCCATTAACGTAAGAGACCAAAGACCAGCCAGGAGCAGAGAAGACGTAACACCCTCAACCTCAAAGGGACAAAGCTAAGATTACTGCCATTTTGGTGATTTTTATCTCCAAGACATATTACAATACAAAATCTTTATTTAAAAAAATCCACATTTTTTCTGAAGATGCTGAGTGTGGGTACTTTCCAGAAGGTCTGGCATGAAGAAGACTAAATAATAAACAGGGAAAGGGTTTCCATAGTCCCAAAGGGCAAATTATCATTTTACATTGCGGGAATGCATTCTGAATATATAAATGCTAACCCTTGGGCTTTTAAGACTGTATGATGTGGCCGTATTATTAGCATTTTTTCCAATTCCTTTAAGACTCAGGGACTCAGTATTCCAACTCAGCTCATACACTGTGCTTAAATGTTCATGTTAAATGCTAGCCTTCAATCGAAAACCCTGCTTGGCCCAGAAAGGTAAAATGCCAGCTAGGAGTATGGAGCGCTTCTTATCAGGGGTCGTGACTTCAGGTCTTAGCTTAAGGAAAGTGGCACATAAATGCACTGCGATGTGCTGAAATTAACACTGCCAAAGCCACCAAAAACACAGAGCATTTTGAAGATTGCATTTTATTCCCCAAACTGAGGAATAGTGCGTCGTGGTATAAGTTACAAGCCTGAGGGTCATTTTATGAATCCTAACCTATGCAGCTTCTATGAAAGGGGCCCTCATGATGAAAATAATGGATACATTTACATCGAAGTATGTTCTAAAGAATGTATCTTGTAGTTGCTTCATCTGAATCTCTTTATGCTCTTTCTAGTAATACTAAAATATTGGGGGCAAGGGTTGGATCCCTGGCTGGGGAACTAAGATCCCACATACCACATGGTGCAGCCAAAAAAAAAAAAAGTATTGGGAGTAAAGAGTTATAGAGGGGGAAGTCTTTGGTGCAGAATGGTCAGGGAAGGCGTCTCTGAAAATGTTACATTGCAAAGGAAGTGAAGAAGCAAGTCATGCTTGTGGAAGGGAAAAGGAACAGAAACATCAAAGACAAAATTCTTGAGGTCTGCGTTTGATAGTAATGTTCTATGAGCTACAGAGAAGCACGTGAGAATGTGGGGGTAGCCCAGAAAGTACGGCTGGCGAGATGTGGGGAGCAATGAGCTCAGAGGTGGAGAAAGTTCTTGTAGGACTTCTGAGGACTTGATTTCACCGTGAATGGGACAGGAGTCATTGGAGGGTTTCGAGAACAAGACAGGCTTGCCCTGACTTGGTCTAAAATGATCACTCCATCCACAGACTAAATGTCCATCAACAGAGAAATGGATAAAGAAGATGTGGTACATGTATACAATGGAATACTACTCAGCCATAAAAAAGAATGAAGTAATGCCATTTGCAGCCACATGGATGCAACTACAGATGATCATACTAAGTGCAGTCTGTCAGAAAGAGAAAGACAAATATCATATATCACTCATATGTGGAATCTTTTAAAAAATGATTAAAATGAACTTATTTACAAAACAGACTCACAGACTTAGAAAACAAGCTTATGGTTACCAAGGGGGAAAGGGTGTGTGTGTGGAGGGATAGGCTGGGAGTTTGGGATCAACATATACACACTACCATGTTTAAGACATATAACCAATGAGGACCTACTGTATAGCACAGGGAAGTCTGCTCACTATTCTGTGATAACCTACATGGGACAAGAATCTGAAAAAGCATAGATACATGTATATGTATAACTGAATCACTGCTGTACGCCTGAAACTAGACAACATTGTTAATCACCTTTCTCCAATGTAAAAAAAAAAAAATTAAAAGAGTGACAAGGATAAGGATGAAAGAAAAGACACCAGATATGAGAATATTACAGTTGGCAATGTGAACTATAATTGGGGTATGGAACAAAAGGATAAAAGTGTGGTAGTAGGAAATGTTTAAGATTCCAGACATATTTTGAAAGGAGAACAAATAGAATATGCTGATCAGGAGAACAAATAGAATATGCTGATCAACTGAATGTGCATTATATATTAAAAGAGCAGAAGAAATACTTTAAGATTTTTGGTCTCAGCAACTGTTAGCCCAGCAGGATAAGTTTCATGTGTATATGAGAAATACCATGGATGGACCAGAATTGAGAATAAAGGAAGGACTTAAGAATTCATTTTTTTTTTTTTTTTTTTTTTGCATTACGTGGGCTTCTCACTGCTGTGGCCTCTCCCGTTGCGGAGCACAGGCTCTGGACGCGCAGGCCCAGCAGCCATGGCTCACGGGCCTAGCCGCTCCGCGGCATGTGGGATCTTCCCAGACTGGGGCACGAACCCGTGTCCCCTGCATCGGCAGGCGGACTCTCAACCACTGCGCCACCAGGGAAGCCCAAGAATTCATTTTTTAACATGCGAAACTAGAGACGTAGGGCGTGTAAGGTTTGCCAAATTGGCAATAGGATATGTAAGTTTAGACTTTTCTAAAGTTCTAGGGCAAGCAAAGAATGAACTGAGGCTGGATAGAAACTTGGGAGTTACCAGGGATTAAAAGGTATTCAAAGCTGTAGAACAGCATGATATTAAATATGAAGTGAATGTATGAAAAGATGACTTCATCCTATGAATGAGCCCAGGAACCCTCCAAATTTTAGAGCTTGGGGAAAGCAGAAGGACTGCCAGAAGTGCTGGAAAAGGAGTCCAGACGACGTCCAAAATAACAGCAACATCTTGGGGGCCAAGTAGAGAAAATGGTCAACTACTTCAAAGAGAGCTGATAAACCAAGCAAAATGAGGGCAAAAAATAACCCCTGGATTTGTCAGCAGAGACAGTAGTAACCTGGATAAGGGTATTCTTGGTGGAGCGGTCCCTCCTTTAAGAAGGAAAATCTGTGCTCACTTCAGCAGCACATATACTAAAATTGGAACGATACAGAGAAGATTAGCATGGCCCCTGCGCGAGGATGACACGCAAATTCGTGAGGCGTTCCATATTTTTATGTGTATAACTGATTCACTGTTATAAAGCAGAAACTAACACACCATTGTAAAGCAATTATACTCCAATAAAAATGTTTAAAAAATATATACATAAAATGAAAAAAAAAGAAGGGAAATCTTATTGGAAGAGATTCACAAAGAAGTTCAGGAGATGAACTTGATATGGTGTGTACATTTGAGCAGAGCTCTTTGGCAATACTGAGGGATGGGGGTAAGCTTTGCAGGGTCTCAATTTTTTTCAAGTGGTATATATTGCAGCACATTCTATGTTGATGGAACAATCCTCTTGAGGAAACAGATCATCAGCTGAGAAGCAGAGAGTGTATCCACGGAGCACTGTCCTTGTGTAGTTGAGAGAAGATAAAACCTAGTGTCCTAGGAGGTGGATCAAAAAGGATCTTGCTGTGATTTATGTCAGAGTGTTCTGCTTATGTTTTCCTCTAAGAGTTTGATAGTGTCCGGCTTTACATTTAGGTCTTTAATCCATTTTGAGTTTATGTTTGTGTATGGTGTTAAGGAGTGTTCTAATTTCATTCTTTTACATGTAGCTGGCCCGTTTTCCCAGCACCACTCCTTGAGGAAACTGTCTTTTCTCCCTTGTATATTCTTGCCTCCTTGTCATAGATTAGGTGACCACAGGTGCTTGTGTTTATCTCTGGGCTTTCTATCCTGTTCCATTGATCTATATTTCTGGTTTTGCCAGTACCATACTGTCTTGATTACTATAGCTTTGTAGGATAGTCTGAAGTCAGGGAGCCTGATGCCTCCAGCTCCGTTTTTCTTTCTTGAGATTGCTTTGGTTGTAATGGGAGGATGGGTAAATTGGAAGACTGGGATTGACACATATACACTATTATATATAAAATAGATAACTTACAAGGACCTACTGTCTAGCACAGGGAACTCTACTCAATATTCTGTAATGGCCTATATGGGAAAAGAGTCTAAAAAAGAGTGGATATATGTGTATGTATAACTGATTCACTTTGCTGTACCCCTGAAACTCACACAACATTGTAAAGCAACTGTACTCCAATACAAATTTTTTTTTAAAAAGGAAAACAACCTAGTATCCCAATGGAGGGGGTGAGTTTCGGGAAGAAGAGTGGAGAAAAGACATCCACAGACACAGACTAGACAAATCACAGACAGTCTGCAAAGCTCTCCTTCCTTTTCTCTACTGTGGTCAGACAGGACATATTTTTCTCTCCTGCTCTGAACTACTGAGACACGTAGCAAGATGTCCTCTAAGGGCATCCAGCCTTGGGTCCTGAGGGTCTAGAGTCCTAAAAAGAGGCTAGTCACACATGTGCATATACTGATGGATGACCCGCCATAATGCTGAGCTCAAACGTGGCTCCAGATACACATCGTCCATCTTCATGTTCCCATCAAGTCACGTTGTCTGTCTGGTTCCTCTAACCCACAGTCTTGGGTGTACAGAAGGATGTTATGACCCGGTCACTCTGTGAACATTCTATTGGTCTTATTCTCCAAGTGTGATCGAGCCTCATCGTCATGGCTACAGAGATAAGTAAGAACTGAGTAAACCCTTTGACTGAGCCGCTATATTAACACTTTCCTCAAGCTGGATCTATATAGATATGATAACATGGACACGTTCACTTGAAAACCTTTCCATTGTTCAGGAAAATGAAAAGCAAGTTCAGGGACTTCCCTGGTGGTCCAGTGGTTAGGACCCCACGCTTTCACTGCAGGGGGCGCGAGTTTAATCCCTGGTCGGGGAACTAAGATGCTGTATGCCGTGCAGCAGCAAGGTCAAAAAAAAAAAAAAAAGGCAAGTTCATCGGCTCACTGTGAGAAGGTGTTGGAGATTTGATCAGGAAGGAGAAATGAAAATTCAGTCTTGGCAGAATGAATGAACTAAGAGAAGAGAGGAGAACTCCGGGGAATGACTGCTGTTTACTGTGAGAGTCGCTATCATAATTTAAAGTTAGATCATTTGATATAGTGAGGGTTTATCTCCAGCACCCTCAGGTCGGGGTTAGGGAAAGCTAGTCCAAGCAGGATTGGGGCTTGCTAATTGTTAAGCTAGAGAGCGGAGGAATAAGCCAGTATGGGGGGGTAAAAAGCAAGGATCATGGATCACGGAATCCAAACCATATCAGGAGTCAGGGGAAGACCTTTGGGGGTAAATGCAGGACCCTTATATTTCATAGCACTTCATAGTTTCTTAGCTATCTCACATGCAGCCAACCACTTTATAGCCATGGTCACCCAAAGAGACTTGTGGGACAAATATTTTATCCTCACCTTTCAGGTGAAGGACCTTGGAGACCCCTTATTACAGCATGGTGCTCTAAAATTCAGTTCTGACTTTCCAACACGGAAATGAAGAAAGAGATCAGGAAGCAGTGATGTTGGCATTTGAGTGAGCCCTTCTTTGGCATAACCTGGACGTCCTGCCATTTTCCTCCTTTGTAAGGAAGTAAGTACATTCACAGTAAATCCCATACCATCATATGTAAAGTTCTACTAAGGAACCAATATCCATCATTTTGCTTAAGTATCAACTGTGCTTAATAGACGGTGGGGATAAAACCATAATTCGAAAAGATACGTGCACCCCAATGTTCACTGCAGCACTATTTACAATAGCCAGGACACGGAAGCAACCTAAACGTCCATCAGCAGATGAATGGATAAAGAAGATGTGGTACATATATACAATGGAATATTACTCAGCCATAGAAACAAAGAACAAAATAATGCCATTTGCAGAAACATGGATGGACCTGGAGACTGTCATACTGACTGAAGTAAGTCAGACACAGAAAGACAAGTATCCTATGATATCACTTATATGTGGAATCTAAAAAATTAAGGGTACAAATGAACCTACTTACAAAACAGAAGTAGAGTCATGGATGTAGAAAACAAACTTATGGTTACCAGGGGGTAAGGGAGGGTGACAAATAGGGAGATTGGGATTGAGAGAAACACACTACTATGTACAAAATAGATAACTATTTTAATAGTTAACTATAGATATTAGTTAACTATAGTTAAAACTATTTAACTATTTAATAGTTAAAACTATTTTAATAGTTAACTATAGATAATAGTTAACTATAGTTAAAATAGATAACTATTTTAATAGATAATAAGGACCTACTGTATAGCACAGGGAACTCTACTCAATACTCTGTTGTGGCCTATATGGGAAAAGAATCTAAAAAAGAGCGGATATATGTATATGTACGGCTGATTCACTTTGCTGTACACCTGAAACTAACATCACGTTGTAAATCAACTGTACTGCAATAGAAATTAAAACAAAAACAAAAAAACTGCTAAAAGAAACAATAGATGGTGGGTCCCACTTGATAAATGTCTTACCCTTATGCAGGTAGGAGATTAATACATCACCAGAGAAAACATTGCCTTTTCCTGTTTTCAGCACACTCCCTAAAAGGATAGACTTATACTTCTACACTTTTGAAATGGCTGGATGGGCACCCTAACACTGAATTATTCATAAGCCAGGAGAGCTGGTTTCACCTCACTTCTGCTCAGAATGCTGCATGATACAGGAGGAGCAGTCATGGGGCCCGTGGGTTTTCAGGGATTTCTTTGTACCAGGAATTGCCGCCTTTTTGCCTGCATCACTTAATTTTAGTCTCATAACAGATATACAGTGGACCCTTGAACAACACAGGGGAGTTAGGGGCGCCCAGTCAAAAATTTTCCTATGAATTTACAAAAACGTCGGACCTCCATATTCACGGTTCCACGTCCACCATGGATTCAATCAACCACACAGATGGGGTAACACTGTAGGACGTAATTTTTTTTTTTTTTTTAGTAGAGAAAGAATACAGTTCTATTACTGAATGGGCTTTAAACCAGAATGTGATACACATCACAGGCAATCTACTAAGAGATTGCAAAGACAAAAAGAAATCTCCCCCTTTTATAAAGCCAAGCAGGTACAACCCGTTCCATACACATTTTCAAGATAAACAACAACTAATCCTCAGGTGACAGGACTTGGTAACACCATGTGTCACATAGTTCACCCTAAATTTTCCTGGTCATTGAGGTGACCATCTATGTTAGCTAACTGGCTTTATCCAGAGGAAAGACAAATTCTCATGGTCTACACCTTGGAGCTCAGTGACCACTTAAGTTAGGCTCCTACCCTCCCACCAGCAAGAGGAGGATGTGGTGGTATTGGTATATCCCCTTGACATTTATATTTCAAAGAGATGGCTCCCAGGTCCTAGAGAAAGACACGCCTGTGTTACAAAGAGGGCAAAAGGCCTATCTAGTTCTCAAAAAGGATTTATACACATTTCCAAGGAGGAAGAAAAAAACCTACAATCACAGGTTTTCTTAAGTAAATGCTTTTTTTTTTTTTGCCATTACTCTGTTAAAAATTTATTTTAAATGTAGATGTAAAAAATAAAGAGGAAAAACACCAGACAACATTTATGAACTAACATTCTCAGACAATCCCCCGTCCCAAATGCATGAAGATTTATGGTGTATCTGGCATCATACAACACGTTTTACATCATAGGAGAAACTCTAGCTGTTTCGTATTTTAAGCTGTCAAACTAATTTCAATACACACAGTGAAAAATGTCTAGATGTTTGAGAGGTAATCATTTTTTCATTATAAATTAATTTGTCCTTTACAATTTGAAATAAAAATTTTACTTTGAGCATTTAGAGGTTCTAAACTAGTACTTTTTTTTTTAAATGAGGGGAGGGAAATCTCTTCCCTTATTTTACTTTTTCAACTTTTATTGGGGTATAGTTGATTAACAACACTGTGTTACTTTCTGCTGTACAGCAAAGTGAATCAGTTATACATATACATAGATCCACTCTTTTTTAGATTCTTTTCCCATATCGGTCATTACAGAGTATTAAGTAGAGTTCCCTGTGCTATACAGTAGGTCCATATTAGTTATTCATTTTATATATAGTATATATAGTGTGTATATGTCAATCCCAATCTCCCAATTTATCCCTCCCCGCCTTTACCCCCAGTAACCGTAAATTTGTTTTCTACACCTGTGACTCTATTTCTGTTTTGTAAATAACTTCACTTGTACCATTGTTTAGATTCCACATGTAAGTGATATCATATGATATTTGTCTTTCTCTGTCTGACTTACTTCACTAAATATAATTTCTAGGTCCATCCATGTTGCTGCAAATAGTATTATTTCATTCCTTTTTTAACGGCTGAGTAATATTGCATTGTATATATGTACCACATCTTCTTTCTCCTCTCCTCTGTTGAGGTTTATTATAATAAACCTCTTTCTCTCTATATATACACATCCTACTGGTTCTGTTTCTCTGAAGAGCCTTGAGTAATCCACTGGTGCATACAATTCCATGTTTTGCTTACGTTCACAGATCAGCTTTGAAGGGCTACAAAGGTGTTAGTGCAAACACTGAGAAGAAGCACCTTCTGCTTTTTCCTTTGAACATCTACCAATTAAAGATATCAAACAATCCATAAAACATCAAACAATTCAGTAGCAGAAGGAAGGAAAGCAAAGAAAAAGCACGTGCAAAAACACAACTTTCATGAGTGCTTGAAAAATAAAACAGTGTAGAGCTCACTTTAATTTTTTTTCACTGACAAATCACATGTCAGTTTCATTTATAATCAAGAATGAAAATTGCTGGGGGTGGTGTGTAATTATTGATTGTTTGTTAGAATAGGCTGCTAAACCATTCCTCATACAAAGAAGTCAATTTTGCTTCAATGCCCTCATCTTTTAGAAAGGATCATTAGCTTTTTTTCTAGCTGTTTGAACAATTCACGTAGCACGATTACCTCTTAGATATGAAACTCAAGTATTCTGGTTACATTAAGATAGACTAAGTATATTTTGGGGGGCTCATTTGTTAAAGAATACCTTTACAACCTAGAATACATAAAGCTGATTGAGTTGAGAATGGATGTGCATGGTGGGGTAGTGCAGCAAACATCATTCTCAGTGGTGAAAAGCTGAAAGCAATTCCTCTGGGATCAGGAGCAAAGCAAGGATGTCCACTCTTGCCTTTATTATTCAGCGTGGTTTTGGAGGTCCTGGCCACGGCAATCAGAGGAGGAGAAGTGAAGGGAATCCAGGTTGGACAGGAGGAAGTGGGACTGTCACTGTTTGCAGATGACATGGTGCTATGCACAGAAAGTCCTAAGGATGCTACCAGAAAACTACCGGAGCTCATAGATGAATGTGCTCAAGTTGCGGGATGCAATTAATACACAGAAATCTCTTGCATTCCTCTACACTAACAACGAAAGATCAGAAAGAGAAATTAAGGAAACAATTCTATTTACCATCACAACAAAAAGAATAAAATACCTAGGAATAAACCTACCTAAGGAGGCAAAAGACTTTTACTCAGAAAACTGTAAGGTACTGAAGAAAGAAATCAAAGATGACACAAGCAGATGGAGAGATATACCATGTTCTTGGATTGGAAGAATCAATATTGTGAAAATGACTATACTACCCAAAGCAATCTACAGATTCAATGGAATCCCTAACAAATTACCAAGGGCATTTTGCACAGAATTAGAAGAAAAAATTTTACAATTCGTATGGAAACACAAAAGACCCTGAGTAGTGAAAACAATCTTGAGAAAGAAAAATGGAGGTGGAGGAATCAGGCTCCCTGACTTCAGACTATGCTACAAAGCTACAGTAAACAAGACAGTATGGTACTGGCACAAAACCAGAACTATAGATCAATGGAAAGGGATAGAAAGTCCAGAGATAAACCCATGTACCTATGGTCACCTAACCTATGACAAAGGAGGCAAGAATATACAATGTGTATCTTAATAGAAATGAAAATCTTCCTTAGACTTTTAAACTGGAAAGTCAGTGGTTAAAGCAGCAGACCTTCCATAACTTCCCTTCATTTGTGAGGGTGTCAGAGATCTTTAGGGATAGAAAGAAGACAGGAGATTGAGTCTCATCTCATTGTGATCACCCTACTGGCAGACCTCATGCTGAGCAAGCCAAGTACTAGCAAGACAATCCTTGTCTATAGAATGTTGTAGCATGATGCATCTCATTGTTTAGGATTGCTTTATGGTAAGGGAACCCAGTATCTATGGATTTAGGTGATGTAGCTTCCTAGAAAGTGTGCCCTAAGCTAGCAACTGAGTATAAAAAGAAGATGTTTCATGACCTAAAAATGCTCCTTCTGTGAAGGCAAAATGACTGTGTACCTTTGTTAGAAATCTCATGTGACCTTAATTGGAAATAGGGTCTTTGCAGATGGAATCAAGTGAAAATGAGGTCATACTGGATTAGGGTGGTCCCCAAATCCAACAACTGGTGTCTTTATAAGAGGAGGGGAAACATTGGGATACAGAGATTGCGCGAGGAAGGCTGTGTGACCAAGAGGCAGAGGTTGGAGTCATTCAACTGCAAGTCCAGGGACACAAAGGATTGCAGCAACCACCAGAAGATAAGAAGGCAAAACAGAAAAAGACAAAGACAAAAAATGGCACAGACAACACCTATCAGTCAATCTATTAAAGAATATGGGGACTTCCCTGATGGTCCAGTGGGTAAGACTCCACGCTCTCAATGCAGGGGGACCAGGTTCGATCCCTGGTCAGAGAACTGGATCGCACATGCATGCTGCAACTAAGAGTCTGCATGCCACAACTAAGAGTACACATGCCACAACTAAGAGTCCGCATGGTGCAAATAAGAAGTCCACATGACGCAGCTAAGAAGTCCACATGCCACAACTAAGCATCCACATGCCACAAATGCGTGCACATGTCGCAATGAAGATCCCACGTGCCACAACTAAGACCCAGTGCAGCCAAAAAATGAATAAAGAAAGAATATGAATCCCTAACTCAAGAAATTATGACATTTGCTTAGGTTGCTTACATGTCCTGGCTATTGTATATAGAGCTGCAATGAACATTGTTGTACATGACTCTTTTTGAATTATGGTTCTCTCAGGGTATATGCCCAGTAGTGGGATTGCTCGGTCATATGGTAGTTCTATTTTTAGTTTTTTGAGGAACCTCCATACTGTTCTCCATAGTAGCTGCACCAATTTACATTTCCACCAACAGTGTAGGAGGGTTCCATTTTCTCCACACCCTCTTCAGCATTTATTGTTTGTAGGATTTCTGAGGATAAATCTCCCTAATTCTTGAGCTTACTCTAAGAGGAAAAAGGAGAAATTCTGTGGAGAAACTGGTTTAATTGCCTTTAAGCCCTCATTAAGATTGGAGAATGCGGTCCTTTGTGTTGGGTGAGTGGAGGGAAGTGGGTGGGCAGAAATCGATGATCCAGTGGACCTGATTGCAATAAAAACATCTCTGAATAATCAAGACACTGCACCGAGCAAGATCCTCATCTTTGATTTTGTTTTGATCACCAATGGGGCACGACAGCAGCTGACATACCACAGAGATAGAAAACAAATGAGCATCTGCCCAGAGCTGGAGGAATGGGGAGGGACTGCTCCATGAATACTGGGTTTTTATGGGATGGTGAAGATGTTGTGACATCAGACAGTGGTGATGACTGCGCGAATCTGTGAGTACACCAAAAGCCACCGAGTTGTGTTTTTTACAAGTGGAACTTCTATGGTATGTGAATTATACTTTAAAAAACTCTACCACTATGGAGAACAGTATGGAGGTTCCTTAAAAAACTAAAAATAGAGCCACCATATGATCCAGCAATCCCACTCCTGGGCATATATCCAGAGAAAACCATAATTCTAAAGGAGGCATGCACTCCTACGTTCATAGAAGCACTATTTACAATATCCAAGACATGGAAGCAACCTAAGTGTCCAAGGACAGAGGAATGGATAAAGAAGATGTGGTACATATACACAGTGGAATACTACTCAGCCATACAAAGGAGGAAATAATGCCATTTGCAGCAACATGGATGGACCTAGAGGGAATTATGCTCAATGAAATAAGTTAATAAATATCCTGTGATATCTCTTATACGTGGAGTATTAAAAAAATGGTACAAATGAATCTATTTACAAACAGAAATAGAGTCACAGATGTAGAAAACAAACTTATTTATGGTTACCAACAGGGAAAAGGTGGGGAGGCATAAATTGGGAGATTGGGACTGACATATACACACTACTGTGTATAAAACAGATAACTAATAAGAACCTGCTGTATAGCACAGGGAACTCTATTCAATACTCTGTAATGACTAATATGGGAATAGAATCTAAGAAAGAGTGGATCTATGTATATGTATAATGGACTCACTTTGCTGTACAGTAGAAACTAACACAACATTGTAAATCAACTATACTCCAACAAAAATTAATGTTAAAAATCTCTAAACTTTAAACATTTAAATCTAGTATTTCCAACCTACTAAATTGCTAAAGTACATGTTGCTGAAAATGATTTGTTTCAATTCTAGGTGGCAAGGATCTCAAATCTTTAAATTTAAATGTAATGGATTGGCCAACATTCTCTCTTTTAAAAAAACATGCTGAGGTCAAAGGAAGTTGTGTGGAGTTATCTGTTAAGATAATCCCATACGGAAGGAGCCTGGGAAATTCTCCAAAGATCCTTATGTTGACAGTAAATCTTTCCCTAAAAAGGATAGGGAGGGTGGGAGGGAGGGAGATGCAAGAGGGAAGGGATATGGGAACAGATGTATATGTATAACTAATTCACTTTGTTATAAAGCAGAAATTAATACACCATTGGGAAGCAATTATACTCCAATAAAGTTGTTAAAAAAAAAAAAAAAAAAGGAAAGCCAAATAGAAATTTGAAGGTGGCAGGTCTTGAGTCAGTTTCTAAGAATCAGAAGACACTCCCCTAATAGAACAAATCTATACATGCATTTTTATAAATGGCATCAGGTGTCATTGGCCAGATACTATTTCAGAGGCAAGCACTATAAATCTTACTGTGGGATAAATTCCATGAAGTCTGAAAGAAATAAAATCTTGTGGGTTCTGTTTTCTTAAAACTGTGGTACGTTGTATTATGCACAATGCTCATAAAACTCTAAACCTCACCGAAATGTATTAAGTCCTACAAATTTTAGTGTGGGCTGAATGGAAATTAAGGTAGTTCATCCATTAATCTTCCATAATATCCCAGGTAGGACGCTATGACTTGGATTTTTCTCCAAACTGAAGCTTGAGGCATGTTATACTTAATGTCTCCTAACTCTTTATGCCCTCCTCTTGGCTAACTTGTGAACATTTGGAGAGATTAGTAGTAGAGAATAGACACACACACACACAGATTCTTACGATACCTTACTTAGCAAACACGTCTGCATTTTGAAGCCAGAACATACTTATTCTCCTACAGACAGTGGATCGCATGAAGACAACTTAATAGGGCAGTCACTGCCCATTAAAATTTCATATCGCTTTCAAACTGCAAAGAGGTCTTTTGCCTACACAATCTCATCTAGCCCCCATTTTACAGACGAGAAAATTGAGACCCATGGCAGTTACGTGCTTTCCTCTAGGCTATTTTCAGCAAGGCTTCACTCTTCTGTTCCAGCCACTGACTAAAACAGGAGACAGTAAATGTAATAAAATTAAATTTCTAAAAAGCAGGTAGTATACCTTCCTCTTCCATTGGTTCTTCTCCCTCACAGCCAGAACAGTGATTTTTTTTAACAAAAAAGAGAGCTTGGCAAACACTGACGGACACGATGTCAGGACCTGGGAGCCTGTGGAACAATCCTCATGGTAGAGATTGATTGACTTTGCCATGACAGGAACACGGCTCCCAGTTTCCAGGCTGTCTATCAGAAGGCAGTTCTCCATAGACGCAGGGAAGTAAGACAGCTTCAAAATGTACCATTTCCCACGCTGAGCCTAAGAGGCTCTCTGCCACTGTATCTTTCCATAATGTAGCAGGTGCCACGTTCAGCGGGTACGTATTGATTAAGTGGCGAGGAAGGAGATGTGCACGGTGGGGACGCAGCGCTCAGAATACAGCCTGACTTGGAAAATGCCCATATACCGTGGAGCTTTGCAACAATATATGGCCCAACAGGCCCATCACGAAAGGGAAATTATCCTCCCAAGACAGTCATTAATGGGATGTAAACGGATTCTTCTAACATCCAAGAAACTGAGAGGTACCTGCCTGCAGCCTGTTCCTCCTTCAACTGCGACTGTACCAACACCAGCCCCGTGGCAGGCATCAACCCCAAGGATTGCAAACTGGCTTTTCATGGGCCTCAGACGTGCAGAACGAAAGGGTGCTCATCAGAGGGAAGCATGACCGATACCCCGTCTCTGGGCAGAGAAGGGGTTCGCGGAGGGTCAGTATACAAGCTGCATGTCCACTGGGTTCAAACCAACTCAGTTGAGTGCGTCCCACTGCTTTCTGCCCCCGGGGATTCACTGTCCTCTCACACAGCTCTCCTTCTATGATGTTCCTCCCCCCACCAAGTAACTCATAGGTACCCTCAGCTGTCCTGTCTCCCAGGAGGACCTCCTGGTCCCAGTCTTGGTTTGGAGTTTCTCTCTGGATCTGATTTCATTCGAGTTTGTATTGTAGGAAGGTGCATCTCGCCTTTACTGAAACAGTCAGATTACAAGTCTACGTCTTTACAGACCATAACCCTTGGAGGAGAAAGACTGTTTTATTCTTACTCATCCCCCGGTAGGCAGTTAGATGCCTGACCCAGAGCAGGCTTCAGATAACAGTCCGTGTAACGATGCTGAACAAGGAGAGAATTCCTGCACAGAGCAGAGGCACAGCTGTTTGTTTCCATGGGGAAAACTCTTGCTCATTCAGACACCCACAGGTCTGCCATGATCAGGCACTAAACTTCTGAAAGCTTCCATCATATTGAAACCAAGCAGGACCCTGCAGGGGCTTCCCAGGGACAAGGCCACTGCCCCCAACCCCCAGGTTCCCTGCCTTTTGTTTGTAGAAAAGCTTTAGCCTCCTAGACCTTTCCCAAGTTCCAAAGAATAAATTTAATCAGAGAAGTGAGAAAATGCAGAAACAAATATATATTCCTTTTTCTGTTATAGGTTATTACAAGATATTGAGTACAGTTCCCTGTACTATATAGTAGGTCCTTGTTGTTTATCTATTTACATATAGTAAAGTGTATTTGTGAATCCCAAGCTCCAAATTTATCCCAAGCTCCCCCCTTCCCCTTTGGTAACCCTAAATTTGTTTTCTATGTCTGTGAGTCTGTTTCTGTTTTATAAATAATTTCACTTGTATAATTGTTTTTTTTTTTTACATTCCACATATAAGTGATATCATACGATATTTGTCTTTCTCTGTCCAACTTCACTTAGTATGATCACTTCTAGGTCCATCCACCAATTCAGTTTTTAAATTTAGAATTTTCACAGTCTACATTTTTGACAGGTGGCTAAAAATATAGCCCATAACAAGCACCGGGCAGGATGTGGAGAAATTGGAACGCTCACCCATTGTTGGTAGAATGTAAGATGCTTCAGCCACTTTGGAAGACACTCTGGGAGTTTCTCAACAGTTAAACCTAGAGTTACCACATGAGCCAACAATTTCACTCCTCGATGCCAACCAAAGAAAAACGAGAGTCCACACTAAAACTTCTATATGAACATGCACAGCAGCATTATTCCTAAGAGGCAAAAGGTGGACACAAACCCAATGTCCATCAGTGGATGGATGGATAAAGAAAAGGAGGTATATCCACACAACGGAATGTTATTCAACCATAAAAATGAATGAAGGACTGATACATGCTACATGGGGGCTTAACTTTGAAAATATTACACTAAGTGAAAGAATCCAGACAGAAAAGACCACAGAGTCTATCATCCAATTTATATGAAATGTCCAGGAGAAGCAAACATATAGAGAAAGTAGATTCATGGTCCCCATGAGTTGAGAAAACAGGGGATGAAAAGTGGCTGCAGATGGATACAGGGTTTCTTGGAGGGGTAATAAAAACATTCTGAAATGAGAAAGTGGTGACGGATACACAGCTGCGAGTATACCAAGAGCCATCGACATGGACACTTTAAAAGTGCAAATTTTGATATGTGAATTGCAACTCTATAAAGTTGTTATTAAAACTGATTATGAGGGCTTCCCTGGTGGCGCAGTGGTTGGGAGTCTGCCTGCCGATGCAGGGGACACGGGTTCGTGCCCCGGTCCGGGAAGATCCCACATGCCGTGGAGTGGCTGGGCCCGTGAGCCACGGCCGCTGAGCCTGCGCATCCGGAGCCTGTGCTCCGCAACAGGAGAGGCCGCAACAGTGAGAGGCCCGCGTACCACAGAAAAAAAAACAAACAAACTGATTATGAGGCAGCACACTGTTTGGAAAGAAAACAGATTAACTGTGCTTAAAATGGCTGCAAATGTGATCACCGATCCATACGGCTTAAACCATTCATAGTCTAGTGAAACAATGTAAAACTACACATGCTATTTCCACACCTGAAGCATCACCTCCAAGATTGCTGTTCAGGTTTTCCTCATTGTTATGTCACACACAGACCTTAGTGGAATATAAGGCCGAGTGGAATGATGCATTAGTCAAACTGGTATGGGTTGTGAAGAAAACTTTGTCCGTCCCTTAGTAAACAGCTAATGTGATTTGGACACCACCCCACTTACCCTTCAAGGCTCCTTATAATTGCAGAAGCCAATCAAGGCAAACTGATTGATAAATAAATTTTAGAAATTAAATGAAGGGAAAAATTAAAGGTCAATAGACAGGTGGCATTGGTCTTCATTATACTTGCAGCTAATAAGTCTTCATATAATCAGAGGGCAATGTAGAGACCTTGAATAGTCAGATGGTGCCATCAAGAAAAATCCTCAGACGTGTTTTTCAAAAGGTGAGTCTCTGCCTGTCCCATTTCTTCACGCGTTCTGCAAAATGCCTGAATGTCTGTTCTCTTTGAAATGAGACAGTACATTGTTTTAAAAAAAAAATTAACTGTGACCTTATCTAAAGGAGGTCATAGAAATTTAAAAGTGGGCAGACGGGGAATTCCCTGATGGTGCAGTGGTTAAAAATCCACCTGCAGGGGCTTCCCTGGTGGCGCACGGGTTGAGAGTCCACCTGCCGATGCAGGGGACACGGGTTCGTGCCCCGGTCCGGGAAGATCCCACATGCCGCGGAGCGGCTGGGCCCGTGAGCCATGGCCGCTGAGCCTGCGCGTCCGGAGCCTGTGCTCCGCAACGGGAGAGGCCACAACAGTGAGAGGCCTGCGTACCAAAAAAAAAAAAAAATCCACCTGCCAATGCAGGGGACACGGGTTCGATCCCTGGTTCGAGAAGATCCCACATGCTGCAGGGCAACTAAGCCCGTGCACCACAACTACTGAGCCTGTGCTCTAGAGCCTGTGAGCCACAGCTACTGAGCCCACATGCCTAGAGCCCGTGCTCTGAAAGAAGAGAAGCCACCGCAATGAGAAGCCAGCGCACCGCAACGAAGAGTAGCCCCCGCTCGCCGCAACTAGAGAAAGCCCGCGCGCAGCAACGAAGACCCAACACAGCCAAGTAAATAAATAAATAATTAAAAAAGAAAAAAAGTGGGCAGCTGAACTAAAGCACAGCACAAGGAAATTACCAGATACATCTGGAGGAAGGATTTCTGTAGGAAAACTGATCTAGATGCTTCAACGGGACAATGGAAAAGAAAAAAGTGTGTGTAGGGGGAAGTTAAGGGGGAAGCATCATATTATGCAATTTTATGCACACAATGATCAGATGGATTTGTGGTCCTGTTGTGGATTCTGAAAATCCAACTGTAATCATTTGGGAGGCCACTTAAGGGGATTTGAATATGTTCCAGATAATAGAATGCAGGAATAGAATTTATTGAAATGAAAAGGTGGGTATTATTGAATGAAAAAAAAAAAAGGAGATCATAAAGCACTATGGTCACTGTGATTCCCTTTACGTAAAAAGATATTTATATGCAATGAAAAGATCTGGATATTAAAGTGTCACTAGTGGTAATCACTGCGTGGTAGGGATTTGATGTATTTCTATATTTTTACTTTCTGTTTTTTAAAATGTTCCATACTGCATATACATTGCTTCTGTAATAATAAAAGGTTAATTAGGTTTAGGAAAAAAAGTGATCACCATTAGATCAGAGAATCCCACACCGATATCAGGTGCCATGGGCTTCCAAGGGATTTACAGATCCCTTATGATACAATGATTGCAACTCAATAAAGTTGTTATTGAAATAAATTATGAGGCATTTGTCCAGCTGAATGCTAAAAAATGCACTCCCGTTCCCCTGAAGAAAAAAGGTGCTTTCCTGGTCTGAGGACTCAGATTCTATCTCAATTATACCCCTAAATCTAAACCTAGCATCTCTTTTAAAACTTTATTTCCACTTGCAATATATTACCTCTCGTGTTTAGACATTTTAGGATGAGTTAAAAGCAATTCTTCGTCCTTCGGTTACTCAATGGCTAAGTCACAGCTCTGATTAAAGGGTCATGAGAAAATTCTTCCTAGTTAAATCTGTCTTGATATCATGTTTGCTGTATTAGTTCTGACCCTAGAAGCAGAGTGAGCTTAGCTCGTTGGATACACATGTGGTCAGACTCTATTGACCAAATATTAACCTATATCATTGAGAATCTCATATTACTTCTACTCCCCATGTTCTTGCAGTTAATCAACTAGACATTCCATCTCTATTCCTTCAAGGAAAGGGTATATAGTTTAACTCATACATCACCACCACCTCCTAGAAGAGAGGGGAGATCTGATACTATGGACCCTAAAAAGAAGTCAAGGATATCTCCCTGTGCCTTGTATAATTCAATCTCAGCCAAGGGTATGGGCATGACTGAATCCACAGGTGGATTTGTGGCATCAGAAAAAAGTCAGGTAGAGCCAATGAGGTCAAAACCATTGTATATATATCTGAGCAGTCTCCAGAAGGGTGTCCATGGAAGACCTCAGCTCAAGAACAGCCAGATGATCCCCATGTTCCTACAGATGGCACAAAATCCACTACACGAAAGAAAGACATAAAGTAGCATTGTAGCTGGGGATGAAGGTCAACGCAGTTGGATCTGTATGGACCAATCCTTGGAACCAGATGGCAACAGAGATGGCTCCGTTTATGCCAACAACAAATAGATGGTTAACAAAAGGGACTAGATATTTCCATCTCCTACCGTTGCTTCTGACTCTCTGATACAAACGTAGGCAGTACCCGGGGAAAAGGAGAGGCCTCCAATGTGTGTGTGCATTTGTCAAATCCAGGCATTCTCTGTTGTCCATGAGCACAAGGTCTTCTGCATGAAAGCAAGACTCACCATACTTTATAAAAAGAACTGTAATTTACTCCTGTCTACATGCACAAGAGCATGTGGGAGAGAGCCTCACTTCGCATCCAGGAAGACCCCTCAAGGGAAGCTGCCATGACATACAAAGGACCAGGGTGGGCTACAAGACATGAGCTGCAGCCCTGCCCCTCTCCGTCCCATGAAGGATGAGTGCCTTGGGGCGTTGAAAGTAGGACAGAGATCCAGGAGTGAACATGGGAAGGAACACTGAGAATGGGTGTGAGTGTAAATTAAGGGAACGGAGAAACAATGAAGGTTTATATGAAGATACAGCCAAATCTTTATGATAATCTTAAAATGAAGACCTTGTGTGCTTAATCCATCTCCCCTGCCCTGCCAGCATCTACCACTCAGTAAGAAACCTCTTCAGACACAGTTCTGATAACCCTGCATATATATTCCCACCTTCTGCTTAACACACACGCCAACCATCTCTTCACAGTTGCCACTGCATGAAGATCCACCTCCTCTTCTAAGTATCGTCAAGAACTATATCAGGATGCTCACCACAGAATGATCTTCTTGGACAACGGGCACTTCAAAAACCACAGAAATACACAGATAACCTCACTTTCATAGAAGTCCATGCTTTCGAAGCCAATCCTTGAAGTCCCATTGAATGGATTCCGCCATTGTGTCCATGGTCCCTTTGTTGATTAATCATTGCAACCTTTACCTTCACAGGGTACCTGTGGAAGGGTGAACAACCCCTTTCCTAGGAGTAAAGTAGTTTATCATCCTAGCAGAGGACATCCTACCTATCGTCCTAGGTAGCCAGGAACCTATCACAGACATAGATGTTTACCTCTCTCTGACTTCCAACTTACGACACAAGTTCTCCAACTCTCAAGAGCATATTTGCTTGTAAACATATTTAGACATTCATAGTCTCTGTGTTGGTAATGTCCATCTCATTTCCCTTGGCTTTTCTCATTAGATTTTGTTTCTTTTGCCCACCCTAGAGTAATGCTCTTTAAAAATGAGTCTTTGTTGACTGAGTCAGCTCCGCTTATGAGGTGTCATGCAGAAGGAGGGACCAGGAAGCAATGGGCTGAATCACACTGACCCTCACAAGAGAGATTTGCAAGCCCCCTGCTCAGCCAGGTAACAGGGGCCCTCACATCCTTAGCCCTGATGCCAAAGTGAGAATCAGGGACCACCTTTGGTTTGAAATCAATGGGTTTGTCTAAAACACAGCTCACACGAATCCATTTTAGACACAGCATTGTAGGGAGCACCTTAATCACTGGAGATCAGAATAGTATGATAGTGTGTTCAGAGTGGAGTGAGTTGACCAGAAAATAGAGAATAAGAGCTATTAGGTCCTGTTGCAGAGAGAGATTAGATCAATTAGATAGATGATCAATAGATAGATGATATATAGATAGATGACACATAGATGATACATAGGTAGATAGATGATCAATAGATAACAGATGATAGATTAGATTGACAGACAGATGATAAATAGATGATAAATGACAGATAGACTGATAGATGATATATTACATAGATGATAGATGATAGATCTAGATATAATATCTACCTATCTATATCTCATATAAAATTTATTAATTATATAACTCAAATATTCTATATCTTTACTAGTATTTTATTTGTTTCAGTTATTATTTTATTTTATGAGAGAGATATCTAAAAAAATCACACAGTAGGATTGTGGATTTATCAATTTGTTCTTTTTTTTTTTTTTAACCTATATTGAGACCACATCATTAGGTGCTTATAGGTCCACTAAAAGGCACCAATTCTATGCACCTAATATTCATTTTTGCATGACTTTAACTGTTATTATAATTCTCATGGTAGCTTCGTGTGGCTCAAAAACAAAAGAATAGCAGGATAAAAACAAACACAGACAAAATGGCAACAAAATCACTAGAGTTAGGGAATGCACCAAAAATGGAGGTTTTGAATATTCTCTGATATAAATCGTACCAATGTTTTCTTAGGTCAGTCTCCCAAGGCAATAGAAATAAAAACAAAAATAAACAAATGGGACCAAATCAAACAAGCTTTTGCACAGCAAAGGCAACCTTAAAAAAAAAAGAGAAGACAACCTACAGAATGGGAGAAAATATCTGCAAAGGATGCAACCAACAAGGGCTTAATCTGCAAAATATACAAACAGCTCATGCAACTCAACAACAAAATAACAACCCAATCAAAAACTGGGCAGAAGACCTTAATAAACATTTCTCCAAAGAAGATATATAGATGGCCAGTACATGAAAAGGCACATGAAAAGATGCTCAACATCACTAATTATTAGGGAAATGCAAATCAAAACTACAATGAGGTATCACCTCACACCAGTCAGAATGGAATCATCAAAAAATCTACAAACAATAAATTCTGGAGAGGGTGTGGAGAAAAGGGGAACCCTCCTACACTGTTGGTGGGAATGTAAGTTGAGGCAGCCACTATGGAAAACAGTACGGACATTCCTCAGAAAACTAAAAATAGAGCTACCATATGATTCAGCGATTCCACTTTTGGGAATATGTCCAGACAAAACTCTAATTCAAAAAAATACATGCACCCCAACGTTCAGAGCAGCACTATTTACAATAGCCAAGGCATGGAAACAACCTAAATGTCCATCACCAGATGAATGGATAAAGAAGATATGGTACATATATACAATGGAATATTAGTCAGCCATAAAAAAGAACAAAATAACGCCATTTGCAGCAACATGGATGCAGCTAGAGATTATCATACTAAGTAAGTCAGAAAGAGAAAGACAAAAAACATATGATATCACTTACATATGGAATCTAAAATATGGCACAAATGAATCTATCTACAAAACAGAAATAGACTCAGACACAGAGAACTGACTTGTGGCTGCCAAGGGGGAGGGAGAGGGATAGACTGGGAGTTTGGGGTTGGTAGAAGCAAACTATTGTATATAGGATGGATAAACAACAAGGTCCTACTGCAGAGCACAAGGAAGTATATTTAATATCCTGTGATAAACCATATGGGAAGGAATATTAAAGAATGTGTGTGTGTATATATACATAGATACATACATATATATATATATATATATATAACTGAGTCACTCTGCTGTACAGCAGAAATTAACACAACATTGTAAATCAACTATACTTCAGTTAAAAAAAGATGAAAAAATGGAATTTTTAAGAATACTAAAAGATTTGCTCAGGGTCAAAAATAAACTAATGGATATTTTAAAATCTTCATTTCCACTTCTTATATTCTTTTCACAACATTTTTTACTGCTTATTTTCCTAGGACATTGCAGGAGAAAGTTAGTGCATACTCAGGAACTAAAAGAATCTATGAGTGTCTTCCATAACCCAAGACCCCAAATCCGAATTTTTCTGTGCTCACGTTGTACCTGTTTCCTTTCCTCGTGTCCCTCCCTTCCTCTTCCATGTCCCTCCTCTCTCCTCCCTCCTCGCCCTTCACTTCCGATCTCAGACGGAAATACAGACTTTCAGATCTTATCTCCTCCACCTGTGCTGTCTCATAATTGCTTTTATTCTATCTCCTAATTTCATCAGCCGCACTCTCTTGCCAGTCATCTTATCTTTTCCCTCTCCACCTGCTTTCTTTTCCCAGGGCAATAATACACTTAAGTTCCTTCCAACTTGAAAAAGAGAAGCTTTGCTTAGCTCATCTAATTGCAATATGATCCCTTAAACACGGTACCAACTCTGTACACGGCTTTGAGAGGAAACAAAAGAAACTGAAATGTTCAAACAAGCTACATGAATTTCCCAAGGAAAGCTCCTAAATTTTATTAGTAGTTTATTATTACTGTTCATACACAAATGCACTTGTATATCTATATCTACTTACCTATATATCTAGTCTAACATCTATCATCTATCTACTTATTATCTATCTGCTTATCATTTATCATCTATTGTCTATCTAGTTACCATCTACCTATGCATCTATCTTATCTATTTATATAGCTATCTATCATCTATCTATATCTCTATCTTTATCTATCTATCTATCATACTTATCTATTCCAGGAAGTCAAATTACTTCTATTAAATATAATTACACAAAATAGTAGGTAATAGTAACAACATCTTGCTTCCACTTTCTCCTGAGCATATTTCTGCATTATATGAAATGTATCCATTTCCAGGCATGCCTCAGTCAACATATTATAAGCTCCTTGAGGGGGTAGGGGTTCACATCATTTTTCATCTTTGAATACCCACAGCTTAGCAGGCAGTATTTTCTATCAATACTTGTAGAATTGCACTGAAGTATGACTACAGCCTTGTTTGATTTTCTCTTTGGTATTTAACATCATGTTAAATACTCTTTGGTATTTAACATCATGAACGTAATGCAAACTATTAATACACTGCATCAAAACTTGTAATTGATCATGCTTGGTCCTGAAGGTAGACCAGAAGACCAAAGAGCACAATTCCATATCATAGCTCCATATCAGGGTTTCTCAACCTTTGTACTATTAACATTTGGGGTCAGATAATTCTCTGTGGTAGACTGTCCTGTGCATTGTAGGATGTTCAACAGAGTCTGTGGTCCACACCAGTAATAGCCAGTAACACTCCCATCCCAAAATGAGATAACCAAAAATGGCCCCCAGAACCACTGGTCTAGATATTATGGTCAGAAAAAAAAGTCTTTATTTATACCATGTCGTGAAGAAAGATGCAATTTCAACATGGGGAAATGAACCATGCGTGATATTCAGTGACTATACTGGACCCTCTGGTGAATGAAACCAAAATGGAAATTTAAAGATCTTGCACTGCAGGAATCCTCCAGAGGGCACTGTCTGGTCCTTTGTAGCATAATTTGAACAGATATAACAAGTGTTAAAGGGTACTAAATACGCACCAGATTTCCTTCAGTGTCATGGTTTTTACTTGGGGAACGGGAATTCATAATACATCCTTTTTATTTTTTTAATTTACTTTTGTCTGCATTGGGTCTCTGTTGCTACGCACGGGCTTTCTCTAGTTGCAGCGAGCGGGGGCTACTCTTGGTTGCAGTGCGCAGGCTTCTCATTGCGGTGGTTTCTCCTGTTGCGGAGCACAGGCTCTAGGCACGTGGGCTTCAGGAGTTGTGGCACATGGGCTCAGTAGCTGTGGCTTGCAGGCTCTAGAGCACAGGCTGTGTAGTTGCGGCGCACGGGCTTAATTGCTCCGCGGCATGTGGGATCTTCCCGGACCAGGGCTCGAACCCGCGTCCCCTGCATTGGCAGGCAGATTCTTAACCAGTGTGCTACAAGGGAAGCCCCGGTAGCTTATTTTACACATAGTAGTTTGTACTTCTCACTTCCCCACCCCTGTTTTTCCCCTCCCCCCTTCCCTCTGCCCACTGAGAATCAGTAGTTTGTTCTCTATACCTGTGAGTCTGCTTTTTTTTTGCCATACGCGGGCCTCTCACTGTTGTGGCCTCTCCCATTGCGGAGCACAGGCTCTGGACTCACAGGCTCAGCAGCCATGGCTCACGGGCCCAGCTGCTCCGCAGCATGTGGGATCTTCCCGGACCGGGGCACGAACCCGTGTCCCCTGCATCAGCAGGCAGACTCTCAACCACTGCGCCACCAGGGAAGCCCAGTCTGCTTCTTTTTGTAATGTTCACTAGTTTGTTATATTTTTCAGATTCCACATATAAGTGAGATCACACAGTATTCGTCTTTCTCTGTCTGACTTATTTCACTTAGCATAATGCCCTCCAAGTCCATCCATGTTGCTGCAAATGGCATTATTTCGTTCCTTTTTATGGCTCAGTAATATTCCATTGTATATATTTACCACATCTTCTTTATCCATTCGTCTGTCAATGAACATTAAGGTTGCTTCCATGTCTTGGCTATTGTAAATAGTGTGGCCATGAACACTGGGGTGCATGCTTCTTTTCAAATTAGTAGGGTTTTTTGAAATTCAAATTTAACTGGGCGTACCCGTTTGCTGTGCTGCATTCTTTTTAAACATTCAGGCAAAGTGCTCAGAATGGAGTTCGTCACCTGTGATGGGCTCTGAAGAACCCAGAGGTCAGAGGTACGTGGACAGTCGAAGGTTTCAGGGTGGAGTAGACAAGTCAGCTATCAGGGTTCCCGTGAGGGAACAGGAGATGCAGTTCCTGACAAAACCAAAAGGCAGGTGAAGTCTCTGAGGACCTACCACAAATCACCCGCATGTTTAGGGCTGGCTCTCCGTCTGTTGTTAAAGCCAAGAGCTACCTAGAGTCAATTTATGAGCTGGTTACTCATCTCCGATTTAGGAGTGACATCTTAGTGATTTCATTAACTGCACTAGTCTCCATAAAGTTGCATCACATCTGTTAGCAGACTCTGGCAAGTTCTGGAAAAAGGCTGCAGCACAAAAGGATCAGTCACGGTAGCAATACGTGTGGCCCCAAAGGACTCGGATTTAAATATCCCTGTTGAGTCAGGATGTGTCATTTATACCGACTTACCCTGAAGCCAATACGATGGTGTTGATGTATTAACACTGAATCATTTTTAAAAGCAAGTCTAGAGACCCCTGTTCATGGGATTCTGCTGCATGACCTTTTCTTTTCAATATGAACAAAAAATATGACATAATCACAGTGCTATTTCAGACACATTGAGCTTTTTGTTGAATGGCATTTACCAAGTATGATCTAGGGTTACAGTAAAGCCCTCATCTTGGTTAAAAAAATATCAGGTACTCACTGTTCAGGTTCTCTCTCAAGACAAGCAAATCTAATTATTCCCTCTTATTACACCAAGCTATGTATTGCTGGTATGAACAATATATCCACACCAATTTTAGGAGCGAGATGTTTCTGTCTGAATATATGTTAACACAATTTACATTCATGATTAGTTTTAAATCATGCCTCTTTACATACTTAGAACAAAACATTTTAATTTGGAATGAGAACCACCTAGGGAAAGATGTTTACAAATATGGCTTATGTTGTGGTTTTCCACATACATCATAATTTGAACTAATGTAGGATAAAAGCTCCTTTTTACTTTGCAGCTTCTAAAATGTTAATGGGGAATCTTGGGAATTTCCCTTATAATAAATACTAACACTGTATTCTCTCTTACTTTACAAAAGCACAGCAGGACTAAAACCATTTGAATTGGAGATCCCTTATGGATGCCTTTATAGCAAAAAAAAAAAAAAAAAAAAATGACCACTTTTCAGATTTCAGAGAACACACATCAGTGGTGAAGTATTATACGACTGTAGCATTTTGGTTTTAGCACATTTTCCTACTTTATGCAATGGTTTTACTGTCTTCCTTCTTTGCATCTTTATGAAACTCAAGACAATGCCAGGGTTCTAATTTATCAATGATGACTATTTTTATTTCCTTCATTACATTATTTTAATTACCTCCCAAGAAAATCCCACCAACTAAGTGTATTCTCTCTCCATCATTACATCATTCAAGTATTTTGGGGTTGGAAAATTATAGAATTCCAAATGAAAGTACATTTTTCTCAGAGAAAGTACATTCCATGTTGCAGAACATCAAGTGTAGACCATTGGAAGCCACCAGGAATGCCAACATCGTCAGGAATGTTCCCCGACATGACTTTCTCTGACCCTCAGACTCCTCTTCTCAGAATCCCATTTTTCATGTGACGCAGGATCAGACCCTTAGAAGCATCTCTATCTTACAACCTTTGAACCAGTATCTTTAAACAAAGCAACACATATCACTTATATGCAAAATCTAAAAAAATAATACAAAGGAACTTTTTTACAAAACAGAAACAGACTTACTGACTTAGAGAATGAACTTACGGTAACCAAAGGGGAGACAAACTTACAGTAACCAAAGGGGAAAGATGGGAGGGGAAGGGAGGGATAGATTGGGAGTTTGGGAGTGACATGTCCACGCTGCTCAATTTAAAATAGATAAGCAACAAGGACCTACTGTAGAGCACAGGGGACTCTGCTCAATACTCTGTAATAACCTAAATGGGAATAGATTTTGAAAAAGAATAGATACATGTGTATGCATAACTGAATCCCTTTGCTGTACACCCGAAACTAACACAACATTGTTAATTAACTATATTCCAGTATAAAAGAAAAATTACAAAAATAAATAAAACAAAGCAACTCACAACACCCACCAAGGCTTTCATAAGTGTACTCTTTTTTTTTTTTTTTTTTTTTTTTTTTTTTTTTGCGGTACGCGGGCCTCTCACTGTTGTGGCCTCTCCCGTTGCGGAGCACAGGCTCCGGACGCGCAGGCTCAGCGGCCATGGCGCACGGGCCCAGCCGCTCCGCGGCATGTGGGATCCTCCCAGACCGGGGCACGAACCCGCGTCCCCTGCATCGGCAGGCGGACTCTCAACCACTGCGCCACCAGGGAAGCCCCCATAAGTGTACTCTTAATCGGTGATTTGTAGGCAATGGGTGTGAGGCCAACATAGAGCAGGACACCCCAAAGACTACATCTTAAAACATTTCTATAAAGGGCTTCCCTGGTGGCGCAGTGGCTGAGAGTCTGCCTGCCGATGCAGGGGACACGGGTTCATGCCCCGGTCTGGGAGGATCCCACAGGCTGCGGAGCGGCTGGGCCCGTGAGCCATGGCCGCTGAGCCTGCGCGTCCGGAGCCTGTGCTCCGCAACGGGAGAGGCCACAACAGTGAGAGGCCCGTGTACCGCAAAGAAAAAAAACAAAAAACAAAAACATTTCTATATTTATAGAGGTGAAACTTGTGATGACCTGCTGTTGTTTGCTGCTTCTTTATCTTCCTTCTTTTTTTTTACATATTAATTAATTTTATTTTTTTCCCAACAGAAAAATACAAAATGTAACTATCCAGCCTATTGGTCATGTTAATTTGGTTTATCTCTAGTCTGGGTTAACGATGAACAATGCTGATGTGAATATGTCCATCGTGTATCTCTGAGCACAGTTGCCTTCATTTCTCTAAGGTATATCTATCTTAAAGCGTAATCGCCCAATGATAGTTTATATGCAGTTTCAACTTTACTAAAGAATCACATTATGAACTTCAAAACATAATAGAAAATTTTCAACTGTCAACGCATGAATACTAGACGTGTTATTAGAATTTTAAGTGAAATTAGATTTGAAAATATCTTTTTAATAGAATAAAAGGGAAGAAAAACTCAGAAATTTGATCACATAGGGTGCTAAAACAAAGTACTGAAATTAAGGAGTTACTCACCAGTGTAGGGTTTTGGGGGGAGGTTATTCCTTCTATTGGGTTGGCCAAAAAGTTCAATCGGTTGTATGTAAAAATATACATTTTTCATTTACACGAAGAACTTGATTGAACAACATATTCCGTAACCGAACAAACTTTTTGGCCAACACAATACTTTTGCTTTACATTCACTTCTACTGCATTATACAACACATTTCTTTCTGAGGCTAGAGCTTTGTTTTCAATTTGTTTAGGCCCATTGATCAAAAGTTACAAATACGAACGCACAGATGTTTCCTTTTTCTGATTTTATGGTCAATCATACCAGTCACACATTTGTACATGTTTCATTAGATGGTTAACATCATGTGTATGCTCATGGAATTCCTCAGTAGCAACGCAAGTTAGTTTGTGACTCAATCACGAACCAGACCCTAACGACAGTGTGTCTTAGGGGAAGGGAGATCGACGTTGCTTGGAAAATCAGCAGAGGCAGATGTTGAGGGGACATTTGGAAAGGCAGACGGCATTTAAATAAGGGTGAGGTCTTGTTTATGGTTTCCTATGCTGTGCAAAAGCTTTGAAGTTTCATTAGGTCGCATTTGTTTATTTTTGTTTTTACTGCCATTTCTCTAGGAGGTGGGTCCAAAAGGATCTTGCTGTGATTTATGTCAAACAGTGTTCTGCCTATGTTTTTCTCTAAGTTTCTGGTCTTACATTTAGGTCTTTAATCCATTTTGAGCTTATTTTTGTGTATGGTGGTAGGGAGTGATCTAATCTCATACTTTTACATGTACCTGTCCAGTTTTCCCAGCACCACTTATTGAAGAGGCTGTCCTTTCTCCACTGTACATTCCTGCCTCCTTTATCAAAGATAAATCAGCTCGGTGCTTTGTGACCCACTGGAGGGGTGGGGTAGGGAGGGTGGGAGGGAGGGAGACGCAAGAGGGAAGGGATATGGGAACAGATGTATATGTATAACTGATTCACTTTGTTATAAAGCAGAAACTAACACACCATTGTGAAGGAATTATACTCCAATAAAGTTGTAAATAAATAAGTAAGTAAGTAAGTAAGGGCGAGGAACGGGCAAAGCCATTATAGTTCAAGGGAAGAGAGCAGTTTCCAATCAAGGTATAGACACCACAGAAGAATCTGAGAAGAGGAATAATGCCCAGAAAAGAAGGTAACATGGTAAATGCAGACATACACAGTAGGGGCAGATTATAGAAAACTTAAGGTGTGTTGCCCTTAATGGCCACAAGACTGCCTCTGAATTATTCATATTTGCAGTAATTTATACTCATAATGGTTACATTATGGATTATTATATTAAATACATATTATTATGACTGTTTAAAATAATTTATATTAATAGTGGTGCTTGGGACTTCCCTGGTGGTGCAGCGGTTAAGAATCCGCCTGCCAATGCAGTGGACACGGGTTCGAGCCCTGGTCCGGGAAGATCCCACATGCCGCGGAGCAGCTAAGCCTGTGCACCACAACTACTGAGCCTGCGCTCTAGAGCCCATGAGCCACAACTACTGAAGCCCGTGCACCTACAGCCCGTGCTCCGCAACAAGAGAAGCCACCGCCATGAGAAGCCCATGCACTGAGACGAAGAGTAGCCCCCGCTTGCTGCAACTAAAGAAGGTCCACACACAGCAACAAGGACCCAACGCAGCCTAAATAAATGAATGAATGAATGAATGAATAACTTAAAAAAATAGTGGTGCTTCCCTTTTTGTGAATGTGATGTCGTGTCCCTTTAAGAAGATTTTAGACTTGTGTACAGGAAAGGTTTACATCACTCACAAGATTACTACAGAATACTTAGTAAAAGCTTCTTAAATTCCTGAATAGATAAGTGGGAACAGAGATGAAACCATCACCGTCATAATCATCATCATCACCATCATCATCATCATCACCATCATCATCACCATCATCATCACCATCAGTATCACCATCATCACCCTCATCATCATCATCACCAGCATCACTAACATCATCATCATCAGGCGTCCCTGGTGGTGCAGTGGTTAAGAATCCACCTGCCAATGCAGGGGACACGGGTTCGAGCCCTGGTCCAGGAAGATCCCACATGCCACAGAGCCACTAAGCCCGTGCGCCACAACTACTGAGCCTGCGCTCTGGAGCCCGTGTGCCTAGAGCCCATGCTCCGCAACAAAGAGAAGTCACCTCAATGAAAAGCCTGTGCAGTGCAACGAAGAGTAGCCCCCGCTCGCCACAACTAGAGGAAGCCCGCGTGCAGCAACAAAGACCCAATGAAGCCAAAAATAAATAAATTAAGTAAATTAATTAAATAAAGAAAAGCATTAAAATATATATTAAAAAATCATCATCATCACCACCACCATCATAAGCTACATCATCATCACCATCATAACCATCATCATTACCACAGATGAGGGTGATCTGTGTTGTAGGAAGGAAACAGGAAAGAATGTGTCTAAGAGTCTAAGAGTGAAACGATGCAGCAGGTAAGAGGGAAAAGATTCTGGTTAAAGGTGGAAGCATTCTATTTTAACTTCCCTTTAGCAACAGCACTTACTGAGTCCTTTCCATGTGCAAAATATGGAATGGAGGTTGATCCAAAATAATAATAATAATAATAATAATAATGGACACAGATCTTGCCCATCAGGAGTTTATAAATCCATTGCACATGTTTATGTCTATATTTTATGCATTATTCTCTAAGGATACTTGAACACTCTAAAACGTCCAAGAAATAGCCTGTGAAGTGCTGCCTCTTAATTTTATGGGTCTGCTGGCTGGTGTACAAGGAGGAGCTGCCTGTTGCCAGCACAGTCTGGTCTCACTGCCAACAGATGACTCTTCACGCTGGGTAATCAGATTAGGGCCAACAGGCTGGAAGACGAAGGCCACCAGATTCCTGGGGCAGAAAAGTACACTTTATTTTGCTTTACCAAGAGACGATGTTGCAGCAGAAATAACCTGCAGACAAGAGATTCAACAAACCAGTAAATGATACCTTTCAGTCCTGCCCCACAAGTGAAAGCCTAAAGAAGTACAGAGAACTTCACAGTAGAGCATGCTTTTCAACTCACAGATTAACTTAGCAAACATTAGTATTTAACACGGTCTGCTTTTTGTAGATGAAGCGACGTGGAAAGTATACAGTTAACAATAAATGGGGACAATGTGGGCGTCTCGACCAGACTGTTCTGGATTTTGCAGTTTCCCCTAAAGATACACAAGCAAGACAGTTGAATACTCCTTTTTTTTTTTTTTCAAACACAGCATTTTAAATTCAAGATGGAATTTTTTTATAAAGTTTTTTTTTCTTTTCATTTAAAGGTTCTAATAGGTTATTTGTGTGAGCTCAATGGAACTTTCAGACTGAAATACTACTTTTTTTTCAGGTTCTTCATTTCTCCTTTTTAAAAAAATTTTTACTGGGGTATAGTTGATGTACAATGTTGTGCTAGTTTCAGCTGTACAGCAAAGTGAATCAGTTATACATATACATGTATCTATTCTTTTTCAAATTCTTTTCTCATTTAGGTTGTTACAGGATATTGAGCAGAGTTCCCTGTGCTATACAGTAGGACCTTGTTGTTTATCTATTTTATATATAGTGGTTTGTATATGGCAATCCCAATCTCCCAACCTATCCCTCCCCCTGACCACCGCTTATCCCCTGGGTAACCATATGTTTGTTTTCTACATCTGTGACTCTACTTCTGTTTTGTAACTAAGTTCACTTATACCCTTTTTTTAGATTCCACATATAACTGATATCATATGATATTTGTCTTTCTGTGTCTGACTTACTTCGCTCAGTATGACAATATCTAGGTCCATCCATGTTGCTGCAAACGGCATTATTTTGTTCTTTTTTTATGGCTGAGTAATATTCCATTGTATACATATACCACATCTTTTTTTTCTTTTTTTGGCTGGGGCTACTCTTTGTTGCAGTGCACGGGCTTCTCACTGTGGTGGCTTCTCTTGTTGCAGAGCACGGGCTCTAGGCACACAGGCTTCAGTAGCTGTGGCTCGCGGGCTCAGCAGTTGTGGCTCGGGGTCTCTAGAGTGTAGGCTCAGTAGTTGTGGCGCACGGGCTTAGTTGCTCCGTGGCGTGTGGGATCTTCCCGGACCAGGGCTCGAACCCGTGTCCCCTGCACTGGCAGGCGGATTCTTAACCACTGCGCCCCCAGGGAAGCCCTACCACACCTTCTTTATCCATTCCTCTGTCGATGGAAGTTGAATACTCTGCTAATGCAAAATCCCATGTCACTCCCATGACCCAAGAACCTAGTAGAGACATTTGTAAATTCAGAAGAAAATGAGTGAGAAGAGCAAGCAGTGTTCCTCGAATGGTGGCAATTTCTGTCCCCCAGGCAGGGCTGCCAGATAAAAGATGGCAAGGGACATACTTATGCTAAATAATTATTCATTCCTTATTTAAAATTCAGATTTAACTACGTGCCCTGTGTTTTTATTTGCTAAGCCTCGAAGTACTATCTCCACTGGGACGCGTAGCAAGGTCTGTAGACATTTTTGGTTGTCAGGACTCGGGGTGGGAGGTGCTCCTGGCATCAAATAGGAAGAAGCCATTGATGCTGTTAAATATGCCACAAAGCACAGGACAGCTCCTGCCACAACAGAGAAGGATCCAGTCCTAAATCGTTGGCGTGGATTTAGGAATGGTGAAAGCCCCTCATGTCCTGAATTATGTCTCATAAGCAGATCTGATATGAAAAATTCAAAGTCCCAACTGCCTTTTCCCACGTTAGAGGCTAAGACTAACCCAGTAGCACGTCAGTACGATTTTGTTGATTTCCCTCCCAAAGCACTCAAGTATTTTTCCAGAAAATAGTAATAATAATAATATACAGTCAAAATGTCCATAGTGCCCACTTTGGTGGAAAGTTAGCCTGCTCACATCGGAAGATAACACACTTGTCGCAAGAAACCAAAGCTTGTTTGGAAAGGAATATTTGCAGAACACACATTTACATAAGAACGTACAGCGGCAATCAACACAAGCCAAACAAAATACATAATGGCTGAATAGTTAGGGTCAACTGGGTGACCCAGAAGTGCCCTGCCCATAAGAAATATAGCCCAGGGGCTTCCCTGGTGGCGCAGTGGTTGAGAGTCCGCCTGCCGATGCAGGGGACACGGGTTCGTGCCCTGGTCGGGGAGGATCCCACATGCCGCAGAGCGGCTGGGCCCGTGAGCCATGGCCGCTGAGCCTGCGCATCCGGAGCCTGTGCTCCGCAGCGGGAGAGGCCACAACAGTGAGAGGCCCACGTACCGCAAAAAAAAAAAAAAAAAAGAAAGAAATACAGCCCAGCTTAGATCTTGTCTGATCCTGATACCAGATAATTAGTCTTTCCAGGAAGATGGATAAAGAACGGAAGCGTTCTGTTTCAAGTCTGTTTTCATGATAAGAAACAACAGCTAATCTCTTCCAGTCATCTTTGTCAAGTTTAAGTAGCAATACTTTCCCAAGAAAGGGGCAAATCCAGATCTTGTCCCCCAAGGCAATGATAGTCTCTACAGAAAATAAAAAACTGTTTGCATGAGGGAGGGGAATACGGATCGATCCTCATGTCCCAAAACATCAAGCTGCAGTTTCAGAGCTGTTTTTCTCATGTCCTCATTCTTATTTTCTACTACCTAAAAGGCATCCTAACTTGGATGCCTCCATCATCTTTAACTCATCCTGTCCAAAATGCATCATCTACCCCTCGCTGCCAGCACGCCCCTGGTCATCACTGCTATCCCAGGGTCCCTTGTCTCAATTTGGGACCCCACCAGCCACTTTCCAAGTCAAAAGTATCTAAGCATCATCCCCTCTGCCGAGATCCCGTGAGCTGTCAACACGTCTTGTCGATTCTACTTGGTGAATCCCTCTTGGTCTTGGGTGTTTCTCATCCTCTCTCCCCAGACACACCATACTAGTACCCCACGTCCATTAGCACAACAATAATGTTGCAAATTTCAGAGAAAACAAGCTGTACGTTCAAAAAAAAAAAAAAAAAAAAGCACCCATCCCTTTTCCCTGGCACCATCTTGCTTCTCTTCCAGACCAGTCAACAGTAAGTATCCAGAGTCATCCTCTACAACAGAAAAGAGACCACATCACTGCATCACTTCCCGGTTAAAAAATCCCAGCATCGCTTCCCATATGAATTCTGAACACCATCCTGTGTCTCTCGGGCTTTTTAATACTTTTCCACCTGCCACCCCCATATCCTAATTCTCCCATTCCGTTTCTCCCCACACTTTCTCCCATGTTAAGCACCAGCCATAAGGGACACACTTTTGCTCTTAAAATATATTGTGCTTTATCTCCTTGAGAAACATGTCTTAGTGTTTCGTAACAGGTTGATCTTTTCTTCTCCACTCAACCTCTACACAAAGGCTACCCTCAAAAGTTCTCACATGGCTCAGCCATCTTTCACTCCTACAAATCTTCTGGATCTGCCTGATTAGATCAGGTGCCCTCTCTCATCAGAATATAGTTTCAGGATTGAGCCTCTGATTCTCTCTCTAGCCTGTAAGCCTTCTGACAACTGAGACTGGGCTCCAGGTATCTCTCTCTCAGCAGTTGGCATGCGTTTCAAGTCTTCCAAATGATGGCAGAATATTTAAATAAAAGCAAAATTATTTCTGTCCCTGGGTGCTAGTGAATTTTGGACACGATGATTCTTTGCTCTGGAGCCTGTCCTGTGCACTGCAGGATTTTTACCAGCACCCCAGGCCTCTCACCACTAGATGCCAATAGCACCCACACTCCAAGCTGTGACAACCAAAACTATTTCCAGACCTTGCCAAATGTTCCCTATGAGACAACATCAGTCCAAAGTATTTGGTGAACCACTGCAATATAATTTAGATAAACTCAACTACATTTTTTCCGCCATGTTTCAGGCCATATGCCAATCACTGAAAATTAGAGGAGTGAATAAGTGAATGACTAAATAAATACATAAACAAACAAACAAAAACAAAACATATAATCTCTACCTGCAGCGTACCTCCCAGGCTAAGAGGGAGGTAATCATATGCATATTCAATGAGAAGTGACATGTAAATTCACAGAAATGCTTAAAATACAGAAACAGTACAGAATCAAGAGAGATTTTCACAGGAACTGATAAAGAGATATAAGAAAAAATTTCCCAGGGATGGTGACATGTAGTGGGGGTTTTGATGGATGAATAGGAGTTTGCTTGGCAACGTTGTGGGAGCATAGGTGTGTGCTTCAGGCGGTGTAAGCAGTTACCCATGAGCTGGCAATCCATTCGATAAAATACAGTGCTGAGAATAGTGAGACTGAAGTGTGAAAATTCTGCATAACAGTGACTGCCATATTATCACTTATTACAAAATTACACAAGCCCCAAGGTGGCTAAGAGTTCAGAGGAGGTAATAAAGCAGTAGATGCACCTAGTCCATACTTCCAAAGAGGTATGAGAACCTAACCCAGACCTTTACTTTCAAATTTGAAGTTAAAGGCTTCAACTGCATGTTTGTGTTAGATGGCTTCATAACAATGTGGGCACCACTGACCACCTGTGGTCAGTTTACAGTTAAAAATATTCCTGAGCACCCATCTGATGCAAACTATTGGCTAAGGAGCATGAGGAAATGCAAAAATATCAGCCAATCTTCTGCCTCTTTGGAACCAGTCACATTTAGCAATTCTCAGGCTCTGGACCATGGGCTACCTGCTTTATAATTTCTGTTGAACATGCACATTTTTGGGTTCTACCCAAACGGATGGAACCAGTACATCTGGACATGGGGCCACAGAATCTGCATGTTAAAGTCTCCACCCAGTTAATTCTTATGAAGTGCAAAATCTGAGAACTACCAGTCTGGTGTAATATTCATAGTAACCTACAATTTAAATATATACAACTCAAATAAGTTATTACATGGAGAAAAATGAGTATAAAAACAAAACAGGGGATGTGTATCATCATGGGGTTTCCTAAGCATGAGGGGAGAAAAAGTCTCACAGCAAAAGAATGAGGAGACATTACTTTAGTGGGGAAAATCCCCAAGTGACAATGATTAGTAAAAATCCTGAAATCAAGATTCTATCCATTGTCAAATCCTCTTCTTTTTCATCTTGTATATTCTTCTATTGAGTAAAGGACGTAAGGACCAAGTAGAGATGAGAGGTTTTAGAGGTGGAACATGTATATAGATAAAAAATAAAACACTTGGCAATTTTTATTTCTATGTTAACTTATCCTTCCATAAGACTTAAAAATATCATGAATGGGTTGAATGGGTGCAGGAGCTTTCAGTAATTGTTTTTTTTTCTTATTCCTCTTGAGAGGAAGCATATTTTAAACCCATTAAAAACCTGTGCATTAATTGTGAGGCAGAAACTCAGCCGAACCTTGTGGCTCCTTGGTGAATTCAGAGACAGAAATTAATTGCTTGTGACAAACTCACAGCCAAAAGCTAAGGTACAGGAGGCAGACAATGAAGTGGCCTGAAGAAGGATGAAGCACAGGATATAAATGGTGTTTTATTAGAGTCGAGAGAGCACCTACAGAGGGTTTTATAGACTGTCTTCATGCGGGTGGATGCGGCTGTTCCCACAAAGGTTGCCTTTACAGGGATGCTGTGGTGTTGGCTGCTATGGTTTATGCCTGCACTTTTGCACAGAATCATCTTTTTCTCCACCTCACCTGGAGATGCCTGGAAGATGACACCCCACCACACACACCCAGGGACAACTGCTAGCCAGTAATGGCTAAGTGATGCAGAGGTGGACCAGCTCCATTCTCCTGGGTGAGAAGAGCCATCTGGGGTCACTTATATTCCAGAGCTCCCCTGGGATTAGGCAGGAAAGGATCCTTGGCTTCTCCATCCATCTTATCCTGTATCCCTTGATCTCTTACGGGTTCCTCCTGAGAGCACCTGTTCCCTGTATCACTCCATGAGAACACTCAAATCACATTCTGACATTAGAGAATCAAAATTTGGAAATGTGCTACTTGCACTAATTTTTCCAAACAATATTTGCACAATAGTTAGGGTCTATGATGCTTTAAACTTTGCATACAATATTTTTTAAAATATCAAGTACTTTAGACGAAGGCATTTTCTCACAAATCAACAGACCATGACGAGCAGTCTGTATTATCATTCTCTAATATTTTGAAATCAAAGTCATACCCCAAATAGCCAAACAATTTTCAGAAAGAAAAACGGAGTTGGAGGAATCAGGCTCCCTGACATCAGACTATACTACGAAGCTACAAAATCAAGACAATATGGTACTGGCACAAAAACAGAAATACAGATCAATGGAACAGGATAGAAAGCCCAGAAATAAACACAAGCACCTATGGTCAATTAATCTATGACAAAAGAGGCAAGACTATACAATGGAGAAAACACAGTTTCTTCAATAAATGGTGCTGGGAAAACGGGACAGCTACATGTAAAAAAATGAAACTAGAACATTCTTTAATACCATACACAAAAATAAACTCAAAATATATTAAAGACCTAAATGTAAGTCCAGAAAGTATAAAACTCTTAGGGGAAAACATAGGCAGAACACTTTTTAACATAAATCACAGCAAGATCTTTTTTGATCCGTCTTCCAAAATAATGTAAATAAAAACAAAAATAAACAAGTGGGGGGCTTCCCTGGGGGTGCAGTGGTTGAGAATCCGCCTGCTGATGCAGGGGACATGGATTCATGCCCTGGTCTGGGAAGATCCCACATGCTGCAGAGCGGCTAGGCCCGTGAGCCATGGCCGCTGAGCCTGCGCATCCGGAGCCTGTGCTCCACAACGGGAGAGGCCACAACAAAGAGAGGCCTGCATACCGCAAAAATAAATAAATAAATAAATAAAATAAACAAGTGGGACCTAATTAAACTCAGAAACTTTTTCACAGTAAAGGAAATCACAAACAAAACAAAAAGACAATACACAGAATGGAAGAAAATATTCTCAAATGATGTGATCAACAAGGGATTAGCCTCCAAAATTCAGAAACAGCTCATGTGGCTCAATAACAAAAAAACAAACAACCCAATCCAAAAATGGGCAGAAGACCTAAATAGACATTTCTCCAAAGAAGTCATAGAGATGGCCAAGAGGCACATGAAAAGATACTCATCATCACTAATTATTAGAGAAATGCAAATCAAAACTACAATGAGCTATCACCTCATACCAGTCAGAATGGCCATCATCGAAAAATCTACAAACAATAAATACTGGAGAGGGTGTGGAGAAAAGAAAACCCTCCTACACTGTTGGTGGGAATGTAAATTGATGCAGCCACTATGGAGAACAGTATGGAGGTTCCTTAAAAAAAACTAAAAATAGAGCTACCATATGACCCAGCAATCCCACTCCCGGGCATGTGTCTGGAGAAAACTCTAATTTGAAATGACACCTACACCCCAATGTTCATTGCAGCACTGTTTACAATAGCCAAGACAGGGAAGCAACCTAAATGCCCATCAACAAATGAATGAATAAAGAAGATGTGGTATATATACACAATGGAATATTGCTCAGCCATAAAAAAGAATGAAGTAATGCCATTTGCAGCAACATGGATGGACCTGGATATTATCATACTAAGTGAAGTAAGTCAGACAGAGAAAGACAAATATATATCACTTACATGCAGAATATTAAAAAAATACATATGAACTTATTTACAAAACAGAAACAGACTCACAGACTTAGAGAATGAATTTCTGATTATTGGGGGGGAAGAGGGGAAAAGGGATAGATTGAGAGTTTGCGACTGACATGCACACACTACTGTATTTAAAAGATAACTGGACTTCCCTGGTGGTGCAGTGGTTAAGAATCTGCCTGACAATGCAGGGGACATGGGTTCGAGCCCTGGTCCGGGAACATCCCACGTGCCACGGAGCAGCTAAACCCACGTACCACAACTACTGAGACTGCACTCTAGAGCCCATGTGCCACAACTACTGAAGCCCGCGCTCTTAGAGCTCGTGCTGTGCAACAAGAGAAGCCACCGCAATGAGAAGCCCGCGCACTGCAAAGAGCAGCCCCCGCTGGCCGCAACTAGAGAAAGCCCGCGCACAGCAACGAAGACCCAACGCAGCCAAAACGAAATTAATTAATTAAAAAGTAAAATCAAATAGATAACCAACAAGGGCCTACTGTAAAAAACAACAACAACAAAAAAAAGTCACAGAAGAAATTTAACATTCCTGTGTTCGACCCTATTATGTTTGAGTTCAAGGTAAGGGTTAACTGTGTCTATAATCAGAGTAGGTGTTACTGAGTCCAAGCTCGAACTGCTTGCCATAGGACAAGGAAATAAATCAAGCCATTAGTTGCTGGGGCAAGGAATAGCAACTTTATTTAGGAAAGCCAGTAGACTGAGAAGGTGAAGGACCAGTGTCCGAAAGAACTATCCTACTTGAGTTCAAGTTCAGACTTCTTTGGGGGTGCGGCTGGTTGCTGCAAACTTCTTGGTGCGAGAATCCATTGTTCTCAGCAGCTGTCCACGTACCTCTGATCACAATGTTCCTATAAACCTCCAACAAGACAAAATGTTATTTTCTGTTCTGCAACTTTTTAGTTCTTTAAAGGTCAAGCCTGCAAGGCAGAGCCTTGAGAATGCGCTGTCATGTATATTTCAGGCTCTAGGCAACATTCTTCTACAAAAGATGCACAGCCAGCCTGCCTGAGCACAGACAACAGAGCACAAAGGTTAGAGCGAATGGAATAGATTGAACAGGGAGGCAGGTTGGTTCTTCTCTGTTACATAAGGAGCTGCCTAGTATATAGGTGATAATAAAAATACTAGAACAAAACTTTGACGACCTTCCGGGGAGCCAGAAACTGTATGCAGTTTCTACCAATTCTACTTAAATTCTACCAATTTAAGTGCTGACATTTGCTCACACTAAAATATGCCCCCAAGACTTTTCTAGTAGGGAGAGCATCTGAGAAGGGATGGGTTGGAAGTCGGAAGTGTTTGATGGCTTGGAGGTTGGTGAGAAAGCTCTACACTCATGGGGATCCATCCCAGCTGCATGTTGGAATTCCATGGGGAGCTGGAGAAGAAAAGCAACGCCCAGGATTATCGCAGATGGACAGAACCGATCCTTAGGGGGAAATGTCCCCAAAGAGGCATTATAGTTTGGGCTTGACGCCTAAGACCCTTCTTATCTAACATCTCCATCGGCTTCCTGGTGATGCTAATGCCTGCATCTGTGAAGGCACGTGGATAGCAAAAACTTCTCAACTGTGAGGACCAGAAAGTCTGGACCTATAAAGCACAACATGATGAAAGGATTCTAGACTATGTCAGAGCAGTAAAAAGGCAAAAGTCCTCCAGGAAATAAAAGGAGAGTAGCTCCAGGGGTGGGCGTCCATAGGACCTGGAGACTGGAGGGTCATGGCCAAAAGGTAAACTTCAGAGGAGCAGGCATTTTAGAAGAAGCTGAAGGAGTGATGCTCTGGAAAAAGCAAACGTGAAGACAATGCAGACCTAAGTTCCTGAGCGTGTGAATGTGACCGTGAGACAATAAAGAAAGTCAATTTGAGGAAGAGCAAGAAACGTAGTTCTTCCAAGTTGACGAGGTTTCAATGGAGAATCAAGTGGATGGAGAGGTTTCTGGCATTTGAGAAAGAGGGGTTTTGTTTACTTTTTTAACTTTATTTTTTTAAAAAATTTTTATACAAGTTTTAAAGGTTACACTTCATTTATAATTATTATAAACTATTGGCTCTATTCCCTGTATTGTACACTATATCCTTGTAGCTTATTTATTTTACACATAATAGTTTCTACCTCTTTATCTCCTACCCCTCTCTGGTCCCTCCACGCCCCTCCTTCCCTCTCCCCACTGGTAACCACTAGTTTGTTCTCTATGTCTGTGAGGCGGCTTCTTTTTTGTTATATTCACTAGTTTGTTGTAGTTTTTAGAGTCCACATATAAGTGATATCATCTGATATTTGTCTTCTTGTGTCTGACTTAACTTCGCTTAGTATTATAATCTATAGGTCCATCCATGTTGCTGCAAATGGCATTATTTCATTCTTTTTTATGGCTGAGTAATGTTCCATTGTGTATGTATGTACCGTATCTTCTTTATCCATTCATCTGCCAATGGACATTTAGGTTGCTTCCATGTCTTGGCTATTATAAAAAGTGCTGCTACGAACACTGGGGTACATGTATCTTTTTGAATTATGGTTTTCTCCAGATATATGCCCAGGAGTGGGATTGCTGGATCATATGGTAACTCTATTTTTAGTTTTTTTTGAGAAACCCCCATACTGTATTCCACAGTGGCTGCCCTGATTTACAGGGTTTTGTTTAATTGCAGAGCGTTTAATAGGCAATGTCAATAAAAAAGATCTCCCTGTTTATCTCAGCTATTCATTTTTGACCTGAAGTCTACTTCATCTGATGTTAATAAAGTTTCTTCATTTTTCCCACGATTAATATTTGCATCTGATTTCCTTTTCTATGGTTTTCTTTTAACCCCTTCTGGGGTTATATTTAAATTGTCCTCCTTGTAGAAAGAATGTGTTGGTTCTTCTTATTTCGTGTGTCCTGTTGGACAATATCTGTCTTAACTGGAATATCAGACAATTTATAGTAATACCATCATTAGTTTAATTCTACCATCTTCCTGTATCTGTTCTATTTGTCCTGCATTTTCTTCCCCCTCCCCCCTGCCTGCCTTCTTTTAGATGAATTGAGTATTTTAGTTTAAATTTTTTTCTCCCTATTAGCTTACTAGTTATACTTTTAAACAAATTCAGTGATTTCCCTAGGCCTCCCCGCTTGTGACCTAGTCACCTCCCAAAGACCCGTCTCTAAATATTACCACCTTGGGGGTTAGGATTTCAATATAGGAAATTTTCAGAGGACACAAACATTCTATCCAAACACGGAGACATATAGATCACGTAAACAACATACCTTATGGAAGGCAATGGCTTCTTAGGACACAAACAACGCAAACCATTAACAAAAATGAAATATTAGAATGCATCAAAAATGTAAAGGCTTCTAATTTTCTGTAGATACAATTAAAGTAATGAAAAGGAGGTCCCCAGAACGAGGACAACTTCAACACATAAATCTCACAAAGGACGTACAGTCTAAATATATAATTACCTCTTACAACTTGGTAAGTCCAATAACACATTTTTTTTTAAATGGGAAAAACTTTTTTTTTTTTTTTTGCGGTATGTGGGCCTCTCACTGCTGTGGCCTCTCCCGTTGCGGAGCACAGGTTCCGGACGCGCAGGCTCAGCGGCCACGGCTCACAGGCCCAGCCGCTCCGTGGCATGTGGGATCTTCCCGGACTGGGGCACGAACCCATGTCCCCTGCATTGGCAGGCAGACTCTCAACCACTGCGCCACCAGGGAAACCCCAAATGGGCAAAACTATTTGAACAGACACTTCACAAAGAAGTCATGTGAATGACCAATAAGCATTCATCTCAGTAGAAAAGATGCTCCATCTCAGTGGATACCAAGAAGACACAAATTATTTCTATAATGAGATATTGCTAAGCCACTAGAAAGTCTAAAAGCAAGAAACAAATCCCCAAATATCAAATGTCAGTGAAGATGTGGAGCAATTGGAACTCATACTTTTGCTTCTGGGGATGTAAAATGGTACAGCCACTTGGGAAAACAGTTGGCAATTTCTTATAAAATCACCCATTCCTTCCTTTCCTATACAACCTAGTTCCATAACTCACAGTGAAACATGCCTAAGAGAAATGAACATGTGCGTGTCCACATAGAGACTTGTACACAAATATCGATAGCAACTTTATTCAAAATGCCCAAAACCGGGGATCAAGTGAACTTTCATGGTCAGCTACAAGGATAAACTATGCGTGTTCTAGTCCCATTTGTGATCTAGTCCATCTACCACCAAACCATAAAAAGGCACATAGGCTCACACACAATATCTGGATGCATCTGGTAAAAAGTCAGGCTTCACTGTTGATGTCTGAGCAATGAGTCCAGCCTCATTACACTCCTGCTACTTTCACTCTACAATTGGGCAATCTTCTGAGAACACCACTATGTATGTCCTCTTGGTGCCAGAGGGTGATTTGGACTATGCAAACCTCAGCCCATGCCCTGTAACAACACTAAAAAACAAACAAACAACAACAAAAAAAAACTAAGTCACCAGCCCTTCATTTGTGAATAATACATCCTTTCATACCCCTGGTGCATGTGGTACCATTAGTCTAGACATCCTAATCACTTATTTATTGCAGGGGTGTTGATGATGCCATCTGCATGGCACCTACAAGACACATCTCAAAACTAACTTTAAGCACTGAAAAAAAAATCCAGAAGAAAACCCACATATAGGTAATTCTATTCCTATTAAAATCTAGAAAAGACTACAATCAAAACTAGATACAAAAAAACCAAACAACCCGTGGCTTCCAGAGACTGTGGAGGGTGGAAGAGAAACAATTTCAAAGAAATACAAGAGAACATTTGAAAGTGATGGAAACATTGTATATTTTTGGTTGTTTCCGTGACTAAACTTGGGTAAACATTTGTCAAAACACATCAAACTGTGTACTTTAAGAGGGTGCGGTTTTGCTGTATTTGTCTTATGTGAATTACACCTTAAAGATGTTGAGCTTTTTATTTGAAGGAAAGCATTAAAATCCACTTGAAGGCTTGATATGTTCATGAAGTATACTTGTGAAAGATGATGTGGAAAATGTCCAATGAGAGGTGAAGGAACACATTGCCGAGTTGCACAGAATATGCAGGTGAGATTACAGAGCATGAACTAACAGGCAAAAATGTTGACCCACTGTGGCCATGAACACTTTTTCCCCCATGCTCTCCACAATGGTGACTGGAAAAAGTAATAGTGGGGTTTAACGATGGGTGGGTATCAGCACGGAATTCCCTATAGAATGACACTGGTCTAGTGTGCTTGCTGGGGCACTTTAAGAAAGTTTGTAGAAGACCTAGATCAGAAAAGACAACCTTGCAAAGTCAGCTGAGAGACTGAGCCGTTTGGAACATTTACAGCGTAACCCATACACACATGGAAGGAAGATTTATATTGGGAGAAACGCACACAGGATTCAATCCATGAAGAGGAAGTCATGAACCAAAGCAGCCTCCTCTTATCATAGAATTTCCTATTAAACTGAAAAGGACTTTTACAAGATTCTCCCATGTGGCATTGTCAGCAGGAACAGGATGCAACATGGGTTGAGGAAGGCTTGATAAGATGTCACTTGATCTTGACTTCGACAGATTCATTGGTGACAGACACAATGGATAAAACTGGACCTTGGATAAGAGCCCCTGGGGTCAGCTGGAACAACAGATGTTCAGCTTCGCTGCTGTGCACGACTATATTCATTTTCTGTGCTCAAAAAAAAAAAGGGGGCCCCCAACGTAGAGGCTTGAAACAACACACATTTATTATCTCACAGTGTTTGTGGGTCAGGAGTCCAGACACAGCTTAACTGAATTTTTTGTCAAGGCTGAAATCAAGAGGTCAGCCAGGGATGAGTGCTCATCTGGGGGCTGAAATGTGCAAAGTTCTGCTTCCAAACTCTGTTTGTTGACAGAATACGTTCCCTTGCAATTGTACGATACAACAGGGCACTTGCATCTTCAACGCAAGTGAGGAGAACAAGAGTTGAGGGAGAGTGTCTAAGATGGAGTCATAATATAATATATAATGTAATATAATACAATGTAATGTAATAATCATAGGAGTGATGTCTTCTCACCTTTGCCATATTCTCTAGATTAAAAGCAAATCGCACCTCCTACCTTCACTTCAGGAGAAGGGATTCTACAAAGGCGTGAACACCAAAAGGAAGACATCACTGGGACCATCGTAACGTACGTCCACCACCTGGACCCAAGAGTTTAACGTGAAATGTTTTAGGGAGCCTACCAGATGCCCCACAATGTTTAGTCCAGCAGAGCAAGAGTGATTCTGATTCTATAGAATTCTTCTCCTCTCTCCGAGGTGAAGCTTTCTAAAGATCAGAGCCTGCCTTGGTTTAAAATTCTAGTAGAGGGGACATCCCTAGCGGTCCAGTGGTTGAGACTCTATGCTTCCAATGCAGGGGGTGCAAGTTCAATCCCTGGTCGGGGAACTAAGATCCTACATGCCACGCAGCGTGGCCAAAAAAAGAAATGCTAGCAGGGCTATTCACACCAGACGGCACTTTTAGAGGTGGGGCTGTGAGGCTACAGTTTGTTTAAACAAGATCCTCGGCATCCTGAATTTACATAATTATTTTCACATCCAGCACCCACACTGCGTCCTTCCTACGCCAAGAATATTCATGAAATCAGCAAGACTCCGTGCCTCTTGTCTCTTGCCTCGGAGGGCATTGAATCTGTTTCCTCTGCACACAGGGAAGTTCTGGACTGTATAACTTTCACACATGGCGAAAAGCATGCTTTGGGTAGTACGGCTTGCTGTTTAATCACTGTCCATCTATGTGGCTTTGTTTGATAATGTATACTGCCTCGGGATGGGCGTAGAAGAAAGCCGCTCTAAAATATCATTACTGGATCAGATGGCAGTGAATCACAGCAAAGCACAAATATTTGTTCTTACTTATAATCCAGCTGTGCCCACACTGCCCAAAGTATGTGAAACAAAGAAGGAAAACAATCATCTTGTCCAGTCGCGGGTACCAAATTGCATTTTGTAGAGGAGCCACAAAGGTGGAGAGTTGCAAGTTCGATGCCATCCTATTGCATTCTACATTGTAACCTAACATCCTACCCTCCCTTTTATTTTGTAATCAAATGCCCCACAAATTGCTCTATAACCTGGGATAGGTCTAATTTACCCACTTTCTCTTTAAAAAAAAAAAAAAGAAAGAAAAGAAAAAAGAACATTCTAACTTGTCCTTGAAGGTACAGTCTTTTCCCCATTTCTCCCTTCCAACAAGCCAACCCATCTGCCGGTGTTCTCGTTCATATGTCATCCTATAGAGGAGGGAAACAACATCTCCTTTTCTGAGGCAAGGTAAACCCATCATATTGTCATCCTGGGTCATTTTCCCAAAAGTTGATACCCCAATCAGCTCCAATCTGGGTATTCCTATTGCCCATCTGTGCCCGGTTCTGCTGCAGCAACTCTGATTTAATGCCGTAGCAACTGCTCCACAACTCAAGAAAAACAACTTCACCCTAAAGAAAAATAGAGTACAGTCACATCCAATCTGCCGTGCCCCATTAAGGAAACGCTCAGTAAAATATACGCATGTGTTACAGGCACAGATATTCAAGACACTGCTTTTAGGGCCCCTGTCCATTTTCAAGAAGTCTGATTCTCATCCAACACTCGTCTTTCTTCTCTCCAGCTATATTTCAAAAACAGGAAGATGACAGTATTTCTGACTTTGAAATATGCTTCTAAAAATTAATGAGGATGAGATAAACCAAGTTAGGAAGAGTATTTCGGGTTTAAGCTCTTCTGACATCTTCACCCAATTAACTAACCGAGGCCAAGGAGATAATTATGGAAGCAGGAGGTCAGATGCTTCTATGGAAGAAAAACCGGAACCTTCTGGGACCTGAATGTAGATGTAATTCCTATAATTTATTCACCCCAATTAACCATTACCCATATGTCTTGTGCATGGTAAATGAGACCTTGAATTCACTCTTGGAGATATAAAGACGGAAAGGCAGCAACAGATTCATTTATCACCTACACAGCCACCAGCATCCCCCCCAGCCCCCCAGCCCTAAACAGAAGTCACATTTTTTCATTTGTTATTAGCATCTGATTTGAAACATAGCCTTAGGAAATAGTGTTCTGTTCATTACACAAATGAAGCAGAACATGGTTTCTGTTAAACTGTTTTCCTTTGAGTTTCTACCCCATGATCCGTGAAGCATCACTTTTTTGTGTCATGACGGTTGACCCGCAACGAAATGATTGGTGCCCAAAACATTCACTTGGGCACGATGGAAACTCTTGGATATGCAGAGCAGAAAATCCAGTAATGCTGTCAACCTTTCATGTTGCATGGGTGTGGCCTTCAGCCCCAGGTGTGTTTGTATCCAATGTCAGAATGTGTTTGACCCACAAGAGGAATAGGTGAAAGTGACCAGAAAAGGGTCCCTAGAAAGAAATTGACTTAATGAGAAGAAACATGGTCAGGTTTAATGCTTCGGTCATTGAGGCCAGCTCTCTCTGGACTGTGATGTCTGACACTTGCTTTGTCCATGAGTCTTGCATCCAGAGACTCATACGTGAGTCTCTCAGGGAATCCTAGGGTGGAGCAGGATACAGAAAAGGGCACCACCATGCAAAATACCAAAGCATTATTCTTCGTGAACAATCTGTAAGACTCAGGGATTTTTACCGAGCCACTACAGTGCTCATATTGGTAAAGGGTAGTTCAGTAGAGTGAATATCATCAGTTATGCATGGACTATCGAATTGTTTGGGCAAATTGAGGCTGCTGAAAAACTCAATAGAATTGGGCCTCATCCAAGGATGCATGTCCTAAGGTGGTCCCTGAGAGTAGCAGGGACCAGAGAAAGCCAGCTTGCTTGCAGGTCCCAAAGCAATGGCACCCACAAGCAACTCTGCATGTAGAGTAGTTATGGGCTGTCCACAAAGGTTTAGTGTGTGGATAACCTTGAAACATCTTTGAACTCCAGTGGAAGTGGAAGAAAGTTTAGGCACAAGTAGAATTGCTGCAAACCAATTATGGAGCATAAGGAAAGCAAGGAGTTGATCCCTAGTCACGGGAATCCATTTTAAGATCCTAGGGGGTGGAGCCTGGGAAACCCAGGTGCAATTAATGGGAAGAATTCCTTCCTTGGGCAATGCAGTGTACTTGGTGGTGGAGAGGAGGCAAAGGACCATGCTCTTGACTGACAGGTACACTGAGTTTCTTGGTCTTAGCGCACTGATGAGGGTTTTGGATACATGTCGAATAATGGTAGATGTGTTGGATTTCAAATGTTCTTCTCTATTTAAATGATCTGGCTCTGTGAATTGAAGCTTCCACCTCAAGTGCATCACTGCTAATAGGAACTAGACAGTAACATTTACATAGTTGGGGTAGCATTCTTAATCCATGCTCCACGCATTGGCACGTAAAATCATCAAAAACAAACTCTGCGGACAACGGACAGCAGGAGAGAGTCTGAAACCAAGGACATCCCAACTTTAATTACGACCTGGCTGACATATACGATGCTCCTATAATTACCCAAATTGAGTCTGCAGTTTCAGCGGCCTCTGTATAACAAAACAATGTTTGTCCTTGACTATAATCCAGTTGGGTTTCGGCTACAGAATCAAGGGAGAGCAAAGTCACCACTGGTGCAGATTTAAATGACCTTTTTTATTATTCACAATGTAAGATGCACTTACTTAGAGGGGGGAAAAAAAACCTGTGTACTGGATAGCAGATTCATTTGAGGCAAAATAAATAAAGTTAGCATTAAAGAATGGCATTAAATTAACATACGGATGCTGATCTCTCCTCTTCTGCACAGATTCTTCAGTGCAATAAACAGTGACAATCTCACTTTATAAACTGTGTATATCACGCACATCAAAATATACGATTTGTGGGCTTCCCTGGTGGCGCAGTGGTTGAGAGTCCGCCTGCTGATTCAGGGGACACAGGTTCATGCCCCGGTCTGGGAAGATCCCACATGCCGCGGAGCGGCTGGGCCCGTGAGCCATGGCCGCTGAGCCTGTGCGTCCGGAGCCTGTGCACTGCAACGGGAGAGGCCACGGCAGGGAGAGGCCACGGCAGTGAGAGGCCCGCGTACCGCAAAAAAAAATAAATAAGATTTGTTCATGGTGCTGGGATGCTATGTGTAATCCAACAAACGAGAGCCTAACACGTCAGAGAGAAGGATGTGTGATTTGACAGTTCACACAAGAAATGGAATAGCATTTCATTACCTGGGACGACATGCTAAATGAAACAGAAGGGTGTCACCACTTTAATTTTTTTTTTCCACTACAATTGAGGTTTGCCTGAGTGGCCTTATTCCAAATTTTTTCAGGTGTGGGGAAGGGCATACTTGTGAGAGGTTACTTCAGTTTTCTATTTCCTAGCAATATTTGGTATACTCTTCCTAACTGGCTAATATAGGATCCTGAGAAAACAACTCACATGGAAATTGAGAGAAGAATGTGACTCACAATGTAGGACGGACTGGGGGTTTTGCATATGCCATTTAATGCAGTCCTCTTAATGACCCTACGGTGGTTGAGCACTGCCATTTGACCAGAAATCCATGGAGAAAAGCCATACAGAGGAAATCTGTGGCAGACCCCCACACTCCACACTGACTCCCAGGGAGCCATGGCTTTGTATCTTCTCCTCCCCTTTTCTGCAGGTAGAAACTGTGACTCACTTCTAGCCAAGAGAATACGGCAAAAGGGATGAAATGTCACCTTATGATTAGCTTATGTAATATGGGACTCTGTCTTAACTGTCTGAGTGAGAGATTCTCCTACCAGCTTTGGAGAGTGAGGTACCATATTGTGAACTGCATGGATAGAGCTATATGCCATAGCTACATGCTCGAGGGAGCCAAGAACAGCCCTGATGATAGCTCAGTCCTACAACCTCAAGGACCTCAACTCTTCCAAAAAGCACATGAGCTTGGAAGGGAACCCTGAATTCCAGAAAAAGTACACACAGCCTGGATGGTACCTCAATGGTAGCTTCGTAAGATGCTGAGTAGGGTACTCAGTAAGCCACGCCCAGATTTCTCCCCCACATGTCATAAATGCTTGTTCTTTTAGGTTGCTAAGGTTGGGGTCACTTGTTACACAGCAGAGCTAGCCTATACAGAACAATTAACAAGGAGGTTACCAGGAGATGAATGAAGAGCCCCAAAATCTCATCTGGATGGGTTCAATTATGATGCAAGATCTAGTCTTGACTCTGTAACTCAAAATTAAGACTGAGTGAGCTGTTCAGTAATGGAGTGACATTAACCAAACTCACATGGTCGATGTACAACACAAAAATGCTAGTTTGTGTTTTTTTTTCTTCCTCTGTTCCCTGCCTTGCCCCCCTGGGAAATTATTGTGCAGACCAGAAAATGTATATAAGAAAACCTATGTGACTGTGAACCCACCCAATGGTTAAGAAACATTGGATACAGTCATTGGGAAATCTTAACCATGTGTGTTCGAGGGGCTACAAAGAAAATTCATAGGGCTCAGGCCTGAAAATTCAGTGCTTTGTTGAATACATGAATAAATTTTATATAATAAATCAAAGCAAATATTTAAAACTGCTACTTAATTCTGTATTAAAAATAGCTAAAGGGGCTTCCCTGGTGGCGCAGTGGTTGAGAGTCCACCTGCCGATGCAGGAGAAACGGGTTCGTGCCCCGGTCTGGGAAGATCCCACATGCCGCGGAGCGGCTGGGCCCGTGAGCCATGGCCGCTGGGCCTGTGCGTCCGGAGCCTGTGCTCCGCAACGGGAGAGGCCACAACAGTGAGAGGCCCACATACTGCAAAAAAAAAAAAAAGCTAAATAACTGCTGCTTTATACTGTAATAGCAGATACTCGAATTCAAAGATATTCTAGATTTTGCTTTTTAATTTTTTTTTTTAGTATTTATTTTATTTATTTATTTTTGGCTACGTCGGGTCTTAGTTGTAATGTGTGGGCTTCTCTCTACTTGTGGCGCACAGGCTCCAGAGCGTGTGCGCTCTGTAGTTTGCGGCACACAGGCTCTCTAGTTGAGGCACGTGAGCTCAGTAGTTGTAGCATGGGCTTACTTGCCCCGTGGCATGTGGGATCTTAGTTCCCGGACCAGGGATCGAACCCACGTCCCCTGAAATGGAAGGTGGATGCTTAATCACTGGACCACCAGGAAAGTACCCTAGATTTTGTTTGTTTTGATCACTGTGTTCTCTCTTTTAGTATCTAGGA